>NC_137605.1:3849876-3907376 GCF_963280865.1 Gymnoscopelus braueri
CAACCAGGGCCTCTGGCTCCCTAGGCGGGCTCACTAACCACTCAGCTATGGCTCTGAGAGTGTACAAATGGAACCAAATGGACCCGTAAGGATCCATTTGGTTCCATTTGTACACTCTCAGAGTTATGGGGGTCCTTGAAATTAAAAACTTTGAGAACCACTGTGCTACATTAAATGTAGCCTCGGAAACCCAGGCTTTTTTTTTTGTTACAAAAGAAAAAAAGCCTGGGGGAGCGATGCAGGAAGGATGGTCTTGGACCTTGTTATCTCCTAACCAATCAGAGTGCAGAGGGGCGTCGCTCTAAATTTGGTGACGTCAGCGTGCTCCGTGCACAGGCCGAGGGGGGGAGGGGAGGGGAGGCGGGGACATAGATTGGTGAAGCAATAGGAAGCCACGCACAAATCCAGGCGGCTGTGTTTGGGTCCGCCCTTCAAGACCATGGATTGAGCTCGTAGCCTCAGGCTACACTAAATGGAACAGAGCCTTCATTAGTATCATTGGTAACACCTGTGAAGGAAGTAAGGAAGAGGCCCACTGGCTGCTGTTACATGGACATCATGTATTCATTCAGAATGAACTCATTCCGAATAGAGAAATCCGATCCACTCACCTGCATATGTTTACATGGGACCCGAATAAAAGTATTTCTCGTTTACATGACCAAAGCATTCATTCGGAATATAACTTTTGACATGCGCAAAGTGGTTCCCGCCTACGCCCGGGCATGGACCAGGGCCAGTACCCAGAGCAGAGCTTCCCCTGGTGGGCATGGGAGGAGGCAATAGCCCCCTTGTGCCTCCGCGGCGGAGGTCTGTCGGTCGTAGGCAGGCCGGTAAGCAACACACCGACTCCTGGCCAGGCAGCGTTGTATGCGGTGCAAACCTGTGTTCCTTTGTTATCGTCGTTTTAATGCAAAAGTAGCAGATCTACAAGTTCAGACCAGTTTCTTTTTTTGTATTGGTACCAGACACGGTAAAACGTAGGCTAGCCTATACGATCACATTTCTCATGTAGGTACGAATCGCATTTGCACATGGTCATTATAAAAATAAATAATAATACATAAACACTGGACTGCTCATGGTCATTATAATAATAAATGGAGAGAGAGAGAGAGAGCAACACTACAGTCTATGAAACAAGGCACGCTCATTTATGGCAAAAGTACAAAAGTATTGGCATCAAAATATACTTAAGTATAAAGTATAACTTGTATAAGCTACTCATTATGCCGAGTGTCACGTTTTTCTTGTATTATTATGAAAAAGCTTTGAAACATGCTGTAACTCATTCACTGTGACGAAAACTCTCTTTCTGCGCCGCATAGCGCACACAGGTTGAATGCGGGGTCTGTCTCCCTAAAACACAATCGCCCCGGGTCAAAATCCAGCGACCATGGAGCAGCCGTGGATGGCCCGCTCAAAAGGTGCGTGGGGCGGGGTGTTTTGGGACGACCGTTCCGGCTGTCCATGTAATGAATTGATGAAGTAAAACTCATCTGTTTTCGCTGCAGCTGCGCCCTAATAATGTTGTTTTCATTTATTTGTGTTCACGTATGCTATTAAAATAATGCAGCTATTGCAGTATTGGGCCTTAACATGTGATTAAAATGTATATGTATTTGGCCCCTCATATATAAAATAAATACAAATGATAAAATAAAATCTGATTTAAAATTGAAACTTGCAGCTGATCAATGCGTTTCTGCGTTTACGTGTGGACAGGGATAAAAAAAAAAAAATCTTTGTCATGTGGCCAGGGATTCTTTTTAAAAACTGAGGACTAAAATACCCGTTTAGAAAAAGGCTTATTAAATGACGCTATATAGAATAGAATCATACATTTTATCCCGCAGGAGCGAGCGCTTCTCAGCACCAACCGTGGCCGAATTAGAGATTTGATAGGTCATTTTTGGACAATTCTGACAGCACTACTAAGCAGAGGAATACATGTATTCCAAACAGAGAGGAGCGTTCGGAATAAAGTGTTTACATGGTCAATTCCGATTGGTATATCCCGATTCAAACGGTCTATACCACCCCTCCAAACCCGAATGAAAATTCATTCGGGTCAGACTGGAATGGAATATTCTATTCCAATTGAGGTGTTTACATGAGCATTTCTATGAATGAATTCATCCATTCATTCATTCCGAATAGAAGAGTATTCATTCCGAATGAAACTGTGCATAGAAGCTATATGCACGACACTCAGCATTTCTGTCAACTGTCAAGAATACACTTTATTCACTGTTTTAGCATTAAGCTCCATTGTGTTGTTTTCCAGAAAAGGGATGAGAAGAGCAGGGAAACTAACATTAAATAAGCAGATCAAGAGACCATAACAATATCAAGATATCTACATATAGTATACACTTTCCACACAGCATAAGACCAGCAGAATGCAGTATATACATGAGGTATAAGGTGCGAACGTGGTAACATATTGTTGGTAGGTCCACATGCTTTGGATCCAGAGCTACAAACACCCCATTGTTACTATTGAATTCCTCATCTTATTATCTTTATCTTATTATTATATTGTTGTCTTTATTATTGTTGCCCAGTATTGCAGAGCTTACACTTACATTTCACTAGTACACCTGTATGAGCAGTGACCTTCTTGATTCTTGTTCTCTCTGTGTGTGTGTGTGTGTGTGTGTGTGTGTGTGTGTGTGTGTGTGTGTGTGTGTGTGTGTGTGTGTGTGTGTGTGTGTGTGTGTGTGTGTGTGTGTGTGTGTGTGTGTGTGTGTGTGTGTGTGTGTGTGTCCACGTTCTCCCACTCCTAGTCCCTGTTCCTTTCCCCTCTACTCCCTTCCTGAAAAAATACGACAAAATGGTGGAGTTTACGCAAAAACTAATTCCACTAAAGTTGATTCTTGATGAACCCAAAGTGTAGATATAATCCTACCAAAGGTATGAAGAACAACCACAATGTTTTACTTACTCTCACCGTTGCATCTGTTCTCTTTACAGCAGGTTGCTTCAGTTAGATTGACACACATGTTCTCAGAGGCACAGCCCTTCCCTGTCAGCTTCACGGTTCACGGTGTGTGTGTGTGTGTGTGTGTGTGTGTGTGTGTGTGTGTGTGTGTGTGTGTGTGTGTGTGTGTGTGTGTGTGTGTGTGTGTGTGTGTGTGTGTGTGTGTGTGTGTGTGTGTGTGTGTGTGTGACAATAGCACAGATCAGGGGTCGTTGTGAGCTTCTAGATCGGCTATTTTTGGCAAATACATTTGGTGTAGAGGGAATAAGCAGCAGAGCCAAAGGTCAAGTTTACAAAATATTGAGGGTTTAAGTGGTTGCATGTCTGGAAATACACATTTAACATGAATCCAATATCTAGTGGGGGTCCCTGCTTCATCTCTCTCTCTTAGCTAAGGGGGTCCTTGGCCTGAAAAACGTTGAGACGACCCTGGGACAGATAATAAAAATAAAAAAAACATGAAACTTTCAGCATAGTTAGTATATGCCGTAATGTTCATTTTCAGAAGGGGAGGAAAGTTAGATTTGACCTCTGAGGACCGTGAGAGGTCAAATCCAAAATGACCGCTAGTCCAATTTAAGTTTGGAACCAAACACAGTAGAATTTGTTTTAAAGTATAATTTCCAACTAAATAGGAGATGCCTTTTCATTTGGTGATACTTTAGAGATTACCAGATTTCAAGGAAGAGCATTTAGGTTGAGGTCAAGGAAAAAATGTGCCCAAAAAAATAATAATGCAGTGATTTCCTCAGAATCAACAAATGGCAGTGTAACGAACACCGGTCTCTTATATAGGCGACACCAACAATGACACACCTGAAGGGGTTTAGACAATTCATTCCTCTAGCACAGGGCAAGGAACTTTATGCAACCAGTGGAAGTGGAGTCCTCTGTTCTCCTGCTGGTTCAAACTTGGCCTGCCTCAGACCAGGCAGGATTGCAGAACATGTGCTCGTTTAAAGTGCCGAAGGCAAATCGTGTTAATTTATGACACGATTGCTGTTTAGAACACATTTTGTAGAATCGGCCTCAGGTCTTAATGGGTTAAATTATGAATGACTCTTTTATGAATTTGTGTTCACAGTGACAATCGGAACCATGAAGCTGACAGGGAAGGGCTGTGCCTCTGAGAACATGTGTGTCAATCTAACTGAAGCAACCGCTCCTGCTGTAAAGAGAACAGATGCAACGGTGAGAGTAAGTAAAACATTGTGGTTGTTCTTAATACCTTTGGTAGGATCATCTCTACACTTTGGGTGCATCAAGAATCAACTTTAGCGGAATTAGTTTTTGCGCAAACTCCATCATTTTGTCGTATTTTTTTCAGGAAGGGAGCAGAGGGGAAAGGAACAGGGACTAGGAGTGGGAGAACGTGGACACACACACACACACACACACACACACACACACACACACACACACACACACACACACACACACACACACACACACACACATTTGAAATATTTATTTATGTCCACATAAAGAGAAGTACAAGAATGCCTTGTACAAAGGACATAAACACTGCCAGTGCAGTCAGATAATGGGAAAACAGCCAGTTACAAAGTGCATGGATTAAAGTTCTCCGTTGTGGCGACGGATTTACGCCTTGAGGATTCCTTAGAGGCTATTTATGAGATCAGTGCAGATATGCAAAAAAAAATATTAAAACAATGGGGGTTATGTGTAGCGATGGCCGTGGTGTGAGTGACATGACCGAAGTCGTCAAAATGAAAACGCAGCATATACTTGCTAGTCAAAATTATCTCCAAACTAAAAGCCATCCATCCTCCCCTGTGATCTATCATAAAGATCAGCTGTGGTTCAGAGTGCTGTGCCATGACGTGCTGATTGTGACTTGACACCCCAGCGGGCCCCACGTGTTAGCCTCAGCTATACTTAGTTGTGTGCCGTTGTCGTGCGCAGTAAATAGCAGATCTACAAGCTCACAACGCATCACGAATAGGACGCGTTGTGAGCTTGTAGATCTGCTATTTACGGTGCAACTAAGTATGTTGTGCTCCGTTCCCCCTCTCATTAACGTATGACTTAAAGTAGCACAGATTTACCACTGTGAAGTTATGGAAGGTGGACGGTTTCCAAAAGATGAAATCCCAGGAATAATGGAAGACAATGGAGTTTTAAATCGAAACTGGATTACGCTACGTAACAGTTACAATCTAATTATTTGTTGACACGGAAGACCAGCAGTAATTAAAAATAAACGTATGCTTACGTTCTCTTCCATTAAAATAAGCAGCGGAACAATTGCTATGTTTACCAATTCGAGAGGAGAGATTCGAGAGGATTTATTTGTCACTCTGACTCACAAAAGTCACTCATACAGGTGCCATTGCAAACACTGCGGTGTTTCATTTGGGACGGTAATGGTATCATGATAGGTTTTCAAAGCAGTAGTTGGAGGTTTATCCAGCGGCCTCTATATTGGATTGTTTCTCGTGAGAAGATGCATTAAATTACTCCCACTTGTGGCCGCGGTCCAGTCGAACGATATCATCGCGGTGGCGTTGGTGATAAAAGAAGGTTCGGACGTGACTGTCATTGAGAGCACTGTTAAACATGACTGGAGATGAGCTTGGCTGAACGAAAAAGTCATGGTGCCGATCCTGTGGGTGCTCGGGAGCTTATGCACCACCCACGGGTAGCTTAAAAAACAGCTAATCAACGTCTAGGCTAAGCCTAGACCGCTATAAAACTGTCACTGTTAGATAAATTATAACCCTGTTTTAGCCTAAACCTTAGACGTATTTTAGACGTCTAATAGAAAAATGCTCAGTGGGTTACTATCAGAATATAGAGCTTTAACCTTTTAACAAAAAGCTTTTTGTTTTAACCCAAAAAATATCACTACCTATCAATTAAATATCACTACTACCCTACCTTTAATATGTTGAATTGCTTATCAACAATGCTTATTAAGCTTGACCTTTGGCTCTGTACTTGGTCTGCTCTTTTTCCACTCTACACTCTATGCCAAAAGTAGCAGATCTACAAGCTCATTGTGAGCTTGTAGATCTGCTATTTTTTTGACACATTTAGGGTTAATAGGGATCAAATGGTTTATGTAAAAAAAACAATGACATCAGGGGTGTTAGCTGAAATGTTAGAGAACACAGACATTACACAGAAGTCGACTCCTACCGAGTCACCATTGAGTTAAATTACTGAGTCTTCATTGAGTAGGAGATTCCTACTGAGTCCTACTGAGTCTCCTACTGACCGATGATCCACTCATCATATTATTTAATCAGGAATGCATCAAAAACTAAAATATATCTCCATGAATTCAAGGCTTCATGCATGGGGTGTGTAATTGATAGGAAATAAGTCATTCTTGGGGGGAAAATACTTATTAAGAGAGCAACAACTTACAGAGCACACCCAGTACCCATTTATCAGACCATTTGTTCCAGTTCCAATTGTGTCTCCTCATTTATTTGTGTGCCATCGTGTGCCATCACATCCAATTTCACTTAATATATACAATAAGTATTCTGTGTGCAGCCATGCATTACTGTCCACAGCAGGAATAATACAGCATTCAATATATTCCAGTGCACAAAAGCCCCCCCCGCCTCTTTATTATCTATGTATTTATGTATGTATAAATCATTTTGTCCATAGATGTAAATGTTCAACCTCTTCAGATTTATGTGACTTTATTATTTTCTGTTTCTTCAGCCGCTCCATTTTGGACCAGCTCTTCAACAACGACAACGAGAAGAAGTTCCCTCCAGAATACATTCTCCCTCACACATATAAAGACATGCAGGTCAGTGATTAGCCTGCAGAGGGCAGTGTGGTTAAGTACACTAGTAGGTTGGTATACAGATAGTGCATTCTCTCTCGCTCTCTCTCTCTCTCTCTCTCTCTCTCTCTCTCTCTCTCTCTCTCTCTCTCTCTCTCTCTCTCTCTCTCTCTCTCTCTCTCTCTCTCTCTCTACAAGTAGACAACTCTCTCTCTCTCTCTCTCTCCACAAGTAGACGGCAAAGTAATGTAGAGAAATGGAAAGGCAGTAGGCTACGCTGAACTAAACCTGTTATACTACAGTATTTACACTCCTTTAAATTGAAGGCCCACTCTCATCTCAAACATAAAAGTTACTGCCAACGTTTACTGTAGTATTTTTCCAAAATCCGCCTAACTTTTCTTTTGCCTGGAAACCAGACAAATCTGCCAGTGCAAATTTTATTTTTATTTTTGAATAGCCAAATAAATCTTAGAGTGGCACCGATGCGTTCCCGGTCTTAAAGGGTTAACAGCTCAGTCAAAGTCTCACTCTGAACATGCTCTGTTACTCATATTGAAACTTAAACTGAGCATATTTTTGCTGATGGGTGGAAACCTTGTACGTCTAAAATTGTTACTTTTTCAGAAAAATTGGGGGAAAATGTATGCAATCTATAGGTATTATTCAGTCACAAGCTGTTGTTAATACTTTTCATTGGTTCAATATTTATAACACAAACACACATTCACATGATAGCTATACAGAGATAAAAAAGGGTAGGCATAATAAGCTAAGGCTTCAGCCTACACCTTTTTGGTCTATGTTACTATGACAACTAATGAAGGCGTTGTATTGATATGCTTTTAAATTGATCAAAATAAACTACTTCTACACTTCCACACATTTTTTATCTAAAACAGCCGATCCACAAGGTTATAACGCGTCGCATCATTAAGCACTATGGGCTTGTAGATCAGCTATTTTGGCCACTTTCATGTGCCGCTGACGAAGTAGGGCATAGATATGAGATATGAGTTTTCTGCCCGGCAACAATGATAACTGCAAACAACTTCCTGCAGCCACACATGATGTGGCTGCAGGAAGTTGTTTGCAGGCCATAAAAACAGACTTTCTGTGTGGCATTGTTCTCTGTTCATCGTTACAATAGACACAGAGGGGTCAAAAAACTCATTTTGGGTCGGGGGCCTGATTGTGCAAAAATTCGACTTCATGTAGGTCGAAACAGTGCATGTGCACACGCCAATGCACACGCACATTCGTGCACGCTGCATTTGTGCATGTGTGTGTTGCCGTCGTTCTTGCATTCAGGTTTCTGTAAGTGCATGCCAGTAACATGATCTAAGCTCACAGTGCGTCATGACGCCAATCAGCAAATATATGCTCAGTTCAAGGTTCGATATGAGTAACACGTAGCAATTGTACGTTCGTCAGTGTTTGTGTTTGACTTTTGACTGAGATCCTCCAGCCATAAGGAACCTCTATAAAATGAAGTCATATAATATTATCCTCAGCTGATCTTGTGAATGTCATGTATCTCAAAAAGGCATTTAGTGCATTATATAAATGTGATGATTTGACAATAAGATGTGTTCATGCTTCAGTATCAGAACATAATGCCAGAACATTACAAGTACCCTATCACTGTTTCTCATTGTGGGGAATTAAATCCTATCTGGATGTTGTGTGGGTTTATTCATGTGTTAAAAATGTTTAGCCTGGCATGGCCAGACTAAAATCCAATCCTATCACAACCGAGCGGGGCCAGACTAATCTGCCGAGGGCTATTTTTTGTGTTCATATATACATCATATAAAAAAAAATCATATACAGTATACTTTACATTATTTCAGACCATTTTCCAAGGGATGCTCTTATTCTTTACGTTTTCACATTTTTGAAAATATATACATAATAATAAAAATAATAGGCACACACACACACACACACACATACACACACACACACACACACACACACACACACACACACACACACACACACACACACACACACACACACACACACACACACACACACACACACACACACACACACACCACATTCGCCACATTCCGCCCGGAATGCTCTCCAGGGGGGTGTATTCCTAAAACAAAGATCAACAAACATGTACTAAGGTAAGTGTACAGTATGTAAATAAAGGAAAAGGCTTTTATTTGTATTTACAGAGCAGTCAGATCACACAACTAATCACATGAGCAAACCATTATTATAGTCATCAATGTCATACTACAACCTCATTGTATTTACAGGCTTATTGTATACATGTATAGGCCTGTATGTTATTGTTATAGGATACTACCGTTGGGTCTACTTGGGAATGATGCAAGTTGTGAATGCATGTCCCACTCGGTTGTGGAGTACCTGTTGTACCTGTACTTGTTGTTAACTAGTTGTACGGACGCTTGTTTTCTATTGTTGTATTGTTTACTGGATCTTGTTTAGTCGATACACTTATTTGTTTTAGCTCATGCTCATTTGATTTAGCTATTTTCAATCTGTTTAAGGAAATAGGTAGCTGATATATTGCACTTTTACCTTAGCGCTAGGTATACTCTTGGTTGCTTGTTTTTGCAGAAAATGCACTAAAGACCTCTGGTGATTAGTAGTTTTCGTTCCCTACCTATGTTGAATACACTTATTGTAAGTCGCTTTGGATAAAAGCGTCTGCTAAATGACTGTAATGTAATGTAATGTACCTGTTGTCAGTGTACCTTTTGTACCCGTCTGTCTGTCTTTCTGTCTGTCTGTCTGTCATGGCTGTCAATGATAATGAACTGTGTGTGTGTGTGTGTGTGTGTGTGTGTGTGTGTGTGTGTGTGTGTGTGTGTGTGTGTGTGTGTGTGTGTGTGTGTGTGTGTGTGTGTGTGTGTGTGTGTGTGTGTGTGTGTGTGTGTGTGTGTGTGTGTGTGTGTGTGTGTGTGTGAGTGAGTACATGTGTCTGTGTGTTCAGAGTATGGGTATGAGGACAGCAGACAGAGAGGAGAAGATGTGGTCACAGTAGACTGGTACATGTCTGCTTATTGTCACGCAATGAGAGAGAAAGTAAAGTAAATGAAGCTCTTCACACGCTACACTAGCCTGGTAAACCCTCCCTCCAGAAATCTCATTTGTATTTCACTCCTGAAATAAAATACAAATGAGATTTCTGGAGGGAGGGTTTACCAGGCTAACGCTACACCTCCTATTTGTCACGTTGTGAAATCATCAGGAGGAGGGGGGGGGGGGGGCTGGGCACTTTAACCCCTATAGGGGAGAGTGGGGTCCAACGACGCACCCTTTTCTATTTCCCTCCCTGCACAGAGATTACTTAATTTCATGTAACCATACTTTTTTGTGAACAAGAGACACTTGTCCTCTCCCATTACCCGCAGTCCGTTTTAATTTTAGTGAAACGAGTCGAACGCAATCGGTAAGTAAAGTGACGTTGCGCTACTCTCCGCACACGGCCGCCAGTCGGGACGAACGGTGCATACACGGGGGGCGGACGGCGCGGTCGGATGAAATGTCCTATAACAAGCACAAACGTTACATTTCTGGCATCTAACTCTCATTGATGCTTCAGTAGAACCCTACGAGCAAATGACCATGCTGATAGTCAAATAAATGTATCATGTTAATGTCCCCTCTGTCTGTTTCCTCAACTTTGTGTTTTACACATGCACCGTTCGTCCCTCCCTGTCCGTAATGCATCGAGTGGCTTAATGCGCCGTTCGTCCCTCCCTGCCCTCCCCGGATGTTTTGCTAGCTAGCACAAAAGCTAATGAATATTTTTCAATGGAACCTTCACTGAGAGTTAGCCCACAGATTAGCCTAACAGACAAAATCCATTTACAATCGGCACCAAATAAACACAGCAGTACAAATGGAAAACACTCAAATAGGGTATTTTTTACTACAGTGTGGAAATACACAAAAGTGGCTTCAACTCTGCCAATTTTGATCAGAACTGGGAAAAAAAATCGTGTCTGATGTTTTCGACCGAAGACGAAGAGGGTGACGTCGCCGGATGTGACGAATTTTGAGTGTAGCATGAAAAAAGGTCCGTGTTGCAACCGTCCCTGCGCGTCGTTCGTCCCGGTTCTACCCTATACATCAGCCATTTTAGAACACATCTTGACCCAGGGGGTCCACAGCATAAGCAGTCAACACAGCATCACAATAATTCTAACCGCTTTATTTATCCATTTATAAGTTGACTATTCAAAAATATATTTTCAAAAATATTTTTTTGAAAGATATAAAAAAAATTGAAAATGTTGAATAATATACATTATTTTTTTAACACAAATGTTATCTTCTGGGGGTCCCTAGCACAACACATTTTCAGATGGCGGTCCGCTGCCAAATGTATATCAATTTGACATGAACAAGTTTGAGAACCACTGACATAAACGACTTCAAAGAACATTCTGATGATATATAACCTTACAAAACCTGACACAGCATTTTGTTTTCATGACCAACCTTGTGTTGGAAAGAAGATCCAAAACATGTATTGATCACTTTTTCATAAATGCTTGATTCAGTGACAACTGAGCTATGAAAATAAGAGTTACCCTGAAAATGATTTTGTTGAAGAAATGAATAGGCATTGGGACACATCCTAGAGAGTATGCATGTAGAAGCTGCATTATCCACAGAACAGTTAATCAAACTAATCAATTTAATTGATAATCAATAATTGATGTGTTTATAAAATCATTGATTAATAATGAATCCCTGTTTTGGGCGTGTCAATTGTATATGTATAAAAAAAAGAGACTCGTCTGCCAAATCTGCCATAACAACTAATAGCGTAGCAGGTTATCAAACTTAGTTCTAACTGAGGATTAATATTATACAATGAATGGACAGAAGGAAAAATCAACCCAAATGTGTAGAGTGTGTATGTGAACTTGGAAAGACGGTTTCTGACAAACCACAAATCATGTGACTAGACTCCTTCTCACAGGAAAAGGGAGAAGACAAAACTGAAATCTCAGCCATAAAATGTATGATTGTGTACCATAGTATATGAATCAGCATTTTAAATGCAAGCGCAGTGATGGTGAAGAAAAGGAACTTGGAAAAGACACTTTCGGACAAACCTCAAAATCACTCAGTCTAGACTTTTCCAGCCCATACATGAGAAAGAAAGAAGGAACTGAAATCTCAACTATGAAACTGGATCAAGTGCTCTCCTCTGTATATTAAGTCCCATGAATCATATTTGCATTATTATCTGATGTGCATAACACTTTATTCAATGTTTATCTTTCTTACCCTTGATATTAAGCTATATCATTTTCTGTTTAGTTTTTTTTGTTCTTAAATCACTGAGAGAGAGAGAGAGAGAGAGAGAGAGAGAGAGAGAGAGAGAGAGAGAGGAGAGAGAGAGAGAGAGAGAGAGAGAGAGAGAAGAGAGAGAGAGAGAGAGAGAGAGAGAGAGAGAGAGAGAGAGAGAGAGAGAGAGAGAGAGAGATTCCAGGGACCATGGGCATTTCATCATCACAGACGATTCTTGAAACTGTTGCAGGACCCTTACTATAAAGTCCCATAGGGCCCTGTCCATCTTGAATGAGCCACGTATTCCACGTATCCTCTGGGCCTCAGGTACTTGCCGATATTGCCTGTTCATAAAACATATCTTTAAATGTGAAGTCTTTTGGTGGTTAATCTTCTGAAATGCAGGGTCAGACTCTGGAACAGTGGGTCTCAGTTGGCCAGTGTTCTAGGGGGCCCCCCTGACCTTTGGGCCCCTGGGCCCGTACAGAGATCCAGCTCTGATAGGACCAGATCCTATGTCATCCTGCTCTCTTTCCATCTGTCCATCCGATTGGTTCGGGGCTTCCAACATGGTGGCCAATCACCCACAGCACCTTCCCAGCTACCGCACGCACGCACGCACGCACGCACGCAACGCACGCACGCACGCACGCACGCAACGCACGCACGCCGCACGCACGCACGCACGCACGCACGCACGCACGCACGCACGCACGCACGCACGCACGCACGTTTCAGTTTCCCTAATCATGAAATCTTTAATAATTATTCTTAAAACAGGAACTTGTGGGACAAAAGCCATCACCTTCTAGTTCCGTTACAGTTTGCATCTGAGCACATGAACAGGATGCTACATGCCTCAAAGACCTTCAGGGCAATAAAACGTACAACTCATGCCAAGCTGTTTGTAGATTGTCATCTTTCAACAGCATTCAACCTGTTTGTGGAATCACTCTTAAATACTGGGTTGTTGTTTGGATCCTTTCCAACAGAAAACACCATGTGGGTGAAATGAGTTCATCAGGGGAGCTGATGTGAACGACCAGGAATGTGTCTTTATGCAAGTACTAGTCTGTCCATAAATACGTTTTACTTACTCTTACTTTGCTTGAGTATGCCAATGTTTCAATACTATACTTTTACTCCTCTACATCTCAGAGGCAAATATTGTACTTTTTACTACATTTTAGGGTTGCCAACCGTCCCTTGAAACACGGAATCGTCCCGTACAGTATTTGTCACTTTGAACTGATTAGGGACAGACTTTGTTCCTTATTGTAATCTATGAATCACAGAGTTAAGCTCTATTTTATACTATTCCAAAAAAGCCGATCTACAAGCGCATAATGTGTCACATTGCAACACGTTATACGCTTGTGGATGACCTATTATTGAAGTTAGATTTTGAACCAAAACCCAAAAAAAAAAAAAAATTAATGGGACTTTCATAATGACTTCTTTTACATTTGGTACTTAAATATATCTAATGCCAATACTTATGTACTTTTACTCAAGTAAAATCTGAGTACTAATCCGAGTACTTCTTCCACTACTGCAAGCATGAACACGCAACACACACACGGAGACCAAACAATGTTTCCAGCCACATCGTGGCGAGCAGGGCTTTGGTTACACTCAGCTGAGTGCCTCTCAGGTGAGCTCTATTCAAACACATAGCTGTGTCCTGTACTCTCACCTCTGCTTTTGTACGACTGTTGGAGACACTTTGATAACTGAATAATATCCATGGAGTTTGTGGATGTCTCACTTATCGAAACAATCTCCTACATGATGATGAATCAATTCATGAGCCTGAGGTTGATTTTTTTTTGTCTCATGATGTTCCTAAACTCATTCTACCGATGTCTCTCTCATTAGATGTGGTTGAAACAATACTATTAGCTTAATAAACAGGTAACACACCTGTACCTTTGATGGCTCAATCCATGTGTTAATCCACACTGTCCCACTCATTTGTTAATGCTTATTATGAAGCCTCAGTTTGAATACTCCTGCAGGCATGGACATGTTCCTGTAGCTTCCCTTCAAACCACAACGTTTAAACACATACTGTAGGATATCGCTGCTGTCGGGCAGAAACCTCTTATCTCCACGTTTGAACTTTTAGTGGGTTTTTTTCCCCGTAAATGAACGCCTTACTTGATGATACTACAGCGTCACACAGAATAGCAGATCCACAAGTTCCAAACACGGCGCGAAGCGACGCATTTTTTTTGAGCTTGTAGATCTGCTACTTTTGATACTTTTTTTATTTGAATCCTGAAAAGTCTACAGTTTCTGTATAAGGTGAGGTTTTCACCCGACAGAGACATGTATTGTGTAACGGGAGCATGATTGTCTAACAAAATGGTCAAAGTCAAAAACTATAATCCACATTGGACAAATGCAGTACCAAAAGTAAAAGTACTCATTGTGCAGAATGTTCCATTTCACACGTTTTCAAATGTATACAAATCTTTTGAAAATAGCAGATCCACAAGCTCACAATGCGTCTTATCGCAACGCATTGTGAGCTTGTAGATCGGCTATTTTCGAATAGACAAAATATATATAGACCTTAAGTGGTTAATGTATGTTTAGAAATAGAAAATCTAAATCTAAAAAGTAACTAAAGTTTTCAAATAATTGTAGTGGAGTAAAAGTACAACATTTGCCTCTGAGATGTAGCGGAGTAGAAGTAAAAGTATTGAAAATTGGAAATACTCCATTTTACTCAAGTACAGTACTTGAGTAAATGTACTTTACACCAGCTGACAAATGCCACATATAACCACACTGACTCCCAGACGCCACGCCTCCTTCACAGACGTACAGTATTAGAAGCTGTAACCCTGGTTAACCCACGCAGACCCACGTCTGAACCTCAGACAGGGAAATGAGAGAAAGATCAACACGATGCATCTGCTCACAGGAATCCTTATTATCCCCTGGATTACGCTCGTCACCAAAGGTCAGTGATTTGTATTAATGCCTTCGTCTTTTGGGGTTTCATTTTTTTTTTCTTTTTTCATTTATCTTTCTTTCGTTGTCTTATTTCCGTGCAGATTTTGCAACGTATACCTTTTAATCTATATCATAATGTTTATTATGACTTTAATATTATTATTATTATTATTATTATTATTATTATTATTATTACCCTTATTATTATTATTATTATTATTATTATTATTATTGTATAAACAATAATAGATGATTGTCACAATAATGATGATAACAACTTAATTTGTTAAACGCTTTTCCAAACAGAAGTTTCAAAGGGTTTTTGCAAGTTAAAAAGAGCAATCAACAAAGCTAAATCCGAAAACATTAATAGTCAAACAGATAAAAGAAGTTATTAAATTAGAGCTCATTGGAAAATTACCTGAAGAAAAACACTCCCCCCCCCCTGTAATTAAGGGGGGGGGGAGTATTATATGTATTTAACCTTTGAAGGAAATCTAGCTTATATGAAATGAAATGTAAAAGCAAAAATAAATACATAAGACATGGTGGGCAGTGTTTTCAGGGGCCCACTGTTCCAGTTACCCCAGCCAGTAGTGATGCTTTTCTCTCTCTCTCTCTCTCTCTCTCTCTCTCTCTCTCTCTCTCTCTCTCTCTCTCTCTCTCTCTCTCTCTCTCTCTCTCTCTCTCTCTCTCTCTCTCTCTCTCTCTTCTTGCCAAACCTGGCATGCAACAGGCTGTAATGAGCGTGATTTGTTAGCAAGTAAAGGAAATAAGGCACCTGGTAGAATCAGTGTTGCCAGGTCTGCTTATTATAAGCAATGTTGGGCTTATTTGGTTGCTTCTGTTGGGCTCATTTTCATAGACGTGGTCGCTTTTTCACTCACAGAATCTGGCAACACTATAATATAATATATATATATATATTATATATATATATATATATATATATATATATATATATATATATATATATATTTTGTCTTTAGTTTGCAAAAAGTCATTAAAACTATGTAAATATTTATTTTTGTACTTTGTATTAACGTTATCGAGGTATTCAGCAACGTTATCGAATATCGCATGCTTTCCAAATATCGTGCAGGCTTACTATGGACCACATCCAATACGTCCAATAGTGGTGCCATCACTCAAGCTACTCAAAAGATCTGACGTATTGTCAGATGTCCAGCTTAACATCACGTAGCCATGCCCTCGTCTCTGGTCCTAGGTGGAAGAGGCAGGCTTATGTGGGTGGTCCGTATAGGAAACAGGTGGTAATGATACGTTTAGCAGTCTGCTCATCCTCGCCACACCGCCATCAAGCCCCACTCATTGATGATTTGAAACATTCAACCCCAGGGTTCAGCGTCAGTGTGTTGTTTACTCACTGATACAACGGAGCACACCTGTGTGTGTGTGTGTGTGTGTGTGTGTGTGTGTGTGTGTGTGTATGTGACGTGTGTGTGTGTGTGTGTGTGTGTGTGTGTGTGTGTGTGTGTGTGTGTGTTAGAGAGACAGACAGACAGACAGACAGACAGACAGACAGACAGAGGCTGTGTGTGTGTGTGTGTGTGTGTGTGTGTGTGTGTGTGTGTGTGTGTGTGTGTGTGTGTGTGTGTGTGTGTGTGTGTGTGTGTGTGTGTGTGTGTGTGTGTGTGGCTTTAAAAGCAGTGATAAGGAACATGGGAAGAGGTCTACTGTAGGAGGAGATGAGTTTCAGTTTATACATACCACCAATATGATTCATGATATAAGAGCAGCTATCTGCACATACAAACAACGTTCACTGGAGCAGTGGAAGCTCTGTTTTGTTGTGGGTTACGTGGTACTCGTGTTGTTGTGGAGTATTTCCTATAACAAAGAATAGATAGCCTACAGTAGTTTCATTGCTGTAACTTGCTATCTGGAATGTGATGCTGTTGCTGCAGGGTGAACTATGGTATCATGGATGTCTTATAGCCCCCCCCCATCCAAAATCCCCTCCAGCCGCTACTGGACACTTCAGTATGTGGAATAACAAAATATCAAATATCAAAACCTCACAAAGAACTAGCTACGACTTAATATGCCCATGGTTGTGTACATTTAAAACCAGCCCTGACAGGACTACATACAGGACAACGTCCAGGATGTAATGATTTGCATTTGACATTAGTGATTTCACTGCACCATCCACACAGGATAAACATACAGTATTACTCCTTAGAAGTGATCAGGCTCGAGGGCACAGTTGGGGCAGTCGGTAGCGCTGTCACCTCACAGCTAGAAGGTCCTGGGTTCGATTCCCGCCGGGGACGCTGCGGGCGCTGGGGGCGTGTCTTCTCCTCGGTGTCATCATCGCCCATACCCTAGGTGGGGTTGGTGAAAGGGCCTACTCTGTGTGGAGTTAGCATGTTCTCCCCGTGTCTCTCAGGGTAGTTAATACCCTCACAAAAACATGTAGTAATCCTGGTCACTATACTGCCTCCCCCATGATGACAGCCGGGGCGCCTGATGGAGGGGAAGGGAACTGGTTGGAATAACGTGTTCCTTCCACGCGCTACGTCTAACCAGTCCAAGTCCTAACCTACCCTACCCCCCTACCCCCCCCCCCCTCTCTCTTTCTTCTTTTGTACATATTTTTCACTCTTCATACCAGTAACTTGTAAACTGATTGTATGACATTCTGTATAGTAGTGTGTATATCTGTCTGTCTCTTATATGTCATCATGATTTGTGTGCATGGGGATCTCATCTTAAACAAGCTTAGTGCTTAATGAGTTTTCCAGTTTAGTAGACCTTGTATTGTGAATTTGTACTTCCATGTACTGTTATGTACTGTCATGTACTGTTCTCATGTCTTACTAAATAAAGTACATCAATCAATCAATCAAGGCATGAGCACGGCCCTGGCCTCCCTAGGCTGGTGAGGGGAGTGTAGCGCCCAGGATCCCTTAGAAAATTGGCACCGGGTGAAAAATAAGGGTTACAAAATCGTGGGATAAAAATTATAGTAAAACAAAAAAAATAAGTGATCAGGGTTTTACTTCTATTTCCACACAAACACCTCTAGTGTCAACATGATCCACAGTGAGGCTGGTTGATGCTACAACAAGTTCAGTTTGATAAATCAGACGGTGGTAAAATGATGAAAAGTTAAACTACACATGCTCCTAATACACATGCATTGTGGAATGTGTTTAAGGTTTACATTAGTTTTCTATTGTAACCTGACTCTATTTGATCTCCTGTCTTAGGCTATGCCTTGGTCTGTTACGGGTGCCATCCAGAGATGGGCCAAACAGGAGAGCCCTCGGACTGCAATAATTGTGAATTAATTTCATGTGATGAACAGCAGAAGTGTGCCGCACTAACAGTCAAGTTGGGTATGTGATAGAGGTATAACCTCAGCATTTCATTTTTGTGATATAAAACTCAGTACACATTTCAGTGGTTCCCAAACTGGGTTCAGAGGACCCGCAGGGGTCCTTGAGGGGTTCCCAGGGGATCCCCAGCAAAATAAGTTAATATGGCATGAAAATCTATTTCATATAAATGTATGGCTGTTCGGTGGACAACTAAAAACTAAGGAGTTTAACTGACTTAAAGGGATAGTTCACCCAAAAAAGGACTCTATCAATTACACACGCAATGAAGCCTTGAATTCATAGAGATGTTTTTGTTTTTGTCGCATTCCTGAGCCAATAATTTGATGACCGACGGAAAGATGTTAATGTCTCCTACCGGAGCCACCACTGGTCATCAAATTATTGACTCAGGAATGCGACAAAAACGTGACATTGCTGGTTGGACAACAGTGACTGTTAGGTTAGTTAACACACAACAGAGTCATAGACATGACAGCAATGGTAATAAAACAAATCACACTCAATGTTTTGGGGGGTTTTTTTCGGCCTAATTTTCGGCCAAGAATGTTCCTTTGGTCCTAAAAAGCTAGTTGATTCATATATATATCGCATATCAATATTTCACCTAAGAACAGTGAAAAGCTTTTTTTTTTTTATGGATTTTGGCATATGTCTTTAAGTACATGTACTCAAGAACTGTACTTAAGTACAATTTTGAGGTATTTGCACTTGACTCTCGAGTATTTACAATTTCTAATACTTTTACTTCTACTCCAGTAACTCCACTATATCTCAGAGGCAAATATTGTACTTTTACTCCACTACAATTATTTGAAAAGTAGTTATTAGTTACTTTGTAGATTTCGATTATAATTATAAAACATACAGTAACCATGTGAAAATAGCAGATCTACAAGCGCAAGGCATTGTGAGCTTGTAGATCTCCTATTTTCCACCACTGGAGGCTGGTAGAGTGTGTTGTTACTATTGTTTTATAGTAGTTTTCTGATTTGCCCAGCCAACATTATCAAGCAGGCTACGCGGGCGCGTCTTCATTCCTGTTTTCATGCACTGCATGTGCTGGCTGCAGTTTACTTTGTTGTTGATTTTTTGTTTGTTTTACCCCCAAACACTCTTTGAGGGGTATGGAGCTCAATGGTGCAACCCGAAAGTGGACCTCTTCTCTTCCGGTTTAAAAAGTGCCCAAAATGCTCCGAAACTTTGCGCACCCCCCCTAAGTGGTGGTCTGACAACAAATGCAACACAACAGGAAGTGGATTTATCACTTCCGGTTTTGAAAAGTGCCCGTCCAAAACTTCGCCTACCTCCCCTAAATAGGGATCTGCAAACAATTGCGTCACATCTGGAAGTGGATTTATTCACTTCCGGTTTTCCGAAACTTCGCCTACTCCCCCTAAATGGGGGACTGCGAACAAATATATAATGGTCAGTTTTTGCGTCAGACCTTCAGAAGTGGGTGAAACAAGCACTCGAAACCATTTCAGTAATTGTTTATATATTTAAAAAAATGTCAAACATTGTTTAGATGCTCCTTTTTTCCTTACATTTTTAGTTTTTTTATTTTCCTTTTTTACATTTTGGTTTATTTTTTATTGATGTTACAATTATTTTTTTGCTGCTTTTTTCATTTTCCACCAAAATGGACCACCCAAAAACCTGTTAATAGCACCATTGTGGCCATTTGGAGTCGATTCGGGGTAATTTGTAGTGACACTATTTTCAGTCCTCAGCCAACTCCAGGCACACTTAAATTTTCGTAGGAAATTTGTTTCTAGTTAATACATATTTATCCTTGCAAAATTCGATTGACCATAACTGCCGCACTTTTTACACTACCCCGCCAATATATACATCAAAATGTGCGGCTTGGCCGGGAATGAGCTGTGAAATGTGCCCGGAAATACATGTCCGTTATGCGTTACCATTGCGACGTTATTCGCAAAAAACTATGAAACCCCACCCCTTTTGGCCACACGCGGCGCGCAAAATGCTACTCCTCCCACACGGTTTACATGTCCCTGGCAATGTATACATCAAAACGTGCGTAACGACCGGGCCAACTAGGCTATTACTTTTATTGCCGCTTCGCGTTACCACGGCAACGTAATCGGCAAAACCACGTAGCCACGCCCCCTTTTAGTCCCCCATTCAAACCCGTGTTAAAAAATAAACCTTTACAGATCCGGTTCAGAGTGCAGGTTGCACTGTTTAACACTTTGAGATCCGGGTCCATTTCAATGTAAAAGGTTCATAACAAAGGCCACCTAGAAGAGGATGATGATGAAGGCTGTTTTTTTAGAATGAGTCTGAATGTGGGACTGAAAAGGGGGCGCGGCTACGTGGTTTTGCCAATTACGTCGCCGTGGTAACGCGAAGCGGCGAGAAAAGTAAGCGGTAAGTGGGCCGGTCGTTCCGCACGTTTTGATGTATACATTGACACTGACGTGTAAACCGTGTGGGAGGAGTAGCATTTTGCGCGGCGCGTGCGGCCAAAAGGGGCGGGGTTTAGTTGTTTTTTGCGAATAACGTCGCAATGGTAACGCGTAACAGCAAAAAACCTCCGAGCACACGATTCCCGACCAAGCCGCACCTTTTGATGTATATATTGTGGCGGTAGTGTAAACCGTGCGGCAGTTACGGAGCGACAAACTTTTGTTGCGTGAAATAAACTTGGATTATTAAATATGACGGATCTCAATAAGTGTTTTGCCATTACATGGCAGGCACACTTAACTAAAGTTTTCAAATAATTGTAATGGAGTAAAAGTACAATATTTGCCTCTGAGATATAGTGGAGTAAGTAAAAGTATTGGAAATACTCGAGTCAAGTGCAAGTACCTCAAAATTATGCTTAAAGGGATACTTCACTCTCGGGCCGGGGACACATTTTAAAAAAATATTAAAAATAAATGAAAAAAGTTATGGAAAATTCATGGCCCCCTCACGACACGCAGTGTCCTACTAAAGTATCCCTTTAAGTACAGTTCTTGAGTACATGTACTTAAAGACGTATTCCAAAATCCATTTGAAAAAAAATATTTTCACTTTTCTCAGGTCAAATATTGATATGCGATTAATTGTGATTCATTAATTACAAAGCTTCTAATTAATTAGATTATTTTTTTTAATCGAGTCCCAGCCCTAATACAAACAGATTGTTATGTAAAACTGTCATCTAGTATGACTAAGACATTATCTTGTTTGATTTCAGAAGCAAAAGACGAATGTTCTAAGTACTGCATCGACGCAGATGAACCATGTGGGTCAGTGAACATGGGAGTGAACTATTACAGAGAAGACTGCTGCAGCACTGACAAATGCAATCATAATTTCACCCAACGTAAGTATCTGTACCGTGTGTTGTGTAGGGCTGCAACAGTTAATCAAACTAAAAGATTTTATTTGATTAAAGATTGGGTCTATAATGCATTATAATCACATTTATAATTTTTTATTTTATTTGTTTATTTAGACAGGACAGAGCATATTAATGAACGTCACATGAACGTAAATACACCGGATTTAGCAAAGATGCTAATTTTCATCCGCAGTCCTCACACAAAACATAAAAACAGCATAATGCATTATAATGTGCTTATAAGACATTATAACACTTGTTATAAATGTTTATAATCATGTATGACTACTTATAACCACGTATATATTTTTTACAATATTATAAGTGCTGGATGCATTATAAGCTCTATGGAACAGCACATTTTCTACCTTAAATTAGCTAGTTATAAAGTGTCTTTGTTATAGGTTGTTATGCATAATTATAAACATTCATAACGAGTGTAATTCCTTACAAGCGCATTATAATTATTACATAATTAAAACAATTAATTTTATCAAATGAATGGGCATTTGGGCATGTCATTATACGTAAGTGAAAAGTTTGGAAACATTTTTTTTTTTAACTTTACGAATGTTTTTTTTTCTGTACACAAGTTTTGATTGATGGAATACTTTATTTAGAAGGTTGCAGAGAAAAAGCACATGGAAGTACAGTTAACAATAGAAGGTCAATTAAAATGGATCGTCCATGAAAGCCGCAATGGCTTTGAGCATGTTCAATATGAACTTGATGTACCTTTACAGCTCCTCCCAACGGCCTGGAGTGCTACACTTGCAAAGACAACGACTGCACCAACGTTCTACAATGTACTGGGGATCAGGATCACTGCATCAATGGAACAGGTAATAAACATATCGTTTAAAATGTATATGACTGTCTTCTCTCGCTCAGGTGGCGCATTGGTAAAGTCACTGCCCACCACCACGGAGGTTCTGGGTTCGAATCCACCGTGGTACAGTACGTCCGGCTTTGTTGTCTAGAGCAGTGATACTCAAACCCGCGGGCCACTTCCGGCCCACGGCACAATTTTGACTGGCCCACCAATCAATCAATCAAAAAAATATATTAGGGCTGGGACTCGATTAAAAATAATAATCTAATTAATTAGAGGCTTTGTAGTTAATTAATCTAAATTAATCGCATTTTAATCGCATATCAATATTTGACCAGAACAGTGAGAACCACTTTTTTTCAAATGGATTTTGGTACACGAGTGAATCAATGAATAGTGAGTACATAAGCTTAGGCAACAAAACATTGTTTATTTTGTTCTATCAAGATGGTACTTAACCAAACCAACAGATCAGTGCAATTATTGCCATAAAGTGCAGCAACTTTAGGATACATTTCAGAGATTCAGGTAGAGCCTATATACGTTCAAGGACCTTCTGTAAACTCAACACTTCCAACCTATTATTATTATTTTTTTAAGTAAAACACAATACTTTCAAGTAAATCAGAACAGTGGAAACCCTGACCATTAGAAAATATCTCTCTGTTGCTTCAGAGGACATAACAGTCTTTGTTGATTTACCAACAGTCCAACAAATCTAATCAACTCAGAAACTCTCTGAATAAGGCCAGCATAATAAACAGTTCAACATAAAGTTCCACTTGTACCATTTAAAATGGTAAAATAAAATAAAAAAGTGCCAGTGATTGACCTCAATCCCTCCTATTCCTCCAATATCCTGACAATATCTCTGTTGCAAAAAATAGCCCATAACCGATCAACATTTTAGTGACAACAAGCCCATTGGCCTCAGGATACCTCTCAGCCTACTTCCCTGCTTCTTCTCTTTCAGCCAGTTGCTGAGACAAACTAGCCTGCCCTGTTCACATTTTCAGAGCTCAAGGCTGCCCTTTTCTTTTGAACAATGTTACCTGCCAGTGAGAAAAGTCTCTCACAAGGGACAGAAGTGGCAGGGCTGCCCAGATACTTGCGTGCCAGGGTAGAAAGCTGTGGATGGGCCCCTGCATGAGTGGACCACCAGTGCAGTGGGCAGTCTGTCTCACTGATGGTGGGCTCTGCTCTGTAGCGTCTCAGAGCCATGTTGGGCCCCTCTTCATCCTCTGATTCAGAGTCTGAATTAAACAGCAGGAGGCTCCTCTTCCTTGCTGGCTCCTCTGTGGGTTCTGGAGTGGCTCTGCCGGGTTCTTCTCGCAGCAGTGCCTCAGCTGGTCCACACCCCTTCTCGCTCTCCTCTTGGTAGACACTTTAGGTCCTTAAAGCACGGGTCGAGTGCTGTAGCCACCGTGAGCCATCCATGGTTGAGTGTATCTTTGAGTTGAGACAGGTCATTTGTGAAGGCAGCCTTGAACCTCACCACGTAGGCTGGGTCGTCATCTGAGACCTCCATGATGTGGGTCAGGTGGCGGAGAGAAGGTAACACCACAGAGCATGAGACATAAGTCTCACCCCCAAGGAGCTCAGTCACGTATATGCAGTGGATAGTTTAGGAAAGTGATTTAATTATTGGACCAATTAATAGTAGATTCAAATTGCATATATATATTAAAAAAAAAACAGTAGCAATTTTATACTATAGTCATAGTGATATCGATATTCAGTACTTACAATTTTGGAAAAGCAATTTAATTTATATTGCACTATCACTATTCACAAAGCTTTTCAAGGGACAGTAACGCGTAATGAATCCCATTAATAAAACAGTTGGTGGGTGTTTACCTGCATGGTTCAAGGAGGGTCTCCAGCCTCTGCGGTTTGTCCCACTCTGCTGTAGTCAACATGGTTAGCTTATGCTTCTGTTTGGCTAGAGTAGCCTTCACAGCCTCTTGGTTCTTCAACAGACGAGAGATCATAAACAGTGTTGAATTCCACCTTGTGGACACGTCCTGTATCAGTGGCTCTTTTTCTTGTCCATTTTCTTTTTGCTCCTGGTGCAGTTCCTCTGTGTTTAAGGGGCTGTGTTTAAAGTGCCCCACTATCTTGCGACATTTTGCCAATGTGGCTGTAAACCCACTGTCACCAAGGCAAACAGTGATGGTCCTCTGCAACACGTGAGCAACACACGGCATGTGCTGGAATCTGAGCTTTCTCATTGCAGCAATCATGGTTCGGGCACTGTCTGTTCCGATTGTGGTGACCTTTTGTGTGACTTCCCAGGCCTCTGCCACAGATTCAAAATCCTCTGCCACGTTTTCAGCAAAGAGATTGGTGGTTGTCTTCTGGATGGTCAAGGCAAATGACTGAAGACGCCACTTGGTGTCAATAAAGTGTGCCGTCACACCGAGGTAATTTGAATTGCTTACCGAGGTCCAATGATCCCCAGTCAGAGCAACATATTCGGCTTCCTCCTTAAATTATTCTTTGCTGTTTTTTCAGTCTCATAAAGCTGCTGGATTCTTTTTGACATTGTCTTTCTGCATGGCAGCTCATATGTTGTGTCAGACGACGCAATCTGCAGCACCTTTTGCAGCCCTTGATCTTCTACCACCGCAAGTGGTCTACAGTCGATTGCAATCCAGTGAGCCAGAGAGTTTGTTATTTTTTCAGACGTGGACTTACTCATCCTGGCTCTGAAACTACTCATCTGGTCGAGTGTGGGTTGGGTGTGGGTTGTTGTACTCTGACTTGTTTTATTAACGTTACCTTCCACACTAGCTGCAACATGTTTTGCCTTAATGTGACACCGAAGGCTTGACGAGCTGCGGTGATATGCAAATTCTTTTTTGCATAATTTGCACACAACCGTGTTTTTATCCACGCTTCCATCCGTCCGTTTTTTAAAACAACATTTCCCATCCACGGGGCCAATCAAAGTGGTCTCATTGGCGTCTTCATTCATGTTTCACTTTCATGCACTGTGTTGACTGGAGTTTGTTGTTGTGTGAGACCATGCACGTTCAGTTGGTGCACCGGGATAATCGGTCTGTCTGAAACTCGTCCCGTGAGAAACGTTCCGCGGTGCAAAAATAAGTGCGATTAAAATGCGTACATTTTTTTTACGCAATATTTTTTCTGTAATTAATTGATCGAAATTAACGCGATAAAGTCCCGGACCTAAAATATATATATATATATATATATATATATATATATATATATATATATATATACATATATAAATTATATATATACTTTTATTATTTTTTTGGGACAGAATGAAGTTATTATCTTAACCTTAATTACATACTATTACATGAATAATCATCCAGGAAGGCAAAACTGTGTGCATTCATTCAACGCAGCGGAACCATGAAGCGGAACGTCAAGTCACCTCGGACTCACCTGCCTGACCCCATTCAGAGCAGCAGCAAAGATGAGCCTCAGCAAGCCCCGAAAAGCAGATGCAGAGAACCGACACTTTAACCCAAAATTGACGAATGCTTTCGCTTTCATTTTACCATGTCATGCCAATTCAATACCACTATGTTTAATTTGCCAGAAAACAGTGTCAGTTGTTAAAGGAGAATACCGGACAAATTAAGTGTTGTCTTTGATGTCTCGTTACTCACCTATCGACGTGAAAAGTGGCGTTCTTTTTTTCCATAGATTCCCCTGTCGTCATTTTTTAAACCCCCTCCGTTGTCATAATGGGAGCGCGTGGGTTAGGGAGATTCGTCTATTATAACAACTCGCAACTCGTGTTGCTAGGTTCTGGAAACAAGCAACCAGTGTTAAGTCGTTCGCCATTAACGGTGGCCTAGCAGGAAATTTCAGCGCATGTTTGACTATCATGAGACTCCACAATGACTAGCAGTAGAGAAAAAAACAACTTTGCATTGGTTATAATAGACGAATCTCCCTAACCCACGCGCTCCCATTATGACAACGGAGGGGGTTTAAAAAATGACGACAGGGGAATCTATGGAAAAAAAGAACGCCACTTTTCACGTCGATAGGTGAGTAACGAGACATCAAAGACAACACATAATTTGTCCGGTATTCTCCTTTAAGATCAACAATATAAGGCGCCAATGAAAGATAGAAGTCATCAAGTATCATTAAAGGGACAATGCAACCCCAAAATGAAATGTTTCCATCGATTAGTCACCCCATGGAGACTTGAATTCAGGATATGGTTTTGTTTCTGTCGCATTTTTAAGCCAATAATTTGATGACCGGCAGCGGTTCCGGTAGGAGACACAAAGAGTCTCCTTTGTGTCTACTACTGGAACCACTGCCTACCGGTCCGCTGGTCATCAATTTTTTTGGCAACCAATGGAAGTGGAGTCCTCTGTTCTCTGATTCAAACTTGACCTTCAAGGTTATGGCAATCTCCAAAGTATCATCAAATGAATGGGCAACCTCAACTTAGTTGTAAAGAACTCCTTAAATGTTTTTCTGCAGTATTTAGTTCCAAAATGATATGTTTTTAACATTTAGACCCAGTGGACTGGCGGCCATCTTGGATTTGACCTCTCAGAGGTGAAATCTGACTTACCTCCCTCGTTATGGTATTTACTAACTATGCTGAAAGTTTCACGCTTCTTACAAAAACTGCACTATTCTATTGCCAAAACGCTCTACTACAAGGAAGTTTGGACATTAACCCATTTAAGCAACCACTTAAACCCTTATTTTATACTTTGGCTATTCAAGAATAGCAGATCTACAAGCTCATAGCGTGGCACCGACTGCCACTCTATGAGCTTGTAGATCTGCTATTTTAGAAATGAAAATGTGTGCAAATCTTTGAATATATATTTTTAAAGCGAAAATTTTTAACTCAAATATTTGCTTCTGGGGGGGGGGGGGGGGGGGTCCCTGGAGCAAAATATTTTGAGATGGGGGTCGGCGGCCAAATTCATATGGTTTTGGGGTTCCTTCACATGAAATAGTCTGAGATCCACTGATATAGCAACATACCGTTTTTTCAAATCTTATATATATATATTTAAAGCGAACATTTATAAACTCAAATCTTTGTTTCTGGGGGTCCCTGGAACTGAGATGGGGGTCCGTGTCAAATACATGTAATTTTTGGTGGTCCTTGGAAAAAAAAAACTTTGAGCACCACTGATATAGAAACAATAGTTTTTCATAAACTGTAGAATCGGCCTCAGGTCTTAATGGGTTAAATTATGAATGGAGCAGCCATGACTGTTTTATGTATTTGTGTTCACAGTGAAAATTGGAGGCGTGGTGCTGACAGGGAAGGGCTGTGCCTCTGAGGACATGTGTGTAGATCTAAATGGAGCAACCTGCTGTAAAGAGAGCTGGTGCAACGGTGAGAGTAAGTAAAACATTGTGGTTGTTCTTCATACCTTTGGTAGGATTATCTCTATACTTTGGGTTCATCAACTTTAGCGGAATTAGTTTTCTGCGCAGGCTCCATCATTTTGTTGTATTTCTTTCAGGAAGGGAGAAGAGGGAAAAGGAAGGGGGATAGGGAGTGGGAGAGCATGGAGGAAAATCAAACATTAGGGACATTTCACTTTCAAAACAACTTTTGGTCACTGTATCATCTACTCAGGCTTTTGTGAGCCCCCCAGACAGTTTATAAGTTGCTCGATTCAGTATTTAGATATTAGATATTCATTTTATCAGACACGCCCCCTTCCTATACAAACCCATTGTATCTTCAAACTCCATTTTAACCATGTTAGATTCATCAAAAACACCCGTCCTTGGTTCTGGTGACTCATACCGTACCCCTAATATGCAAGGGGGCCGTGTTTTTTCAATTGCTTTTTTCATTTATTTTTTATATATTTTTTGGAAAATGAAAATAATAAAATACAATAAAGAAATAAAATAAAATAAATGGGAAAACAAATCAGA
This sequence comes from Gymnoscopelus braueri, assembly GCF_963280865.1. Taxonomy (NCBI): domain Eukaryota; kingdom Metazoa; phylum Chordata; class Actinopteri; order Myctophiformes; family Myctophidae; genus Gymnoscopelus; species Gymnoscopelus braueri. The sequence continues at coordinate 3,878,356 of NC_137605.1, forward strand.
AAAACACAGCCCCCTCGCGCATTAGGAGGGCAGGGTGAGTCACCAGAACCAAAGACGGGTGTTTTCGATGAATCTAACATGGTTAAAATGGAGTTTGAAGTTACAATGGGTTTGTATAGGAAGGGGGCGTGTCTGATAAAATGAATATCTAATGTCTAAATACTGAATCGAGCAACTTAAAAACTGTCTGGGGGGCTCACAAAGGCCTGAGTAGACGATAAAATGACCAAAAGTTTTTTTGAAAGTGAAATATCCCTTTAAGAGCTTGTCGCGAGCTCGCAGATCCGCGGTTTATTTTATTTCTGCGTTGGCGTTGGGGGGACAGTTAATGTGGTGCGCTCACGAGAGAACGGTCGGGGAGCGCCCGTTTGTAGCGCGGGCGGCAACATCGAAGCCTCCCGCTCGCTTCGCCACGCGCCCGCCGGTAGTTCTTTTGAGGTATGATGATCTTGTACTTTATTCATTCCCAAAGTAGAAATTCACATTTATTCATTTTGCAGCCTTTTTTGTCACTGCTCTGTAACACTGCTTGCGTAGGGGCTTGATGGAATCCTTTAGGAGTTTTCTCGAAAGTATTTTCTGAGGGAACATCGGTAATATCACCAACGTAGAGGTTGCAGTATTTAAACTGCCATAAAAAAGGCCATATCCATTTTTAGTGCATGTAATGCATGACACTATACTGCAAAACATAGAGCTAGATGTTGGTTTAACAGCAAACACATGAATATGCCTTGCATGCTTAACTGCAGGGCTTACAAGCATGGATACTGTACATACACATGAAATCAAATCATTTTAGAAATCATCACAAAACACACAGATGACCACTGCACAGCACATAGGGCTTAAAGGACAGAGGCACACAAAGCTATACTGTATAAGTTATCTAAACGCTATTTAGACTATTTTGGTTTGTGTATTTATTTTTATTTAATGTTGATGCTTAGGTAAAATGATAAACTATAGTCTGACTATAGTCAATCACAACAGCATCAGCGTGCTACGCACACACGCACACACACACACGCGCGCGCACACACACACACACACACACACACACACACACACACACACACACACACACACACACACACACACACACACACACACACACACACACACACACACACACACACACACACACACACACACACACACACACACACACACACACACACACACACACACAGAGTTCATTATCATTGACAGCCCAGACAGACAGACAGACAGACAGACAGACAGACAGACAGACAGACAGACAGACGGGTACAACAGGTACACTGACAACAGGGTACTCCACAACCGGGTGGGGCATACATTCACAACTTGCATCATTCCCAAGCAGACTGTTGCCCAACAGTAGAAGCCTATTAACAATAATATACAAGCCTATACATACAATAAGCCTGTAAATACAATAAGGTTGTAGTATGACATTGATGACTATAATGGTTTGCTCATGTCATTAGTTGTGTGATCTGACTGCTCTGCAAATACAAATAAAAGCCTTTTCCTTTATTTACATACACTGGTGTGATACCTTACTACATGTTTGTTAATCTTTGTTTTTGCAATATCAGTACCCCACAGTACCCCAGACCCCCCTGGAGACCAACGGGCTCGGTGGACTCTGTTGTTGTTGCTGGTGCCACTACTGGCTGTCGTTGTGATTGTGATCGCCTTCAGGTACCAGTGGTGAGTACTACCACTTTAGATGGATAGGATCACCTCTAGATACAACGTACTATTATATTGGACTGATTACATCTAGATTACAATCACTGAGCAACTCTCCATACAAATGAACAAACAACTGTTAGGCCTGAAAAACAACTCGTATCGATTCAGCAACACACGAACCACTTTATGACAGAAATATCACGTCATTGTAGTTAAAGCAAAGATCTAGTCCTGATGTGTAGAGTCACCTCACACTAACAACAATGAAAACAATAAACAGAACATGTAAGGGTGTGGAATTATTAGACCAATCAAAAACATACAAGACAGTGTGTGTGTTGGTTTGAAGATGATGGATCCTGTATACAGCGCTGATCCAGGATCCACCGCTGACGGAGGTGAATGACTCCACCATTTTCTACAAATACATAGCCACACAAATGCATAACAATTTAAATGTCATTGTTATTGATTATTGTCCTCTTGGTGAAATGTGTCCTCTGCATTTAACCCAGCGTCAGGAGCGGTGAGAACCAACGGTGAGGACCATGTAGCCCTCGAGGACCAGTTATTCCAGTTATGATGCCAGTATCTTGCTCAAGAGCACCGGTATAGCCTACTGTAGGAGTATCCATCCAGCAAACAAGGGAACATTCAAACTCCACACAGAAAGGCCACCATGCACTACTGGGGTTTGAACCTCTTGCTGTGAGGTTCAAATAGGCTAAACACTGGGCCATCCTGTTAAAATAATACAAAGGTTCTTAAACGTTTTAATTTCAACATCCCCTGTGACTCAGAGTTACAGGGTCCATTAGGAACCCGCTCAAGGAAACCTGAGGGTCCCTGCCTGGACCCCACTTTGAAAACCACTAGACTAATGTTATTACAGATTTTGACCTGCTGAAAGCTACTATCATTCATATTGTGACAAATGCACATTATATTATTATGTTTATCTGCTTGATCTATGGGTGTTATGTTATACGAGTGATATGTAACATCTGCTTTACTAATATGCACGTTATTGTATCTGATTTGATATGTAACATGTTGGACACTATGAGATAAATGGACACTTCCTATTCACTGATTCTAGTGTCTCTTCTACATTATATATCAACTAACTGTTCATGTTGAACTGTATGTTTATGTTTTTTCAAAGTATGTGAAATAAAGTAAATAAATGAATAAAGCTTTATTTTCAGAACGATGTGTGCTTCAGTTTGTTCATAATGTTGTGATCATCCTTGTATGAACGTTCTTTGAATCTGAACAAGGTGCTGAACAACTGTCATGTATTATGTATTTATAATAGCAGCACAGTTGTCCCTCTAACTGACCGACCGACGTGTCGGTGTCCGCCACGGCGGGGTCGGTCTCCGCCAGGCCAGAGTCGGCGGAGTCGGTCTCCGCCAGGAAGGAGTCGGCGGAGTCGGTCTCCGGCCCGCCACGGCGGGGTCGGTCTCCGACCGACTCCGCCGTGGCAACCCGCCAAGTCGGTTTGGGATAGCGCTGTCTCTCATTGTTGAAATATTAGACCTTTACCTTATTTCTGACCATTTCCCAAAGCTCACATTTAGTTCTTAATAGAGCGTCGCAGTTCCCGCCCACTTCCTGGTTTTTCCTGGTGCCGGAAGAAAAAACTCAATGCACTTTTCCCATTGACATTTGCAAAAATATTAATATTAATATTAATTTAAGCCTCGAATCAAGCCATCATGACATGACATGAATCATGACCATAAAACGTTTTTTTCAGTGATTTTTTTAAATTTTATATTTAATTATATGATATACTATATTTAATAAATACCCTTGTTTTGCCGTTTAAAAAATAAATAAATCACAGAATCAAACGTTTTATGGTCATGATTCATGTGATGTCATGATGGCTTGATTCGAGGCTTACATTAATAGATATAAATATTTTTGGAAATGTCAATGGGAAAAATGCATTGAGTTTTTTCTTCCGGCACCCGGAGGGGGCGGGAACTGCGATGCTCTATACATGTTGGGAGAAAATAGCCAACTTAACATTGAAGTGACCAGACTTCTCAGTTGCCCACTCTTTGGGTTATGTGTACTGTACATACATGACATATAAAACCTGAGGCCCACTTTGCCACAGGGCCCAGTTCTAGTTTTGAAATACATAGAGAAACAAGTCCTGCATTATAAACAGTAGCTTTGCTGTGTTAGTGTAGAACAAGGACATTTTGAAAGTGTCATAATGACATTTTGATTACATAAACCCTGAGCAAAACAGCATTCACAAATGCACATGTGGGAACTGTCTATTTAGTTCAACCACACGTTTATTGTAGTTTATTATAGTTTATTGTAGTTTATTATAGTTTATTGTAGTTTATTATAGTTTATTGTAGTTTATTATAGTTTATCGTAGTTGTTCTCTGGCACAGCTGAAAGTTATGTAACTAAGAAATATGCTGTATAGCTCGAGACTTAAAGGAGTAGGTCACCCAAACATTTGGAGAGAGAGAGAGAGAGAGAGAGAGAGAGAGAGAGAGAGAGAGAGAGAGAGAGAGAGAGAGAGAGAGAGAGAGAGAGAGAGAGAGAGAGAGAGAGAGAGAGGATCAACATCTCAAAGGTAACTGTAGAAGGTCTCAATAGTGCTCAATAGTAGGTGGATGTAGCAGAGCTAAATCCACCAGATTTAGCACAGATTTAGAATGCCAATTTCAGCCAATCAGGAGAGAATACCCATTCATCAGCTTTGATTCTATAGTGTTCCAGTTCTAATTGTGTCTCCTCATTTATTTGTGTTCCATCACATCCAATTTCACTTGTTTATCAGGTATCCTGAATAAGTGTTCTGTGTGCAGCCATGCATTACTGTCCACAGCAGGAATAATACAGCCTCTTTCTTATGTATGTATTTATTTATGTATAAATCATTTTGTCCGTAGAAGTCATTTAAAATGTACAACCTCTTCAGGTTTATGTGACTTTATTATTTTCTGTTTCTTCAGCCTTTCCATTTTGGACCAGCTCTTCAACAACGACAACGAGAAGAAGTTTCCTCCAGAATACATCCTCCCTCACACATATAAAGACATGCAGGTCAGTGATTAGCCTGCAGAGGGCAGCGTGGTTAAATACACTAGTAGGTTGCTATACAGACAGTGCATTGCATGCATTCTCTCTTTCTCTCTAATATGTACTGTATGTGTCAACACAAGTAGACAACTATGTAATGTAGAGAAATGGAAAGACAGTAGGCTACGCTGAACTAAACCAGTGTTATACTACAGTATTTACACTCCTTTAAATTGATGGCCCACTCTCATCTCAAACATAAAAGTCACTGCCACTGTTTACTGTAGTATTTTACCAAAATCCGCCTAACTTTTATTTTGCTTGGAAACCAGACAAATCTGCCAGTGCAAAAAAATTATAATAGCCCTCGGCAGATTAGTCTGGCCCCGCTCGATTGTGATTGGATTGGATTTTAGTCTGGCCATGCCAGGCTAAACATTTTGAACACTTGAATATCCCCACACAACATCCAGATAGGATTTAATTCCCCACAATGAGAAACAGTGATAGGGTACTTGTAATGTTCTGGCATTATGTTCTGATACTGAAGCATGAACACATCTTATTGTCCAATCATCACATTTATAGAATGCACTAAATGCCTTTTTGAGATACATGACATTCACAAGGTCAGCAGAGGATAATATTATATGACTTCATTTTATAGAGGTTCCTTATGGCTGGAGGATCTTTAGTTAACAGCTCAGTCAAAGTCTCTCCCTGAACATGCACTGTCTATGTGTTACTCATGTAGAAACTTAAACTGAGCATTTTTTTGCTGATGGGTGGAAACCTTGTAAATCCAAAATTGTTACTTTTCAGAAAATGGAAAAATACTTTCCATTGGTTCAATATTTATAACGCGCACACGCACACGCACTTTCACAAAAAATATATATATATATATTTTTTAAATCAGCCGATCCACAAGCTCATAACGCGTCGCATCATGACACACTATGAGCTTGTAGATCAGCTATTTTGGCCACTTTCATGTGAAAAAATGGGTTTTGCACAAATCGGCCTCCTGGTGGCCCATGTGAAAAAATTGCCAACGGTGCCAGTGCCGGAGATTAGCTGCTAACACACAGACAGGATGGACACACACACACACGGACGGACGGACGGACAGGGGGCAAAACATACTCTCTCGCCATGCCTTTCGGCCTGGCGGAGACAATAATATTTAAGTATATTTATACAGTACTTACTGTGTAGTCGGTTAATGCATAATATATGTATATTAACTTGTACTGATTAACTTGAGTTTTTGTGTCATTTCAGCCAGTCATGACTAAAGGAGTTTCCAGAGACCAAGGCTCTGGCTCACAGGAGACTACAGGAGATCAAGGTAATAATAATAATAATAATAATAATAATAATAATAATAATAATAATAATAATAATAATAATTGTAATAAATGTAATAATAATAATAATAATAATAATAATAATAATTGTAATAAATGTGATAATAATGATAATAATAATAATAATAATAATAATAATAATTGTAATAATAATTGTAATAATAATTGTAATAATAATAATTGTAAAAATGTAATAATAATAATAATAATGATGATGATGATGATGATGATGATGATGATGATGATAGTAAAACATTATGAACGCTAGAGTTCATTAGTGTACTAATAGGAACCTTTTTTTTGTCATCTTTGGGTCATCTGGCGGACCCCAGGCCCGATGTTGAGAAGGGTTATATAATACCCATTATCATAGTACAGTGGTTCTCAAACAGTGTTAATTTTGACAGCCAATTCTGATTTAGTCTTAGTCTTTTGAATAACACACCATTTAGTTTCAGTCCTATGTTAGTCTTCTGAAATTGTTTAGTCTTAAGGCCTTTGCAGACAGGGTGCGATTTTTTGCACGGAATAGCATTTTTTAAATGAACACATGGGCCCTCATTTATCAACGCGGTGCAGACCAAATAATGGGCGTACGGTGAGATCACCGCAACTTTTGGCATTTATCTATATATCCTGACGTTGGATTCATCCTACCATACGCTGAGATCTCACGTCTGGTCGATAGCAGTTGTTGACTTTGGCTGTGCCCGTTTATTCCATTCTAGAGCTGCGGAGCAGCATTGTCTGACTGTCTGACAGGCATCTGGACACATAATCCACTCCTAAATGTCTATCTACACTAATAAATAATCCCTGTGAAAATATTACATTTTATAAAGTAATTTAAACAAACTGCTTTAACAGTCATTCGGTTAAGCTTGCAGATTTGGCTGCATTGGCTATTTGAAAATAGCAGATCTGCAAGCTCACAACGGGTCGCATCACTAACACGTTGTGAGCTTGTAGATCTGCTATTTTTAAAATATACGAGCACTTCTGCGAGCGCATTTTCGGGACTCCCGACCATCTTTTCATGGACTGTGAGGTGTACAAACTTACAGTAGCTTGTTATGGAGTTATGTCATAGAGAGTTATGTAGGATACACAACCTGGCTGGCTTAAGGATATAAACCCGACGCTCCAATATTAACGTGGCGGCACGGGATCACTGCATTCTGCCCGAGTCTCATGACTGCTTTACTTAGTGTAACTCGAACATACACTGCTCGGTATGGGTTAAATAAATGTGTGTGTGTGTGTGTGTGTGTGTGTGTGTGTGTGTGTGTGTGTGTGTGAGAGAGAGAGAGAGAGGGTGAGGCGTGTGCGTGTGTGGCGAGGCGAGCGGGGGAAACTCTTTCTTATTGGCTTTTCATGCTTTTTTTGGGTCGTATTCTGGTTCTTCATGTCGTGAATTCGGGGCGTTTTGTGAATATTTAAGGGCTTGTTATTTAAATGACGCTCGGTTTCAGCCGTGACATTTATCAAGGCTGCGACCCAATGTACGCTAGGATCGCCTGTATAGGATCCTTTGATAAATGTGACTTCGACGTTGGTGTACGGCTGAATATATGGAAAAATATAAGCCGGTTTATACGCTCCGTTGATAAATGAGGGCCATGGTTCTCAATGACCTCATGCACACCGGCTCCCAATTTACCGTGCGGCGATGCGATGCAGCGATGCAGCGATGTGTTTTTTCCCCAATCTAACCCAGTTCGATTCGTGCGTCTTTTCGCACGCGGTAAAAACTGATTGACTAATCGCACCCTGTCTGCAAAGGCCTTTAGTCTAGTCTTAGTCTAGTCTTAGTCTAGTCTTAGTCTAGTCTTAGTCGACTAAATATCAAAACCTTAATCTTAAGGCTACAACCCCCCAAAACGCCCCCAAATTTCTTATAGTAAACTGTGGACAGGTGTTAAAAACTAGCACTCGTGCTACAGTATGTACACTTTAAGCAATGCATCTGATTCGTCCACTGTGATTGTGATGTCATGTCAAATAAATAAACAACATAGTATAGCTTGTTGATTACTTTTGACACAGTAATAGTGTTATTATTACTAGCCCATACCCGGTCGACCCAAGACACCAAGACAGACAGAGGTTACTCCAATTATATAGTAGGATTATAGTTTTTTTCTGCTCAAAAAATAGACCCCCAAAAAAATGGGTCTATTCTATGTATTTATTTGTATGTATATTTTATTTTACACCCCAAGTATCCCACCCCACACCCCTCCCCTTTGCGTGGGAGGAACACTCACAGAGACTTGATGTGTGCACGCACGCACGCACGCACGCACGCACGCACGCACGCACGCACGCACGCACGCACGCACACACACACACACACACACACACACACACACACACACACACACACACACACACACACACACACACACACACACACACACACACACACACACACACACACACACACACACACACACACACATCTTTTCTAAGTCACGTGAGCAGCTGCAGGAAGCTAAGCTGACCACAGTGCCAGGGTACATAGAATCACTTACTAAAAAACACAATGGGATTGGAAACAAGCTGTCAGCAAGTGTTTCTCCTTTTGCTTGTGGTGGGCCTGTATGGGTCATGCATAGACCTACTGTAGATGTTATTGTTGCACACAGTATATGTTGGGAGTCATCAATAAAGATGTCAATCACCTCCAGGTGTCCAAAGAGAGCTGATCATCCAGATATCCATCCTCAGAGCGGCTGCAGTGTGTCTGCTGCTGTGTTTTCTACTGGTGTTGATAACCACATACATGGCCCTGTACTGTGAGTACCAGCTCAAAGGTCAAATTCATGCACTTACATCAACAAACTGAGACCAGTGTCTCACATAAGAACCATGCTTCACTTCGGATAGTGTCTGGGTTATCTAGTACTGTATTATACATGTTGAGAACTATTCACATTAAAACATACCTGATCAGGAACATTGAGTTTATTGTCTCCGCCAGGCCGAAATGCATGGCGAGAGTATGTTTTACATCCTGTCCGTCCGTCCGTGTGTCCGTGTGTGTCCGTCTGTCTGTCTGTGAACAGCTAATCACCCGCACCGTTGCCTTGATCGCAGCAAAACTGTGCACACACACTCCCTGGATGCCAATTCAGAACCTCTGCCCCAAATTTTTCACATGGGCCTGTTATAGCGCCACCAGGAGGTCGCTTTTTGCTAAACACATTTGTTGACAGTACTCCTACATATGTTGTCCAAACATCTCGCAAATCGGTACACAGTATCTCTATAGTCATTAAACAAAACAAATCTTTCAGATTTTTCATATTCCATCCTGATTGGCTAAGAATGGCTTCCAAAGTTTGCAGGAGTGCTCCGTTTTGAACAAAATGCCTCAAATCATGAATACAGCATGCAATTTCCGTGAAATTGTGCACGTACATTCCCACTAGGTCGAGGAAGAAATGCCACTTGAAATGTTTTAAATCAGCCTCATGGTGGCGCTATAACAGGCCGATTCGTGTTTTTACCTATAACTGCACCGATCTATGTAAAACTTTGTATGCGCACTCCCTAGAGGCCAAGGAAAAACCTTTGCCCTGCATTTTTCACATCTGCCCTTTATAGCGCCACCAGGAGGCCGACTTATGTTAAAAAATATATATATATTAAGCCTTCAGAGTTTATCTAAATTTCACGCAAATCGGTACACATGATGTCTATAGTCATGTAATCAAAACGGATGTCTTTGATTTTTCATATTCCATCCTGATTGGCTAAAATTGACATCTAAAGTTTGCAGGAGTGGCCTGTCTTGAACAAAATGCCGCAAATCATAAACGCAGCGTCCGATTGCGGTGAAACTTTGCACGCATATTCGCACTACGTTGAGGAACAAATGCCACCCTTTTAACATTGTCCTATTACAGCGCCACCAAGAGGCCGATTTTTTCAACACTTTTCTTTTTTATATTACTCCTACAAAGTTTGTCCAAACATCATGCAAATCGGTACACATTATTTCTATAGTCAAGTGAACAAGATGGTTCAGTCCGATTTTTCATATTCCATGCTGATTGGCTAATTGCAAACATTGTTGCCCCACAATAACCTACTTGACCTGGCGGAGACCTGTGCTCCGAGAAGCACTTTTTCTATTTTTATGTTATTTTCACACAGATGTTTGATCTCATCATTGAACAGTAACAACAGCTGTGTTTATTTTTTACTTTTGGTTCTTTATAGATCATTCAGCCAATAACCTGACCGCCCTGACCCTGGAGATTAACCTGTTGAAGACCAATTACAATGACCTGACCCTGGAGATGAATCTGATGAAGACCGACTACACCAACCTGATGCTCCAACGAAACCAACTACAACATGAACTTAACAAAGAGAAAGGTGAGAGACGTTACAAACTTTTTGCCATCATTGCCACAATGTGTTGACAGACAGACAGACAGACAGACAGACAGACAGACAGACAGACAGTGTGTCTGTATCTCTATTCACATGGGTCCTAAATGTTCACTCAACACCATCAGTGTCACATAAAGTAATGCTTGTTTTTTTCACTCCTGTCGTGTCATGTTGAGAAACAAGGGGGCAGTGTTTAACTGTTTATCATGAAAGTGCATTGCAAATCCCACTAAATCTCCTTTTGAATCTTTACTTAATGAGTTTGTCCCACTGAGGTCAATCAGATATAACATTTGTACACATAAAATCATGCAGTGTGCTCCATACAGCAGGTGTATAAAACAAAACATATTTTCCTCTTTCCCAGATCTGTTGTGTTCAGTGAAGTTGTGTCCCAGTGGATGGCAGCAGTTTGGATGCAGCTGTTATTACAGATCTACAACATGGAAAACCTGGGAGGAAAGCAGACAGCAATGTCAGAAGACACCAGGAGCAGATCTGGTGGTCATTGACAGTAAAGAAGAACAGGTTAGTGTATCCGAGATAATTCTGTGTTTACAGTGAAAACATGAATATATTAGAGAAAATTAATGATGATTCAACCATGTACAATTGATCAGGAATTCATCAGAGGATTGAATGATGAATCATCATCCTGGATTGGACTGAAGAGGACTCAGGGCAGATGGACCTGGCTGGATGGAACTCCACTGACAACACAGTGAGACATTTTATACGTTTTTATATTGTAATTCCATCAAAGTCACTGTAGTGGGTGACTGACTGACTGACTGACTGGATGTGGTTAAAATACATTGCGTTGTTTATTCTACAGGTACTGGGACAGAGGATATCCTGATGAGAACCAAGGTGACTGGAACTGTGCACGATACTGGCACAGCAATGGAAAATGGAGCAGTGGGGTCTGTTCAGTTACTGTCAAATCGATCTGTGAGAAGAAGAGATGTTTCTCTTAACTTCATCAGAATTCGTTTTATTAGTTACATCACATGTTTACAGTTATAAAGAAGAAAGCAGAAGGGAAGGAGAGAGATAGAAACAAGTTAAATGTGAGTTATGTTCTATAAACATTGGTTTTATCTTTAGCAGATCTATCTGTTAAAGATGCACCCAAGCTTCAGGATAACCAAAACAGGATAAGTGAATTATTAGAAAGGCAATTAACACAAAAAAAAAGTCTCCTACTTCTAAATAACAGTACAAAGCCCAAAGATGACCATACTGATGATGCACACATGGATGTGACAGGATGTACTGTACTTGTAAGATGATATATAAGCTGTTGTTAAAAGAAACAAATAACCAGTGGTGCTTTTTTTACTTAAAGAGGTGGTGCCATGGTTTTGAACTTTTTTCTGTTTTTCATGTGTCTATGAGGTTGATAGAACTTCATTAAGCCCCTGGTGGTGTTTTTATGGTGTTTTATGTCTTCTTTGACTATTTTGAGTTTCTACCTGGATGCTGAAACCTTGAGGGTCAAACGTGCCAATAGAAAAACAGCGCTTTAGTGACATAGTAAAAACATACCCTCCCCCTCATTATCATAACACAACAGGTGTGGGCATGAGGAGGAGGAGGGACTAGGACAGGTGGGTGGTGCTAAGGTGGTGGAGGAGGTGCTAAGGTGAGAACCAGGTATACTTAATGAACTGGAGGCGTGTCCACATAAAAACATAATTTTAACAATTTATTTTTGAAAAAATCTTCCTCCTAGTATAACCATAATACCTGATGATTATGTTTTAGGGGGGGGGGAAATCACTGAAATCATGGCACCCCGTCTTTAAGTAAAAGTATCAATACTGCAATGTAGAAATACTCTGTTAAGTAAAAGTAAAAAGTCCGGAATTCAAAATTTACTTGATGAAAAGTACAAAAGTATTGGTATCAAAATGTATCAAAAGTAGAAAGTACTCAATATGCAGAATGTCCTGTTTCACAAGTTTTTAAAATGTATAGCAATCTATTGAAAATAGCAGTCCTACTCTTCCTTGTGCTGTTTGCTTGGTAGAAGAGGAACATACAGAACATAATGTTTGTTTCAAGTAAAAGTAACTTCACTAATGTGACATTTATAGTAGAACTGTTAAATATTATTTTTGGTCTTAACACATCCTTTAGTGAAAAATATCATGAAAATGTAATACCAAACCTGTACATCTTTAGGACTTGGATGAGATTCAAGAACACATGCATGTGTTCCCTTTGTAAAACTTGTACCTGTATGTATTGCATGTTTAAGGGTTCAATATTATGGATATACATACCCAATACCCATGGTACTTTGATTTGTTTATACATGTTTTTTTTGTTTTTTTTTTGGGGGGGGGGGGGCGGGGTCCATCATAGGGAGACTAGACCAACATGGGACGTATTCCAGCCTGTCAGCAGACCGGGTTCATGGCTTGTTCTGCAGTCTGACGGTAGCCGGGTAGAAACTGTTCAGAAACCGGGTGTTCATTGATGAAACTGCAGCTTAATGTTCTGCTTTGTGAATTAAAATAGTATTAGTACATGACTGCTTGATTCTGAATGGTCAATCACTGAATTCAGCAGTCATTATGATTAGTACTTTTCAATAATGACCATTGCCTTCCTACCCCTATGACTGCCTGCCTAGATATGTTCCAAACCGGCCCCTCAGGTCTTCAAGTGCTGACCTGCTAGAGGCTTCAATGACATATAAAAATTCACACCCAGTGTGAGTAAGCGGTGCCTACTCTGTTTGATGTGTGTGCGCTGGTATTCAGACGGTACTCTATTTGATGTGTGGGTGCTGGTAGGCTACTACTGTATTTGCGCTGATTAGAAATTATTATTAATTGTGGATTTTGTTTTATCAATTGTAATAAGGTATTGTTACTATTTTTTATCAACTTTTAAGTATTTTTACTCATTTTAACTCAATTTAAGTACTCTTAAGTATTTTACTCACTTTATTTACATTAAAGTTTTTTATACTCTTGTACTCTTTTGTGTACTCTTTGTACTCTTTGTACTCTTTTTATCAACTTTTAACACATTGCCTGCCAATCGCGATCTACGCGAAGTGGTCTTTTCAGTAGTTTCTGTTACATAAGGTCCTCTGGCAGCTAGCTTGGGGGTTAATATCTTTCGCGTAGATGACGTAGAAGTTGAAAAAAAACATGATCCGGTCACGTGATCACACAAGCACGTTCTTACAAAGGAGTCTTAGCTGCCCGGCCGCGTCTATACCAGTAACATGGTCTGCGACCGCCATTACAAAGCGAAACAGAGCACAGCTGGCTCTAAGAGCCAGGATCTTACCGTGAGCGGCGGAGGCGCGCGTCCCCGTGAGATTCTCGCGCACGTGCTCGACATGTGCACACGCCCGCGGGTGATGATCTTTTCTCCAGGATGTTGGCATGCGAAAGCGCTTCATAAACAGCCCGTTGATCCGAAGCGAGCAAAAAAAAAAAACAGGACTGTAAAAGTCTCCTCTGTGTTAGAGGAGAGATGGGAGAGTGGCCGAGACAAAACAAAAAGCCGATCCGACCGGAGCGCCAGCCCACGATCATCAACCCTCGAGGAAAATGTGGACCCCCTCCCCCACTGAAACGAACGCACCCTCTCCGGACCCCCTGCCCCATCGTCATCGTCCCTCGACAGACGTGACGCTGATCCGTGCGAGAGAGACGCTGATCCGTGCGAGAGAGCCATGAGAGGAGGAGGTGTGTGTGTGTGTGTGTGTGTGTGTGTGTGTGTGTGTGTGTGCGCGCAAATAGCCGATCAACAAGCTCATAAAAGCTGAGCTTGTAGATCGGCTCCTAATAGGTTTGATTTGCTGTGTTGACTATTAGTCAACTTTAGTTTGTAACAAAGTAAGATATGTACTGCTATCTCTATATAAAACTTAGACCTGTTGCTTATTTCTCTCGCAAAATACCTGGCACCCTTTGGTTTTGACGTCACTGCTAGTTGCCAGTGATTCTCAACCTGTGGGTCGGGACTCGGGACCACAACGGAGATTGTAGATCTGCTATTTTCCCAATATTTATCTGTGGAACCGAGTCAAACAAAATGGGGGTCCCCAGTTCAAACATGATTATTTTGGGGGGTCACGACCTGAAAAAGGTTGAGAACCACTGCATAGATTTTGAATCAGGTCCATTTGGTTCCATTTGTGTACTTTCAGTTGTAAATGTGAAGTTAAAGAACCACTGTGTGAGAGGGACAGACAGACAGACAGACAGACAGACAGACAGACAGACAGACAGACAGAGGGGAGGGAGAGAGGAAGAAGAAGAAGATAGGGCTTGTAGATCTGCTATTTTCACAATATGTATCTGTGGAACTGAGTGAAACAAAATGGGGGTCCTCAGTTCAAATATGATTATTTTGGGGGGTCACGCCCTGGCATCCCTTATTTTTATTTATTTATTTTCACAAATTGTCATAAATGGCATAAACTAATGGATCTGCAAGCTCAGTAAAAGATGGTAGATCTGCTATTTGTTGCTATGAATACAGGTGTGGCTTGAGATTTTGACTTGCCCATTGGTGTGGCTTGGGCACAAAAGGTTTGAAAACCACTGCAGTATAGAATATTGGACTGGAAAATAAGTGTTCTCATGAAGCTCTCGATGACCGATGTATTGATGTTGCACTTTGAACTTTGAATTATTATTACATTTATTATTTGATGTATATAACTTGAGTTGAAAAACTTTGTTTGAAATGAGCTGAAATAAGCTTTTCACTTTGGAGTGAAACAGAGCCATAAATGTCCACTCAAAAGCATTTTTTATAAACAAGTACTGTTTACATAACTGATGTCAATGAAGGCGCAAAATAAATGTCAAAGACTTTTGAAATCATCTTATGCATCTAAAGTGTGTCTTTCACAAAAATGCTCATAACTCTGAATCTAAAGAAAAGGGGCTGTTTTTGGTGAAAACAAGCTGTATTCAACTACCTCTAGCTAAAAAACGGAACATGCTATCAACTCACTTTTTTTTCAGATGAAAGAAGAGATTCTAATCTTTGTTTTGAGATATCCATGTGTTCATAGTCTAGCACAAAATATTCTGTTGGTCCTCAAAGATGAGTCAGAATCAGAATGGTCAAAATTCCTGGCACTGGCTGATCCTGTTATAGAAAACCCTTTGGCAGGCAATGTGTTAAGTATTTTTACTCATTTTAACTAAGTTTAAGTATTTTGGACTCATTTTTAACAACCTTTAAGTACTTTTACTTATTTGAAGTACTCTTAAGTATTGTTAAGTATTTCTACTCACATTATTTACTTTAAAGTATCTTTTACAAATGTGTAAGACAGACAGACAGACAGACAGACAGACAGACAGACAGACAGACAGACAGACAGACAGACAGACAGACAGACAGACAGACAGACAGACAGCAAGAAAGAAAGAAAGAAAGAAAGAAAGAAAGAAAGAAAACTAACACATTAATCCTAGTGACCGAGAGCCAAACATACGTATATTGTATCCTGTCACAACATACACAGCCTAGTATATCAAATCAAACTTTATTTATAGAGCACATTTAAAAACATCAGAAGCTGACCACAGTGCTGTGCAAGGTTGAGACAAACAAAGGATCAACAGGCATCCGTCGGCGCACAGACAAATATGCATGTGCATAGTTAAAACACGTTAAGAGGATCAAGTGCAATTAAAAGCCAAAGAGAATAGGTGGGTTTTCAGAAAGGATCTGAAAACCTCAATGGACTGGGCAGATGGGAAGGTGAGGCAGGTTGTTCCAGAGCGTGGGATGGGGAGAGGCAGGTTGTTCCAGAGCGTGGGATGGGGAGAGGCAGGTTGTTCCAGAGCGTGGGGGCAGCAGCAGGAAAGGCGCGGCCACCCCTGGTCTTTCTGCTAGTCTTTGGAACGACCAGTAAAAACTGATCTGCAGACCTCAGAGTCTTTACACCCCCCAAACTGGCTGGGGGGTGTAATGGTTCCAGGGGCTCAGCGAGGTACAGCGGAGCTATACTAGCCCGTTTACAGATTTAAAAGCAAATAAAATGACCTTAAAATCTATTCTAAAATGGACAGGGAGCCAGTGAAGTGAGGCTATACGTATACTGTATCCTGTCACAACTAGGGATGGGACGATAATAGTTGTCATTAAAAACGCTCACAATAATCGTATCGCAGAGATTTCAATTTATGGTGAAATTGTCCTCAGTCATACACTAGGATGAATTAGCTTTTGTTGAGCTGCAAATTCAGTATTACTTAAACCCTCTGTACTTGATAAAACAAACCTGTAAAGAGCGCATTTCGTACGCTCTTATTTCACTCTACACAAACCGATTTGCCAAAAATAGCAGATCTTCAAGCTCACAACACGTTGTGAGCTTGAAAATTGCCTATTTTTGCCGAACGTTCCCCCCAGAATAGGGATGCTGGGGGTTCACGTGGTTTAACGAAAGTGGCATTAAGTTTTTTATATCTGACAGATATTCAACCACAGTGCCACTAGGGGGCGTCAACATTATTTGCAATTTGTATTTTCAATAGCTTCTAAAAGCAGATGAGATATTGACTCTCAACAAACGCTATAGTGCAGCTAGGGGCATTTAGATTTATCATAAAATGTTTTCAATGTTGCATTTTTACATTTTCTTAAATGTTTCTATTAGTGTAAATGATTCCATACTACTGCCATAACAGTAGAAAAGCAGTTACACAATACAATGATAATGCCTGATTGAATGGCCGTGACACACTGCACACTTAATAGGCTACTACTGTATATTGGTTTGTTTTTACTGTTGAGTAAGAAAACAATGTTCCACATTAAGCTAATCATCTGGGAACCACTGCTTTACAACACATAACCTACAGATTTAACCACAGACAGACACTAACTTATGAGTGTAAAGGGATTGACTATGCCCAGTGGTGCAAAACATACTCAGATTATTTACTTGAGTACTTAAAAGTACCAATACAGCAATTTAGAAATACAGTTATAAGTAAGTAAAAGTACTCATTATGCATCACACGTTTTTAGATTTATAAAAAAAATTATATATATATATATATATATATATATATATATATATATATATATATATATCTTTTGAAAATAGCAGATCTACAAGCTCACAATGTGTCACATTGTCAGCTTGTAGATCGTCTATTTTCAAATAGTCAAACTATATATATATATATATATATATATATATATATATATATATATATATATATATATGTATATGTATATATATATATATGTAGGTTAATGTATGGTTTGTAAAAAAAATATCCAAATCTACAAAGTGAAAAGTCACTAAAGTTTTCAAATAATTGTATGGAGTAGAAGTAAAATAATTGTCTCTGAGATTTAGTGGAGTAGAAGTAAAAGCATTGCAAATTGTAATTACTTCAGTAAAGTAAAAGTGTACTTAAATACAGCACTTGAGTACATGTACTTAGTTACTTTACACCACCACTAGGCCTGCATAGCCTGTCTCAGCATCACACAATCAAACACAGCTCATTAATACAACATATTCACTCTACATCACACAACATAGGGCTTCATCCTGACTAGTTGCTGCTGTAACAAGGAACATCGAAGTGAAATTACACGCAATTCCATCAATTCCTTAATGCTAAGCAGCTAATTAGCTAAGCTAACACACCTGCAGAAACTCACCTCAGTTTGGTCGGAATGGAGATAATTAATTCACTTCCGTTTCCACAGTCTTGTCACACAGTGTGTTTTAGACGCTTTTTTCGCCACCCTGGTAAACCCTGACAACTGTACTCAACGTTCATGTGGCGTAACGTTACATTATGAGTGTTTTATTTCTCTCTTTTTACCTCCAAATAAAGCAGAGCTTTTACCAAACAGTGTGTCTGTGTTTGTTGGTGTGTGTGAGAGGGGGGGCGGGCCCGACAATCGGAGGACTCAAATAGCCCACCGCCCCCTCCCTGCTTCCTAGGGAGTGTGGAGCAACTACCTGGCTTCTAGGGTAGGGTTTCTCAAAGTGGTGACACACACACACACGCACACGCACACACACACACAAAACAATAGACCCTCTACCCTCTAGATTCTGCCCAACTACACTACCGTCCTTTATATGTCTATGAGCACAGCTACCAGAATGCCCACTTCCGTTCCGGTGTTGTCAAGACAAACACACTTGTTTTTTATTTCAACACACTTACTGTCTCGTGTGCGCGTGTGTGTGTGTGTGTGTGTGTGTGTGTGCGTGCGTGCGTGAGTGCGTGCGTGCGTGCGTGCGTGCGTGCGTGCGTGCGTGCGTGCGTGTGCGTATGTGTGCGTGTGTGTGTGCGTGTGTGTGAGTGCTCAAACAGCAGGACTATGTGGAGAAAGTACAGCTCTTATGCCACGACTGCCACAAGAGGGAGCCCTTGGTCAGAATATGTAGCAGTGTCAGGCCCAGACAGAACCATGGAAACACAAGAGGTGAAACACAAATACTGGCAAATGATGAGATCTCTTTCTTTTCTGCTTTATTGTTAAATTAGTTGTAACTGTAATTGTATTCTTGCTCTGTAAAGCACTTTGAGCTGCATTTCATGTCATGGAAGGTGCTATACAAATAAAATGTATTATTATTATTATTTTGCTCTGTTGTGTTGGGTTTTTGCCAAAACATTCCAGAGAGTGTGGATACGCGTTGTGAGGGCATGCTGGATAAAATAACGGCGAGGGCCGAAAGCAAACACACTGAGAGACTCAGACTGGTAATCTCTCTCTCTCTCTCGCTCACACTCTTCACGTTGCCACTTGCTCTTGATAGAAGTGTGAGTCAATATACTTTAATATGTCTGACAGTCTGACTGTTCTTCACCCTTGTGTGTGTCTGAAGGTTAACCACTTTTTAGACAGGCGGACAGACGGACGGACGGAAGACAGACAGACAGACAGACAGACATACAGACAGACAGACAGACAGACAGACAGACAGACAGACAGACAGACAGACAGACAGACAGACAGACAGACAGACAGACAGACAGACAGACAGACAGACAGACAGACAGACAGACAGACAGACACACGGGCGGACAGGGGCGAAAACGTAGTGTGCCTTCGGCCTGGTCAGAGACAATAATAATAAATCGGTCCGTGTACTCTGACGGTACAAATGAGTCTAGCGGCCTGCCAGGGTTTAGTCAATTAATAGGAAACACTCCTAAGGTAGATGATGTCACAGCCAGGCCCACCATAATACTACATTTTGTATATCTTCAACAAAATAATTTGCAGAGAATGATTTCACAGTGTGACAAAAGGAGGTGCGGCGTGAGAGCGTTTGAAGAGCTGAATTTGCTTGTGTCTCTTGCTTGTTAGTGTGACAGCAGGCAGACCACTTCCTCTCCTCTCTGTCTGCTTCTTGCCAAACTAGAAAAAGTGCTCCTCGGAGCACAGGTCTCCGCCAGGTCAGGTAGGTTATTGTGGCCTCCTGGTGGCGCTATAATAGGCCAATGTGAAAAGGGTGCCATTTCTTTTTAGGCCTTGCATGACACTGCATTCATGACACTGCATTTTGTTTAAAAATTGTGGTTTGCTAAATTAGACCTGCTGGTGGCGCTATAACAGGCCAATGTTAAAAGGGTAGCATTTGTTCCTCAACATAGTGTGAATGTGCGTGCAAGGTTTGACCGCAATCGGGCTCTGCGTTCATGATTTGCGGCATTTTGTTCAAAACAAGCCACTACTGCAAACTTTAGATGTGAATCTTCAATCAGGATGGAATATAAAAAATGAAACAGATCCGGCTTGATCACATGACTATAGAGATCATGTGTATCGATTTGCGTGAAATTTGGATAAAATCGGAAGGAGTAATATAAAGAAATATGTTTTACATAAGTCGGCCTCCTGGTGGCGCTATAAAAGGCAAAAGTGAAAAATGCAGGGTGAAGGTTTTTCCTTGACCTCTAGGGAGTGCGCATACAGAGTTTGACACAGATCGGTGCAGTTATAGGTAAAAACACAAATGGGCCTGTTATAGCGCCACCATGAGGCTGATTTGAAAATTTTTAAGTGGTATTTCTTCCTCGGCCTAATGGGAATGTGCGTGAATCTCATGTATCTCAAAAAGGCATTTAGTGCATTATATAAATGTGATGATTGGACAATAAGATGTGTTCATGCTTCAGTATCAGAACATAATGCCAGAACATTACAAGTACCCTATCACTGTTTCTCATTGTGGGGAATTAAATCCTATCTAGATGTTGTGTGGGGATATTCAAGTGTTAAAAATGTTTAGCCTGGCATGGCCAGACTAAAATCCAATCCTATCACAACCGAGCGGGGCCAGACTAATCTGCCGAGGGCTATTTGTTGTGTTAAAATCATATACAGTATACTTTACATTATTTCAGACCATTTTCCAAGGGATGCTTTTATTCTTTACGTTTTCACATTTTTGAAAATATATACATAATAATAAAAATAATAGGCACACACACACACACACACACACACGCACACACACACACACACACACACACACACACACACACACACACACACACACACACACACACACACACACACACACACACACACCACATTCACCACATTCCGCCCGGAATGCTCTCCAGGGGGGTGTATTCCTAAAACAAAGATCAACAAACATGCACTAAGGTAAGTGTACAGTATGTAAATAAAGGAAAAGGCTTTTATTTGTATTTACAGAGCAGTCAGATCACACAACTAATCACATGAGCAAACCATTATTATAGTCATCAATGTCATACTACAACCTCATTGTATTTACAGGCTTATTGTATACATGTATAGGCCTGTATGTTATTGTTAATAGGATACTACCGTTGGATCTACTTGGGAATGATGCAAGTTGTGAATGCATGTCCCACTCGGTTGTGGAGTACCTGTTGTACCTGTACTTGTTGTTAACTAGTTGTACGGACGCTTGTTTTCTATTGTTGTATTGTTTACTGGATCTTGTTTAGTCGATACACTTATTTGTTTTAGCTCATGCTCATTTGATTTAGCTATTTTGTCTCATCTGTTTAACCCTCTAAGACCCAGCGTTGCTTTAGAGTAACAATTATATTTTATAAAGAAAGGAGTTTAAATAATTTGTTTTTCTGTAATTTTTTCACCTCTAAATCCTCATTGGGTCCTATTGTTTAGTCTTACAATGCCATTGGCCAGGATATTTGCATATAAATACCCCCCACAGAGCCAGGAATCATCACAACTTGAAAAATCTCTGTTGGAACAGATCTCTTTTTTCTCTGGAAGATATTCCTCACAAAAACGTAAGTAATATGCCTGTAATATTTGTTTTGGTGAACATTACAATGTCTAGAACATGTACATATGTTATTATTGTGAAATATATGTCCCAAATTTAAATTATAGCATGATTCATACTTGTTGCTTTTGGTCAACGTTGGGCCCTCTTGGTTGCAAAAAAATACAAGGGCAGGCCTAAAAAAATATGGCTTATTGGTGTTATTATTCATAATGTATACTGTTCTGAGGCCAAATATTATTCATAATTGATCTGAGGCCAAATAATAAACCATATAAATGAATCATTAAGTTGTTTTAGTGAAGTATTTACACATTTGCCATGTTATCCATAAAAATGGCCTATAGGAAATTTTGCTACCTGATGGACCCAACGTTGCTAAATGTCAACATTTGCATAAAACTTACCAAAACATATTTTTTTAAAAAACATTATATTTTCCTCTTCTAAATACTCCTACAAGACCATCTGAAAGGTTTTTAATTTTTTTTTGCAAGTACAAATATATCCGGGTCTTACAGGGTTAAGGAAATAGGTAGCTGATCTATTGCACTTTTACCTTAGCACTAGGTATACTCTTGGTTGCTTGTTTTTGCAGAAAATGCACTAAAGACTTCTGGTGATTAGTAGTTTTCGTTCCCTACCTATGTTGAATACACTTATTGTAAGTCGCTTTGGATAAAAGCGTCTGCTAAATGACTGTAATGTAGTGTAATGTACCTGTTGTCAGTGTACCTTTTGTACCCGTCTGTCTGTCTGTCTGTCTGTCTGTCTGTCTGTCTGTCTGTCTGTCTGTCTGTCTGTCTGTCTGTCTGTCTGTCTGTCTGTCTGTCTGTCTGTCTGTCTGTCTGTCTGTCTGTCTGTCTGTCTGTCTGTCTGTCTGTCTGTCTGTCTGTCTGTCTGTCTGTCAGTCAGTCAGTCATGGCTGTCAATGATAATGAACTGTGTGTGTGTGTGTGTGTGTGTGTGTGTGTGTGTGTGTGTGTGTGTGTGTGTGTGTGTGTGTGTGTGTGTGTGTGTGTGTGTGTGTGTGTGTGTGTGTGTGTGTGTGTGTGTGTGTGTGTGTGTGTGTGTGTGTGTGTGTGTGTGTGTGTGTGTGTGTGTGTGTGTGTGTGAGAGAGTGAGTGAGTGAGTTTGTCTGTGGGTTCAGAGTGTGGGTATGAGGACAGCAGACAGAGAGGAGAGGATGTGGTCACAGTAGACTGGTACATGTCTGCTTATTGTCACGCAATGAGAGAGAAAGTAAAGTAAATGAAGCTCTTCACACGCTACACCTCCTATTTGTCACGTTGTGAAATCATCAGGAGGAGGGGGGGGGGGCTGGGCACTTTAACCCTATATACATCACACATCTTGACCCAGGGGGTCCACAGCATCACAATAATTCTAACCGCTTTATTTATCCATTTATAAGTTGACTATTCAAAAATATATTTTCAAAAATATATTTTTGAAAAATATAAAAAAAATGAAAATGTTGAATAATATACATTATTTTTTAACACAAATGTTATCTTCTGGGGGTCCCTAGCACAACACATTTTCAGATGGGGGTCCGCTGCCAAATGTATATCAATTTGACATGAACAAGTTTGAGAACCACTGACATAAACGACTTCAAAGAACATTCTGATCATATATAACCTTACAAAACCTGACACAGCATTTTGTTTTCATGACCAACCTTGTGTTGGAAAGAAGATCCAAAACATGTATTGATCACTTTTTCATAAATGCTTGATTCAGTGACAACTGAGCTATGAAAATAAGAGTTACCCTGAAAATGATTTTGTTGAAGAAATGAATTCGCGTTGGGACACATCCTAGAGAGTATGCATGTAGAAGCTGCATTATCCACAGAACAGTTAATCAAACTAATCAATTTAATTGATAATCAATAATTGATGTGTTTATACAATCATTGATTAATAATGAATCCCTGTTTTGGGCATGTCATTATAGACAACAAGCTTTAATAATGTCACAAAAGATCTACAAGCTCACAACTCGTTGTGATGAGACTCGTCTGCCAAATCTGCCATAACAACTAATAGCGTAGCAGGTTATCAAACTTAGTTCTAACTGAGGATTAAAATATTATACAATGAATGGACAGAAGGACAAATCAACCCAAATGTGTAGAGTGTGTATGTGAACTTGGAAAGACGGTTTCTGACAAACCACAAATCATGTGACTAGACTCCTTCTCACAGGAAAAGGGAGAAGACAAAACTGAAATCTCAGCCATAAAATGTATGATTGTGTACCATAGTATATATGAATCAGCATTTTAAATGCAAGCGCAGTGATGGCGAAGAAAAGGAACTTGAAAAAGACACTTTCGGACAAACCTCAAAATTACTCAGTCTAGACTTTTCCAGCCCATACATGAGAAAGAAAGAAGGAACTGAAATCTCAACTATGAAACTGGATCAAGTGCTCTCCTCTGTATATTAAGTCCCATGAATCATATTTGCATTATTATTTGATGACACTTTTTCAATGTTTATCTTTCTTACCCTTGATATTAAGCTATATAATTTTCTGTTTAGTTTTTTTTGTTCTTAAATCACTGACTAATGTTTACTTTATTTGAATGAGCAGCCTATGATAAGATATAGAAGCGGTGGTGATTTTCACTGTCAGGTGATTTAAACCTCTATTTAAATCTTGTTGAGATACAAGAGCTCGATCCTTCTCGAGAGAGCTCTGTCCAAGAAAGCAGCGATACAAACAGTTACAACAACACAGAGATACACATAATGTAGATATCACCGAAATTGGAAAAACAATCAAGTAGTGAGAGAGAGAGAGAGAGAGAGAGAGAGAGAGAGAGAGAGAGAGAGAGAGAGAGAGAGAGAGAGAGAGAGAGAGAGAGAGAGAGAGAGAGAGAGAGAGAGAGAGAATGAATGAATGTCTTTTACAAATACATACTCCAACAATAAACATGAATTAAAAACAGTCCTTTACACAATAAATTGGGACAGTTATAAATCAGTTAAGCCAATGTCTCCTAAGACTAGAGGTATATCTGATGCAACTCTTCACAGGGTTATTTATATTGACAATGATGCTATTCTCAGACTCATCCAAACGGCACATGAATTTGTGCAATTGATTCCTAAGAACAGCTTGGAGAGTATTGACTCTTGCAGCCACAAACATTTCACTTGCACTGCTCCATCTAGGCCTTTTGAGTAGAGAGAGAGAGAGAGAGAGAGAGAGAGAGAGAGAGAGAGAGAGAGAGAGAGAGAGATTCCAGGGACCATGGGCATTTCATCATCACAGACGATTCTTGAAACTGTTGCAGGACCCTTACTATAAAATCCCATAGGGCCCTGTCCATCTTGAATGAGCCACGTATTCCACGTATTCCTCTGGGCCTCAGGTACCTGCCTATATTGCCTGTTCATAAAACATATCTTTAAATGTGAAGTCTTTTGGTGGTTAATTTTCTGAAATGCAGGGTCAGACTCTGGAACAATGGGTCTCAGTTGGCCCAGTGTCTCAGTTGGGCCCCCCTGACCTTTGGGCCCCTGGGCCCGTACAGAGATCCAGCTCTGATAGGACCAGATCCTATGTCATCCAGCTCTCTTTCCATCTGTCCATCCGATTGGTTCGGGGCTTTCCAACATGGTGGGCCAATCACCCACAGCACCTTCCAGCTACCACACGCACGCACGCACGCACGCACGCACGCACGCACGCACGCACGCACGCACGCACGCACGCACGCACGCACGCACGCACGCACGCACGCACGCACGCACGCACGCACGCACGCACGCACGTTTCAGTTTCCCTAATCATGAAATCTTTAATGATTATTCTTAAAACAGGAACTTGTGGGACAAAAGCCATCACCTTCTAGTTCCGTTTCAGTTTGCATATGAGCACATGAACAGGATGCTACATGCCTCAAAGACCTTCAGGGCAATAAAACGTACAACTCATGCCAAGCTGTTTGTAGATTGTCATCTTTCAACAGCATTCAACCTGTTTGTGGAATCACTCTTAAATACTGGGTTGTTGTTTGGATCCTTTCCAACAGAAAACACCATGTGGGTGAAATGAGTTCATCAGGGGAGCTGATGTGAACGACCAGGAATGTGTCTTTAGTAGTCTGTCCATAAATACGATTTACTTACTCTTACTTTGCTTGAGTATGCAAATGTTTCAATACTATACCTTTTACTCCTCTACATCTCAGAGGCAAATATTGTACTTTTTACTACATTTTAGGGTTGCCAACCGTCCCTTGAAATACGGAATCGTCCCGTACAGTATTTGTCACGTTTTGAACTGATTAGGGACGGACTTTGTTCCTTATTGTAATCTATGAATCACAGAGTTAAGCTCTATTTTATACTCTGTCTATTCCAAAAAAGCCGATCTACAAGCTCATAATGTGTCACATTGCAACACGTTATACGCTTGTGGATTACCTATTATTGAAGTTAAGTTTGACACATTTTGAACGATTTTGAACCAAAACCCCCCAAAAAAATTTAATGGGACTTTCATAATGACTTCTTTTACATTTGATACTTAAATATATATATATATATCTAATGCCAATACTTATGTACTTTTACTCAAGTAAAATCTGAGTACTATTCCGAGTACTTCTTCCACTACTGCAAGCATGAACACGCAACACACACAGAGAACAAACAATTTCCCCAGCCACATCGTGGCGGGCAGGGCTTTGGTTAGTATGGTTACGCTCAGCTGAGTGCGTCTCAGGTGAGCTCTATTCAAACACATAGCTGTGTGCTGTACTCTCACCTCTGCTTTTGTACGACTGT
This sequence comes from Gymnoscopelus braueri, assembly GCF_963280865.1. Lineage (NCBI taxonomy): Eukaryota > Metazoa > Chordata > Actinopteri > Myctophiformes > Myctophidae > Gymnoscopelus > Gymnoscopelus braueri. Next base: position 3,904,968 of record NC_137605.1, read on the forward strand.
TGGAGACACTTTGATAACTGAATAATATCCATGGAGTTTGTGGATGTCTCACTTATCGTCACAAACAAATCTCCTACATGATGATGAATCAATTCATGAGCCTGAGGTTGATTTTTTTTTGTCTCATGATGTTCCTAAACTCATTCTACCGATGTCTCTCTCATTAGATGTGGTTGAAACAATACTAGTAGCTTAATAAACAGGTAGCACACCTGTACCTTTGATATGCTGCCAGGCTCAATCCATGTGTTAATTCACACTGTCCCACTCATTTGTTCATGCTTATTATGAAGCCTCAGTTTGATACTCCTGCAGGCATGGACATGTTCCTGTAGCTTCCCTTCAAACCACAACGTTTAAACACAAACTGTAGGATATCGCTGCTGTCGGGCAGAAACCTCTTATCTCCACGTTTTAACTTTTCGTGTTTTTTCGTAAATGAACGCCTTACTTGATGATACTACAGCGTCACACAGAGTAGAAGATCCACAAGCTCCAAACACGGCGCGAAGCGCCAATTTTTTTTGAGCTTGTAGATCTGCTACTTTTGATGCTTTTTAATTTCAATCCTGAAAAGTATACAGTTTCTGTATAAGGTGAGGTTTTCACCCGACAGAGACGATATATAAAGTCAAATGTGCACGTGTATTGTGTAACGGGAGCAAGATTGTCTAACAAAATGGTCAAAGTCAAAAACTATAATCCACATTGGACAAATGCAGTACCAAAAGTAAAAGTACTCATTGGGCAGAATGTCCCATTTCACACGTTTTCAAATGTATGAAAATCTTTTGAAAATAGCAGATCTACAAGCTCACAATGTGTCGCATCGCAACGCATTGTGATCGGCTATTTTCGAATAGACAAAATATATATAGACCTTAAGTGGTTAATGTATGTTTAGAAATAGAAAATCTGAATCTAAAAAGTAACTAAAGTTTTCAAATAATTGTAGTGGAGTAAAAGTACAACATTTGCCTCTGAGATGTAGTGGAGTAGAAGTAAAAGTATTGAAATTTGGAAATACTCCAGTAAAGTAAAAAAAATACATCAACATTTTTTTTTTTAAGAAAAAAAAAGTACAGTACTTGAGTAAATGTACTTTACACCACCTGACAAATGCCACATATTACCACACTGACTCCCATCCAGACGCCACGCCTCCTTCACAGACGTACAGTATTAGAAGCTGTAACCCTGGTTAACCCACGCAGACACGTCTGAACCTCAGACAGGGAAATGAGAGAAAGATCAACACAATGCATCTGCTCACAGGAATCCTTATTATCCCCTGGATTACGCTCGCCACCAAAGGTCAGTGATTTGTATTAACTCTCTCAGTGCCACGCCCCGACATATCCCGAGTTTTTCCCGAGTACCCTCAGTGCCAGCACGAGAAATCCCGAGTTTTTACTTTTGACTGTGGTCGCGCTATTCTGTATATTTTTCATGATCACTTTCGCTTCCTGACTACATCAGACTCACCCGGAGCCGGATGTAAAAAAAAAAATTCATTTCCGGGTCACGTTGTTTTTCTCCGGTGATTTTCGGCCAGAATAGGGAAAGTCACGTTTTTTTCACACGGTATAAAAAGCGAACGGAGAGGTCCACGTCTACTCTCTTTGGTCTGGGTGACGATCAGTCATCGTAGTCGTGTATCGCATCGTAATTTAGCCTGATCAACGATTGTCAAAATGTCAACATCCGGTTAGGACCGGATATGACGTGAGCCTGTTTGGGAGGGGGTGAGTGAGCCAGCGAGGTCATCAATGTGTCGATTTGTTGCTCTCTACTGGTAGAACTGTATTATGGGTTTAAAACCCCAATCAGATCATTTATTTGAATGAAAAATTACAAAATTACAAAATTTAAAAAAACGCAAATTCCTGGCAGTTTGGGAGTACTTTATGAAAATACTCTTGGCACTGAAAGAGTTAATGCCTTCGTCTTTTGGGGTTTCATTTTTTATTTTATTTTTATTTTTTAATCTTTCTTTCTTTGTCTTGTTTCCATGCAGATTTTGCGACATATACCTTTTAATCTAAATCATAATATTTATTATGATTTTAATATTATTATTATCATTATTATTATTATTGTATAAACAATAATAGATGTGATTGTCACAATAATGATGATAACAACTTAATTTGTTAAACGCTTTTCCAAACAGAAGTTTCAAAGGGTTTTTGCAAGTTAAAAAGAGTAAGAACAAAGCAAAATCCGAGAACATTAATAGTTAAACAGATAGAAGAAGTTATTAAATTAGAGCTGTCATTGGAAAATTACCTGAAGAAAAACACTCCCCCCGCCCTGTAATTAAGGGGGAGGGGGGGGGGGAGTATTATATGTATTTAACCTTTGAAGGAAATCTAGCCTACATATGTATGAAATGAAATGTAAAAGCAA
>NC_137605.1:3909876-3934037 GCF_963280865.1 Gymnoscopelus braueri
GGTTAGTAAACACACAAGAGAGTCGTAGACCTGACAGCAATGGTAATAAAACAAATCACACTCAGTGTTTTGGTATTATATTTTCAAGCCAAGTGTTTCCTCATTTTCGGTTTTGGCCAAGAATTATCCAGTGGTCCTAAAAAGCATCGCTTATCAATTAATCAATGATTGATCGATAAGGTGAATCAACTATATATATATATATATATATATATATATATATATATATATATATATATATATATATATATATATATATATATATAATTTAAACAAATTGTTATGTACAACTCTGTCATAGATTAGTTGCTTTCTAGTATGACTAAGACATTATCTTGTTTGATTTCAGAGGCAAAAAAGATGGAATTGATTTTGCTTAAAAAAAAGTACTGCATCATCGCAGATCAACCATGTGGGTCAGTGAACATGGGAGAGAACTTTTCCAGAGAAGACTGCTGCAGCACTGACAAATGCAATCTTAATTTCCCCAAAAGTAAGTATCTGTACCATATGTTGTGTAGGGCTGAAACAGTTAATCAAACTAATAGATTTAATTGATCATTAAAAAATATGGTAACACTTTACTTAAATGTTGGGTCTATAATGCATTATAATGCACTTATACAACATTATAACACTTATATTTATAAATGTTTATATTCATGTATGACAACTTATAAGAACGTTTATTTTTTAACAATATTATAAGTGCTGGTCATAATGCATTATAAGCTCAATGGAACAGCACATTTTCTACCTTAAATTATCTAGTTATAAAGTGTCTTTGTTATAGGTTGTTATGCATAATTATAAACATTCATAACGAGTGTTGTAATGCCTTATAAGCACATTGTAATGCATTATAAATGTGATTATAATGCATTATAGACCCACCCTTTAGGTAAATATGACCAGCACTTATACATTAGATTATTATAAGTTATAATACTTCATAAACCTTGTTATAAGTTTTTATACATAATTATAAACATGTATAACAAGTGTTATAATGCATTTTAAATGTGGTTATAACGCATTATAGACCCAACCTTAATATAAAGTCTTCCCAAAAATATTGATAATTTATTAAAATAATCAATTTAATCAAATGAATGGGCATTTGGGCATGTCATTATATGTAGGTGAAAAGTTTGGAAGCATTAAAAAAAACGTTATGAATGTTGTTTTTCTGTACACGAGCATGTTCAATATGAACTTAATGTAATGTAAACGTTACAGCTCCTGACGAGCTTCCTCCCAACGGGCTGGAGTGCTGCACTGGCAAAGACAACAACTGCACCAACGTTCTACAATGTACTGAGGATCAGGATCACTGCATCAATGGAACAGGTAATAAACATATTGTTTATACTTTATATCCTGCTGTCTACCACATATCACACATTCCTCAGCTCAGAAGAATGTTCTGTAAGTAGGAGAGGCCGGTCGCGGACGTCGGTCGCTGTGGCCTAAAAGGAAAGGTTGGTCCTCAGGTATAAATGAGATTCCCAGTAACCAGGGGGGGAAGGTTCTCTCTCCCTCCCACTTCCAGGATTACTGCTATCAACAGTATTAGATGATTCTGCTGGTGTGTGTGTGTGTGTGTGTGTGTGTGTGTGTGTGTGTGTGTGTGTGTGTGTGTGTGTGTGTGTGTGTGTGTGTGTGTGTGTGTGTGTGTGTGTGTGTGTGTGTGTGTGTGTGTGTGTGTGTGTGTGTGCGTGTGCGTGTGTTTGTGCTATAAGCAACAATAGCACAGATCATGGGTCTTCCAGAGGGGGTCCGGGACCCCTCAGAGATACTGCAGGGGGGCCACCAAATCTTTGTGTGATAGGGACTTTATTTTTTTGAAAATAGCCGACCTACAAGCTCACAATGCGTCAGAGACGTGTTGTGAGCTTCTAGATCGGCTACAAATACATATCAGCGGCCAAATACATGTAATTTTGGGGTTCCTTCACATGAACTAGTCTGAGAACCACTGATATAGCAACTTATAGTTTTTTTCAGAAAACTGTTTAGAAGACATTTTGTAGAATCGGCCTCAAGTCTTAATGGGTTAAATTATGAATGGAGCAGCCATGACTGTTTTATGTATTTGTGTTCACAGTGACAATCGGAACCGTGGTGCTGACAGGGAAGGGCTGTGCCTCTGAGAACATGTGTGTAGATCCAGCAACCTGCTGTAAAGGGAACAGGTGCAACAGTGAGAGTAAGTAAAACATTGTTGTTGTTCTTCATACCTTTGGTAGGGTTATCTCTACACTTTGGGTTCACAAAATTAGTGGAATTAGCTTTTGCGCAAGCTCCATCATTTTGTTGTATTTTTTTCAGGAAGGGAGATGAGGGAAAAGGAAGGGGGACAGGGAGTGGGAGAACATGGAGGAAAATCAAACATTAAGAACTTGTCGCGAGCTCGCAGATCGGCGGTTTGTTTTATTTTGGCGTTGGCGTGCGGGGGACAGTCGCTGTGGTGCGCTCACGGGAGAACGGTCAGGGAGCACCCGTTTTGTAGCGGTGGTGGCAACATTTAAGCCTCCCACTCGCTCCGTCATGCGCCCGCTGGAAAACGAGCGCTCCTTTCTCCATCTGACTGATTTTCCGCGTGTACTTTAACATTTTGCATTTTCAATTGAATAAAATATGCTTTGTAGGTATGTGTAGAGTCTATGTACTGTATATTATATGGCTGAAAAAAGTATGATTATCTTGTACTTTATTCATTCCCAAAGTCGACATTCACATTTATTCATTTTGCAGCTGTTTTTGTCACTGCTCTGTAACACTGCTTGCATAGGGGCTTGATGGAATCCTTTAGGAGTTTTCTCGAGAGTATTTTCGGGGGGAACATCGGTAATATCCCAACGTAGAGGTTGCAGTATTTAAACTGCCATAAAAAAGGCCATATCCATTTTAGTGCATGTAATGAATGACGCTATACTGTTCCATACGTTATGGCGCAAAAACTAGAGCTAGATGTTGGTTTAATAGCAAACACATGAATATGCCTGCATGCTAAACTGCAGGGCTTACAAGCATGGATACTGTACATTTGAAATCAAATAATTATAGAAATCATCACAAAACACACAGATGACCACTGCACATCACACAGGGCTTAAAGGACAGAGGCACACAAAGCTATACTGTATAAGTTATCGATTATATTTGGTTTGCACAACAAACACAACAGCATCATGCACGCACGCACGCACGCACGCACGCACGCGCACACACGCACACACACACACACACACACACACACACACACACACACACACACACACACACACACACACACACACACACACACACACACACACACACACACACACACACAGTTCAGTATCATTGACAGCCATTGTGTCATTTTGGAACCCGCTTCAATTAATGAGCAATATCTATAATCAGTAGCTAGAATGATCTCCAAATAGGCACAACGTGACACAGACAGACAGACAGACAGAGAGACAGACAGACAGACAGACAGACAGACAGACAGACAGACAGACAGACAGACAGACAGACAGACAGACAGACAGACAGACAGACAGACAAATAAAAGCCGTTTCCTGTATTTACATACACTGGTGTGATACCTTAGTACATGTTTCTTGATTTTTGTTTTAGGAACACACCCCCCTGGAAATAATTGGTGGTTTCTGTTGTTGCTGGTGCCACTGGTGGCACTGGTGGCTCTGATCAACTGGCTGTGGTGAGTACTACCACATTAGATGGATAGGATCACCTCTAGATACAACGTACTACTATATTGGACTGATTACATCTAGATTACAATCACTGAGCAACTCTCCATAAAAAGGAACAAACAACTGTTTGGCAAGGAGACCTGAAAAACAACTAAAATGATACACCTGTGAATGTAAAAAGAAAATAGTTAAAGTGAAATAAATGAACATAATGTGTACATTAACTAAGGTAACAGTATTCTCCTGTTAAAGTGAAGTAAATGAACATAATGTGTACATTAACTAAGGTAACAGTATTCTCCTGTTAAAGTGAAGTAAATGAACATAATGTGTAAATTAACTAAGGTAACAGTATTCTCCTGTTAAAGTGAAGTAAATTAACATAATGTGTAAATTAACTAAGGTAACAGTATTCTCCTGTTAAAGTGAAGTAAAGTAACATAATGTGTACATTAACTAAGGTAACAGTATTCTCCTGCCACAAATAGAAATGTCCTCATTTCAATCAATTTACTAGAAAATAGTCAGAGAAAACAGTAACACTATGAGAGAAATACAGAAACAATACAGTAATAAACATAATCAAATGTATCGATTCAGCAACACATGAACCACTTTATGACAGAAATATCACAGATCTAGTCCTGATGTGTAGAGTCACCTCACACTAACAACAATGAAAACAATAAACAGAACATGTAAGAGTGTGGACTAATCAGAACACACAAGACAGTGCGTGGGTGTGTGTGTGTTCTCACCAGGAAGGGCAGAAACCGATGGACATGGTTCAGAGACAACTGCCCCAGATTTGCTGACAAGAAGGTGAATGACGCCACATGCAGCCTAACATTTTCTACCAATACGTAGCCACACAAATGCAAAGCAATTTAACATTATTGTCCCCTTGGTGAAATGTGTCCTCTGCATTTAGCCGACAGTGTTGTAGCGCCGGGGACCAACTCCAGTTATGATGCCAGCATCTTGCTCAAGTGTCACGGTCTGCCTCTCCACAGACCGTGTCACCACTTCGGCCACTCCCATATTCCATTCCTGCTCTCAGTCCTAGTTACACACCTGCCCCCACTCCCTCGTCAGCCCAGCAGTGCCCTGGCCATTACCAACCTGTGAACACTTCTCTAATCAACCTGCTGCTTATAAAACTGGACTCAATCCACACACACACTGTCAGTTCAAAAATTGGAATTGACAATTAACCAGCCTGCTAGCACCCGGCCTGCTTCACCAGATACCGCCTGCCTTGGTGCTCTGCTTCCTGCATCCGTCTCTCCTGGTTCGGCTTCAGTCCAGGACCCTTATGAGGGGTTTCGCTTGGCCCTTTGTCCGGGGGCCTGCGGGCCTGCCAGGAGAAGGCGTGGTCGCCATGGCCGCCTGGGCCACCAGGAACCTGTGCTGCTCAGCATCCCAGAGCCCGTGCTACCCAGCGTCCCGGAGCCAAAGCCAGTGCTGCCCAGCGTCCCAGAGCCATTGCTGCCCAGTGTCCCGGAGCCTGTGCTGCCAAGCGTCCTGGAGCCAGAGCCTGTGCTGCTCATTGTCCTGGAATAGGGGACCTGTGTCAGCCCGAGGTCATGGAGGCCCTGGTCCTTGGCTTCCTGTTCAGTTGCTTCCTTCAGCTGACGGGTGCATCGGACGATGGCCTTCCAGCATCTGCAGCATCACTGGTGGCGTCACCTCCAGAGCCTGCAGCGTCGTCTGGGGTCTCGTCTCCAGAGCCTGCAGCACCGTCTGCATTCCCGTCTCCAGAGCCTGCAGAGGTGTCGGGGGTCCCATCTCTGGAGCGTCGACTGGGGTCCCGTCTGCAGCGTCGACTGGGGTCCTGTCTGCAGCGTCCTCTGGGGTCCTGTCTGCAGCGTCGTCTGGGGTCCTGTCTGCAGCGTCCTCAGGGGTCCTGTCTGCAGCGTCCTCTGGGGTCCTGTCTGCAGCGTCCTCTGGGGTCCTGTCTGCAGCGTCCTCTGGGGTCCTGTCTGCAGCGTCCTCAGGGGTCCTGTCTGCAGCGTCCTCTGGGGTCCTGTCTGCAGCGTCCTCTGGGGTCCTGTCTGCAGCGTCCTCTAGGGTCCTGTCTGCAGCGTCCTCTGGGGTCCTGTCTGCAGCGTCCTCTGGGGTCCTGTCTGCAGCGTCCTCTGGGGTCCTGTCTGCAGCGTCCTCTGGGGTCCTGTCTGCAGCGTCCTCTGGGGTCCTGTCTGCAGCGTCCTCCGAGGTCCTGTCACCAGTCTGTGATGTTGCCTCCAGGCCGTCCACCTGACGTCACCAGCTCAGCCCCGGCCCATTCTCGCCGTCCGCCAGACGACGCCTCGTCTCAGCTTCCAGGCCGTCTACCTGACGTCACCAGCTCAGCCCCGGTCCATTCTGGCCGTCCGCCAGACGACACCTCTGCTGCCTCGTCTCAGCCTCCAGGCCGTACGCCTGACGTCACCTGCTCAGCCCTGGTCCAGCCTGGCCGTCCGCCCGATATCACCTGCTCAGCCCCGGTCCAGCCTGGCCGTCCGCCAGACGACACCTCTGCTGCCTCGTCTCAGCCTCCAGGCCGTACGCCTGACGTCACCTGCTCAGCCCTGGTCCAGCCTGGCCGTCCGCCCGACATCACCTGCTCAGCCCCGGTCCAGCCTGGCCGTCCGCCCGACGCCACCAGCTCAGCCCCGGTCCAGCCTGGCCGTCCACCAGATGACAACTCTGCTGCCTCGTCTCAGCCTGCAGGCCGTCCACCTGATGTCACCACTGCCTCTTTTCAGCATCCAGGCCGTCCACCTGAAGTCACCTGGTCAGTCCCGGTGCAGTCTCCAGGCTGTCTGCCTGGGGTTCAGGTTCCCAGACCCCTCCTCCAGACCGGGCAAGCGTGGTGGGACGTCTGGAAGCCGTCCCTTGAGATGGGGGGTACTGTCACGGTCTGCCTCTCCACAGACCGTGTCACCACTACGGCCACTCCCACATTCCATTCCTGCTCTCAGTCCTAGTTACACACCTGCCCCCACTCCCTCGTCAGCCCAGCAGTGCCCTGCCCATTACCAACCTGTGAACACTTCTCTAATCAACCTGCTTGCTGCCTATAAGACTGGACTCATTCCACACACACACACACACTGTCAGTACATACATTGTCATTCCTGTGATCTGCCTTGGACTTTCGTGTTCGTTGCTTGGTGCGTCTGTAAAGGTTTGCACTTCCTGTTGACTGCTTGAATGTCCTATGTTTAACTGAAAGCTTAACTATTGCGTTAATAAATCTGTAAATTGATACTATTCTGCTTGTGGCTTGTTTTCTATGTAGCCTAACTTTTCAGCTGCCATACAGACTTGTGGGTGGTGTCAATGGACTCGGATCACAGTCCTTCATTGGTTCTACTTACCCCTCTTCTGATTGGTCGATATTTGACAGTTCCTATTTTTTTACTATAACTTTTGAACGGTTTGCCGTAAAGAGTTGCGAGTCGTGTCACTTGATTCGGCTGAGAGTCCTTGACTAATAAGTCCAAGACAAATAAGTGTATCAAATAAAGATCTAACAAAACAAGAGCTCGTACAAATAATTGAGAACAATTGGCAAGGCTAAGAGGAAGGGTCAGGGTAGTGTTTCCTGAAGAGGTGGGTTTTCAGCCTGCGGCGAAAGATGGGCAGTGACTCTGCTGTCCTGACATCAGGGGGGGGGGTTCATTCCACCACTGTGCGGCCAGAACAGAAAAAAGCTGTGACTGTGTACATCGCCCAGAAGGACCACTGATGTTTGCCGAGAACAGATATGGTTTGACCCAGTCGTCCTGGGTCAAACCATATCTTACTTATTCCTCGACGTCACCACAGCAATACATGTCACTGCTTATAGATTATATCTGCTACCACCTTTATTGTGTCTTTATGAAGTACATGCATGTCACTGTTTATAGAATATATCTGCTACCTGTATTGTGTCTTTATGAAGTACATACATGTCACTGTTTATAGAATATATCTGCTACCTGTATTGTGTCTTTATGAAGTACATACATGTCACTGTTTATAGAATATATCTGCTACCTGTATTGTGTCTTTATGAAGTACATACATGTCACTGTTTATAGAATATATCTGCTACCTGTATTGTGTCTTTATGAAGTATATACATGTCACTGCTTATAGAATATATCTGCTACCTGTATTGTGTCTTTATGAAGTACATACATGTCACTGTTTATAGAATATATCTGCTACCTGTATTGTGTCTTTATGAAGTATATACATGTCACTGCTTATAGAATATATCTGTTACCACGTGTGTTGTGTCTTTATGAAGTACATACATGTCACTGTTTATAGAATATATCTATTACCACCTGTATTGTGTCCTTATGAAGTACATACATGTCACTGCTTATAGAATATATCTGTTACCACGTGTGTTGTGTCTTTATGAAGTACACACATGTCACTGTTATAGAATATATCTATTACCACCTGTATTGTGTCTTTATGTCAATAAACACATTGAAACTTGAAACTTGAAAGGGTGCTGTAGCTTTAGGAAAAGCACAAACTGTTTTATTTGATTAATGCGACCCAGCATGATAAAGAATAAGTCATCTAGGCTTTTTTCATGTTTGTTTGTTCATGTCATATGAAAGCAGGGAATCATAGCTACAAATTGACATATTGCTTGTGCAGCTGGACTTAAAGGTTCACTTCTACTTGGTGTTAATTTGGTGGCTTATTTGTTCTAGTTTTCTTTGTTTTGTTTTGCCCTGCTTTGTCCCAATGTTGTATTTTGTGTTGTCTTTGTAGTCATATGACTACTCACTGTGGTGCCCATATGAAAAAAAATAAAGTATAGCACACCGTTGTAGTTTTATTATTATTTTTATTATTATTAGGCACAAGTGCAAAGCCCTATTGAAATGGCAAATATTATTCTTTGCAAAAAATGAATTGTGTTTTTGAGAGCCTAAACGTATTAAAAAAGTTGTGCAACTTTGCACACACATCACAAGTGGTGAAATATTTTGTATTTTAATGGTCTTTTTTGATTGATTGATTGACTATTTTATTGGGCATAAATGTAAAAACAGCACAAGTTAGTTAAAACACTTTGTCTAAAAGGTCCATCCAAAAAAGTCCTTGCGGTCTTGTTTCCATTAAGGTCCTTCCATTGAGGTCCTTCCATTCAATTCATAGACACATAAAGTAGCACCAAACAGTTCGATATCATCACAGAAATACAGAAAAACAACACTATATGTACAGGGTCGTAAAAACAAGCAGGGCGGGAAATTTATCGGCAGCCATATTGGAAAACATGCCGCCATATTGGAACCTAATGTTATTTTTTATCTTACTTGGTAGAAATACCTCCAGAACATATATTAAAATAAGCCCCAGCAAAGTGATATAGTCCAAAATGTTGGCCCAGTTGCAGCCATTTTGAAAACTGGTGGTGGCCATCTTGAAATCTTAGGAATTCTGCGTGGCCAGAGGTTGATTATCAATTAGGGTCATATGAAGGTCATCTGTGACAAATTTCTCACTTGTATCACCAAGTGCACTATCGTGTATTGAAAACGGCAATTTCCCGCCCTGCTTACTAGGAGGATCGTCAGAATCACCTCAAACTCGCTCAGTGTACACAAGAGACCTTAACGATGAAAAGTTATCAAAAGCGTGAGTTTTCATAAAACGCTGTGACGTGGCGAAGCATCAAACTTCCTTGTTTCACCGCCAAACAGGAAGTGAAAATAGCCGATCTACAAGGTCACGTTTTTCCTTTTTTTCTATGTAATGTAATCTATATTTTGCCATAACTTTTGACCTGCTTGTTGTAGCCACTTGTAAGCTGTCTCATTGGACTCGGTTTTATGCTATAACTTTCGAACGGTTTGTCGTACAGAGTCATGAGTCATCGGACTCGGTTGAAAATCCTTGTCCTTCATTAGAGTTCCTTAGCTCTGCTCCCTGTTCTGATTGGTCGATATTTGTCCCCAACGTGGACAGAGGTGCGAGGGCCCGGTCATCGCTGCTTGCAGCTTTAATTATTATTATTATTATTATTATTATTATTACCCTTATTATTAGAGAGAGAGAGAGAGAGAGAGAGAGAGAGAGAGAGAGAGAGAGAGAGAGAGAGAGAGAGAGAGAGAGAGAGAGAGAGAGAGAGAGAGAGGGGGGAGATAGAGAGAGGGGGAGACAGATTGATTGATGTAGTTTATTTAGAAAGACATGAGAATAGTACATGACAGTACATAACAGTACATGGAAGTACAAATTCACAATACAAGGTCTACTAAACTGGAAACCCTCATTAAGCACTAAGCTTGTTTAAGATGAGAACCCCATGCACAAAAATCATGATGAAATATAAGAGGCAGGCAGATATACACACTACTATACAGAATGTCATACAATCAGCTTTCAGGTTACTGGTATGACGAGAGAAAAAAAAAATATATATATATACAAAAGAGGAAAATGAAGGAGGGGGGGGGGGTAGGGGGGGTAGGTTAAGACTTAGACAGGGGCCATTTTCGAATTGCAGCCTCCTGAAGGTGTATCTTTAGGGCAGTTTTGAAAGTGAGTAGGGTTTTACACTCCTTTACTCCTTTTGGTAGGGCATTCCACATTTTTGTTGAATAGCATGAGAACGAGAGAATGAGACGGAGAGTTGATCAAAAGCTGGTGTCTGATTCAAAGGTAACTGTAGAAGGTCTCAATAGTGAGATAGCCATCTGGTGGATGTAGCAGAGCTAAATCCAACGAGAAGAAGTTCCCTCCAGAATACATCCTCCCTCACACATATAAAGACATGCAGGTCAGTGATTAGCCTGCAGAGGGCAGTGTGGTTAAAAAACATAAGTAGGTTGGTATGCAGTATGTACAGTACATTGCATTCATTCATTCTCTCTCTCTCTCTCTCTCTCTCTCTCTCTCTCTCTCTCTCTCTCTCTCTCTCTCTCTCTCTCTCTCTCTCTCTCTCTCTCTCTGTCTCTCTGTCTCTCTCTCTCTAATATGTATGTGTCAACACAAGTAGAAAACTGAGTAATGTAGAGAAATGGAAAGACAGTAGGCTACGCTGAACTAAACCAGTGTTATACTACAGTATTTACACTCCTTTAAATTGATGGCCCACTCTCATCTCAAACATGAAAGTTACTGCCAATGTTTACTGTAGTATTTTACCTTTTATTATTTTTTTGCATGGAAACCAGACAAATCTGCCAGTGCAAAAAAAAATGAAAAATAGCCCTCAGCAGATTAGTCTGGCCTTGCTCGATTGTGATTGGATTTCGCTGCCCCCGAAGTTGTGGGGCACCAATCAGGAACCAGTATGCAAATGTAGAGCGGGTTTATCACCATTTTTAAAAATCCGCTTGGAATTTCAGGTTCCACACAGAGATTCCAGACTAATGTCTTAGCAGTGATAACACTTGAATATTCAATGATGTGCTGATGGGTGTAAACATCATATCCCCACACAACATTCAGATCACAGATCCCCACAATGAGAAACAGTGATAGGGTACTTTATTATGTTCTGATACTGAAGCATGAACACATCTTATTGTCCAATCATCACATTTATAGAATGCACTAGCTGACTTTTTGAGATACATGACATTCACAAGGTCATCAGAGGATAATATTATAAGGCTTCATTTTATAGAGGTTCGTTATGGCTGGAGGATCTTTAGTTAACAGCTCAGTCAAAGTCTCACCCTGAACGTGCAATTGCTACGTGTTACTCATACCGAAACTTAAACTGAGCATATTTTTGCTGTTGTTAATACTTTCCATTGGTTCAATATTTAAAACACACACACACACACACACACACACACACACACACACACACACACACACACACACACACACACACACACACACACACACACACACACACACACACACACACACACACACACACACACAGGGAAAGCATACAGGGACACAAATATTTTAGGTGCAGCTAGAGGTTACATTCACAAACACTGCACAGTACTCCATGGGCACAAGTAGCGGTGGCGCTGCCATACATGGCAGCAGAGACAGCACAACGTGGTGTGTGTGTGTGTGTGTGTGTGTGTGTGTGTGTGTGTGTGTGTGTGTGTGTGTGTGTGTGTGTGTGTGTGTGTGTGTGTGTGATGTGGTGTGTGTGTGGTGTGCGTACGTGCATCGTGAACAAGTCACCTTACTTAAACTTTAAAACAGACCACAGTTCAGAGTCTATTGTGTACAATGCCTATGGTGAAGAGTGATGTAGGACCACACGGGTATTGGACAAAAAGTTAAATAATATTTAAGCACATTTTTATAGTACTTAATTTTGTAATCAGTTAATGCATAAAATTATGTATATCAACTACTGATTAACTTGAGTGTTTGTGTCATTTCAGCCAGTCATGACTAAAGGAGTTTCCAGAGACCAAGGCGCTGGCTCACAGGAGGATACAGGAGATCAAGGTAATAATGATAAAAACAAAAAAATAAAAAAAATAAAAACATTATGACCGTTAGAGTTCATTAGTGTACTAATAGGAACCTTCTTTTTTCAATCTTTAGGAGCCTAATCTACACTGAAAAATGATTGTGCTATATAGTAACACTTTAAGCAATGCATCTGGTTCATCCACTATGATTGTGATGTCCATGTAAAATAAATATACATAGCATAGCATAGTTTGTTGATTACTCTTGACACAGTAATGGTGTTATTGTTATTAGATTTTTTTCTGCCCATCAAAAAAGAATTGTGTCTATGTATTTATTTGTATGTATATTGTATTTTACACCCCAAGTATCCCACCACACACCCCTCCCCTTTCCGTGGGAGGAACACTCACAGAGCGTTCATGATGTGTGCTCTGACACACACACACACGCACGCACGCACGCACAGTACTAAAAAAAACGCAATTGAAACAAGCTGTCAGCTTTTTTTTGCGTTTCTCCTTTTGCTTGTGGTGGCCCTGTATGGGCCATGCAGGCCTACTGTAGATGTTATTGTTGCACACAGTATATGTTGGAAGTCATCAATAAAGATGTCAATCACCTCCAGGTGTCCAGAGAGAGCTGATCATCCAGAGATCCATCCTCAGAGTGGATGCAGTGTGTCTGGTGCTGCTGTGTTTTCTACTGGCGTTGATTTCTACCACCACATTCATGGCCCTGTACTGTGAGTATCAGCTCAAAGGTCAAATTAATGCACTTACAAACAGAGACCTGTGTCTCACATAAGAACCATGCTCCACTTCTGATAGCGCGTGGGTTCTCTAGTACTGCATTATACATGTTGAGAACTATTCACAATAAAACACACCTGATCAGGAACATTGGCCCTCATTTATCAACGCGGTGCAGACCAAATAATACGGCGAGATCACCGCAACTTTCGACATTTATCAATATATCATGACGTTGCCTTCAGCCTACAGCACGCTCAGATCTCACGTCTGGTCGAGAGCAGTTGTTGGCGTTGGCTGCACCCGTTTGTTCCATTGTAGACCTGCGGAGCAGCATTGTCTCACCGTCTGAGAGGCATCTGGACACATGTATCCACTCCAAAATGTATTATCTAACACACTAATAAATAATAAATAAATAACTCATTTAAACAAACTGCTTTAACAGTCATTCAGATAAGATTGCAGATCTGGCTGCATTGGCTATTTGAAAATAGCAGATCTACAACCTCACAACACGCTTGTAGATCTGCTATTTTCAAAATGTACGACTATACTACGAGCGCTTCAGCAAGAACATTTTCGGGAGTTTAGACCGGCGCAGCGGCGCTGCTGTTATATTTTCATGGCCACCGGGAGATCGTACATTTAACCCACGGTCCAACACACACCAGCCTTCATCCATTAATGTTCTCTCCAGGCTATCTATCTCTCATTAACGCGGCGCGGCACGGGACTCGCCCGTCCGAGTCTGGGAATAGCCTACATGACTGCTTTATTTTAGTGTAACTCGAACGCGCACTGCTCGGTATGGGTTAAATAAATGAATATACAAACGTATTCCATTCATGGCGATGTAGTATCATAATCTGTCATTCATGTAAGCTACGAGCCAACTTGATTGACAAAGATTGTAGCCTACCGTTACGCAGTTGGGCTTCATTGATAAATGAGGGCCAGTGAGTTTATTTTATGTTATCTTCACTCAGATGTTTGATCTCATCATTGAACAGTAACAACAGCTGTGTTTATTTTTTACTTTTGGTTCTTTACAGATCATTCAGTCAATAACCTGACCGCCCTGACCCTGGAGATGAATCTGTTGAAGACCAATTACAATGACCTGACCCTGGAGATGAATCTGTTGAAGGCCGACTACACAACCTGATGCTCCAACGAAACCAACTACAACTTGAACTTAAGAAAGAGAAAGGTGAGAGACGTTACAAACTTTTTGCCATCATTGCCACAATGTGTTGACAGACAGACAGACAGACAGACAGACAGACAGACAGACAGACAGACAGACAGACAGACAGACAGACAGACAGACAGACAGACAGACAGACAGACAGACAGTGTGTCTGTATCTCTATTCACATGGTGTCTTCAATGTCCACTCAACACCATCAGTGTCACATAAAGTAATGCTTGTTTTTTTTCACTCCTGTCGTGTCATGTTGAGACACAAGGGGGCAGTGTTTAACTGTTTATCATGAAAGCATGAGTAGCAGAGTTCTGTGGCAATGAGTATGAATGTCTTTTAGAGTTTATGAGATGCTAAACAAATATTTTCTAAATGAGGTGCAGAAACACTATTTATATATTAAATAAATATGTTTACCCTCCACTACCTCCCTGACTACTATTATTACTATTATTATAAATACTCTAGTCTACGTGTTAGAATTGATTATCAGTGCATTGCAAATCTGTCACTAAATCTCCTTTTTAATCTTTACTTAATGAGTTTTTCCCACTGAGGTCAATCAGATATAACATTTGTACACAGAAAACCATGCAGTGTGTTCCATGCAGCAGGTGTAAAACCAAACATATTTTCCTCTTTCCCAGATCTGTTGTGTGAGTCAGTGAAGTTGTGTCCCAGTGGATGGCAGCAGTTTGGAGGCAGCTGTTATCACAGATCTACAACATGGAAAACCTGGGAGGAAAGCAGACAGCAATGTCAGAAGACACCAGGAGCAAATCTGGTGGTCATTGACAGTAAAGAAGAACAGGTTAGTGTATATGAGATAATTCTGTGATTACAATGAAAACATGAATATATTAGAGAAAATTAATTATGATTCAACCATGTACAATTGATCAGGAATTCATCAAAGGATTGAACGATGAATCATCATCCTGGATTGGACTGAAGAGGACTGAGGGCAAATGGACCTGGCTGGATGGAACTCCACTGACAACACAGTGAGACATTTTATACGTTTTTATATTGTAATTCCATCAAAGTCACTGTATGTGGGTGACTGACTGACTGACTGACTGACTGACTGACTGACTGACTGACTGGATGTGGCTAAAATCCATTGCGTTGTTTATTCTGCAGGTACTGGGACAGAGGATATCCTGATGAGAACCAAGGTGACTGGAACTGTGCACGATACTGGCACAGCAATGGAAAATGGAGCAGTGGGGTCTGTTTAGATACTGTCAAATCGATCTGTGAGATATGTTTCTCTTAACTTCATCAGAATGATCTATCTGCTCAGTGGCGTACACACACCTTTTTCCACATGGGTTTACAGTAAGAGTAAATGCACTCAGTTACTTTACACCACTGCAAATAACTATATCACACATGCAGGCGTAGTGGGAAGCTGCGCTATAGTTACCCAATCAAACATGTGGAGTAATGTAACGATGGGATTTCCTCTCTAGTCAGTATGAATACCTTGAGGATTCTTACAGGGGCCCTCATCCAAGGTCATTTCGACTATGCGTGCTCCTCATGGTATCACAACACCACCAAAGGCCTTAAAAACAAGACTCCAGACATCCCAAAACAAACTAGTAAGGCTACTTCTTGGCCTCAAACATCTAACCCCTGCTCATTTTTGCTAGGGCTGGATGGCTCAGGGTTGAGGACAGAGTACGGCAACTTGCAATGGGCCTGGTCTACAAGATTCACAACAACATTGGGATACCCATGTGTGGCGATTTCATACGCTTTTTTACGATTTCATAGCAGACTTGGTATATATAAGCCTAGATAATTAACTTTACGTGACACCATGTACCTGTCAAAATACTTCAAAAACTTTGACCACAATCACAACACTATGAGGCAGCTCCACTGATCATGTTCAACACAGATTTGGCGCAAACAAGAGAATGAACTCGTTCTCATGCTATGCAACAAAAATGTGGAATGCCCTACCAAAAGGAGTAAAGGAGTGTAAAACCCTCCTCACTTTCAAAACTGCCGTAAAAAAACACCTTCAGGAGACTGCAATTCCAAACTGGCCCCTGTCAAAGTCTTAACCAAGACCCCCCCCCCCCCCCCCTCCCTCCTCGAACTGTTTATTGTACATAGTTATTGTTTTTCATACCAGTAACCTGTAAGCTTATTGTATGACGTTCTGCATAGTAGTGTATTTGTCTGTTTTATTGTCATCATGATTTGAGAGCACGGGGAACTCATTTTAAATAAGCCACTGTGCTTTCATGAGCGATCCAGTTTAGAGGACCTTGTATTGTGAATTGTACTTCCACGTACTGTTTCTATGTCTTTTCTAAATAAAGTATTCAATCAATCAATCGATCATACGATGAAACTCACTCCAGAGAGAACATTGTCAGAGTTCAATTTGGATGCAAAAACCTTCGCACACCTAGATTAAAAGTGTGGAAAGCAGGTGCGTAGGCTAAAAGCAGCAGGCCCAGGGTTGGGAGAGTTACTTTTAAAAAGGAATCCCCTACAGTTACAGATTACTTGCTAAAAATGTTAGTCAGTATAACGTAATCCGATTACTCCAATTTAAAAAGTAACTACTAGTTACTTTCAGTTACTTTTGGATTACTTTTAAGCAAAACGCTATTTAATTAGATAAAATAAGTTTTACCATTGATAGCCGGCCTGGAATTTCGTCATTTTATAGGGCAAGGCCACTTGGCCTTTGGTGTTGTCAATTGCCAGGGCAAGAAGGCCATCAAATAAAATGATGATTAATGAATTTAACTTGAAGGTTAAGGATGATTTAATTTTAATATAGTACAATAATAGTGTAACTATCTGTGAAATAACCCATTTATTTCATTAAATTATGTATTGGGAAATTAGCAATATTTGTACAAAGTCATAACCTATTGGTCTCAATATTTGTCACATTCAGCCCTGGACTTCACTGACTATATTGTCACATTAATCACATTAGAATCACAGATTAGAGATTTTATCTTATTTTCATTCAAATGAAATGTGATTGAACTTGCACTATTATAGTTGATTTTTCACTATTTAAAATAATAATAATAATAATAATAATTATTATTATAGCTTGTAGATTGGCTTTTTTCACCATTTTAAATTGTTTTAAATAATAATAAAAAAAAGGAACAGTTTTTCCAACCGACAGTGACAATATTAGCCTTTATGGTTCTGTATCAGTCAGTGCATGAGTCAGTTTGAGCAGATTTCATTCTAATGGGCTACTATGACTGCCTATGAATTTCATGGGCCTGGGTAGGTCACCCTGGCCTGGCGGAGATCTGGCCTGTTGTGCGCAGGCAGAGCAACAGGTGAAGGCAATTAACGAGCTGCCACTAAAAACGGCACAAACAATGTCAAACTGTCACATTCTGCTGAAATAAACTTCTCATTTGGATCATTGTTGACACAGAACATGGATATTGTTTGCAAAAGGATTTTATGTATTGTCCATTAGAGCGGTGAGATCAAAGCTTCTCTCTACTTTTGTATGATATTGATATCCTAAACTTTGAATCTGTTTGCAGTTATTAATTTGATGCTCTGCTGTTGATCCAACTTCGGGTTTCTCTCTCTCTCTCTCTCGCGCGTGCTCTTTTCATGCTCTTTCATGCTCTCTCTCTCTCTCTCTCTGTCTGAGTCTCAATCTCTCTCGCGTGCGCCCGCGTGCTCTTTCGATGCTCTTTCATGCTCTCTCTCGTCTCTCTCTCACTCTCTCTCCTCTCATCTCTCTCTCTCTCTCTCTCTCTCTCTCCTCTCTCTCTCTCTCGCGCTTCCTCTTCCAAACCCGCAGTCCGCTTGCTCTCTCATGCTCTCTCTCTCTCTCTCTCTCTCCCCCCTCTCTCTGTCAAAAGTGTTGCTTGGCTTCCATGCATTATAAACTGGACTATAGGCTTGAAATCAAACCTACCACTGGTTATGAGTGTTTCACTTGATGTTGAATCTCAACCAAAGGACTGTTGTCTACCATTACCATATTGACAGAGGTGCGTCTGTGCGCCCTGGCGGTCTCCACGAATCCACTGCAGCCTGTGTGGAGTGTGCGCTCTGGCGGGTGGTTGTTTGGTGTTATAATAATTTACTATGTTTGTAAAATTGATGAGGGGAAGGGGAGATGTAATCCGCCTGTAACCCCCGTTACAACACCCCGTTACTGTAATCCAGATTACTCATTTTTAAATGTACTGTAAGACGTTACCGTTACCGTTTTAAAAAAAACTCTGATTATGTAACGGCGTAATCCGTTACTTCCCAACCCTGAGCAGGCCACATCGGAGAAGGAAGTAGGCTACCGTGCAAGCTCGCAGATGTGCGGGTTCCTGTGCGGGTTCCTTTGCGGGTTCCTTCCTCCTTCTAAGAATTCTATTTTAATTACATTTAATTTCTCCAAATATGTAAAACCTGTAGCCTACAAATGGCAGCTTGTCCTATAACCCCTATAATGTTTGTTTCATGTAAAAGTAACTTTTGAGACTTTGAGACTTTTGAGAGATGCTGTCATGCCTCAGTCAGTTCAATGTGAAATTTACAGTAAAACTGTCAAATATTATGTTGGGTCTCAAACACATCCTTAAGTGAAAAATATCATGTCAATGTAAAAGCAAAACTGTCCATCTTTAGGACTTGGATGAGATTCAAGAAACACATGCCATGTGTTCCCTTTGTAAAACTTGTACCTGCATGTATCGCATGTTTAAGCGTTCAGTATTATGGATATACATACCTAATACCCATGGTACTTTGATGTGTTTATACATGTTTTTTTTCCTATGGTGTCCATAGTAAACATACACAGTACACTCAAGACTCACTCTCTACACTCAACTGAGATGAGAATTGAGAAATATACATTGCAGCACCGAAATATTAGATTGATTCATATTTGATCAACACTTATAGAGGAGTATTGCGAGCCGATCGTATTGTGGCTGGACGCACATAGCATAATAATCTAATGCAGGGGTTTTCAACAAGGGGTCCGGGACCCCAAGGGGGTCCTCAGATATACTGCAGGGGGGCCGCCAAATCTCTGTGTCATAGGAACCCTGGCATCCATATTCTGGAAAATAGCAGATCTACAAGTTGTGAGCTTATAGATCGGCTATTTTCTGCTATTTTTGGCGAAGAGGTTTGGTGTAGAGGGAAAAACAGCTGGCCAAATACCTAGTCAAAGGTCAAGTTTACAAGTATTGAGGGTTTAAGTTTTTAAATGTCTTAAAATACACATTTAACATGAATCAAACATGTAGTGAGGGTCCCTGCTTCATCTCTCTCTCAGCTAAGAGGTCCTTGGACTGAAAAACATTGAAGACCCCTGATCTAATGGACTACTTTTATTACCGTATAAGCAATTACTGTAAATCCTTCTATAATCAATGAAATCATTGTATTGTTACGTTTTGGATCAATTTGTATTTCACTTTCACCAAACATGTCTGTGGTCATTTGTGTGCTCTGGCTTGTGTATGCACCCAGAGAGATTTTAAAAATATCTTGATTAAACATGTTGGTAATTGTCTCCGCCAGGCCGAAAGGCATGGCGAGAGAGTATGTTTTACCCCCTGTCTGTCCGTCCGTCCGTCCGTCCGTGTGTGTGTGTCATTCTGTCATTTTGTGGACAGCTAATCTCTGGCACCGTTGGCTTGATCGCAGCGAAACTCACACACACTCCCTGGATGCCAGAGCAGAACCTCTGCTCCAAATATTTCACATGGGCCTTTTATAGCGCCACCAGGAGGCCGATTTGTGCAAATACATTTTTGAACAGTACTCCTACAGATTTTGGCCAAAAATCCCCCAAATCGGTACACAGTATCTCTATAGTCATTAAACGAAACGACTAATTTCAGATTTTTCATATTCCATCCTGATTGGCAAAAATTGTCTTTCAAAGTTTGCAGGAGTACTCCGTTTTCGAACAAAATGCCTCAAATCATGAACACAGCATGCAATTTCCGTGAAATTTTGCACACACATCAGGCCGAGGAAGAAATGCCATTTGAAAATGTTCAAATCAGCCTCATGGTGGCGCTGTAACAGGCCGATTCGTGTTTTTACCTATAACTGCACCGATCAGTGTAAAACTTTGTATGCACACTCTCTAGAGGCCAAGGAAAAACCTTTGCCCTGCATTTTTCACATTTGCTTTTATAGCGCCACCAGGAGGCAGACTTATGTAAAACACATTTTTTGATATTAAGCCTTCAGATTTGATCCCAATTTCACGCAAATCGGTACACATGATCTCTATAGTCATGTGATCAAGACGGATCTGTTTTGATTTTTCATATTCCATCCTGATTGGCTAACATTGACATGTAATGTTTGCAGGAGTGGCCCGTTTTGAACAAAATGCCGCAAATCATGAACGCAGCGTCCAATTGCGGTGAAACTTTGAATGCACATTTGCACTACGTTGAGGAACAAATGCCACCCCTTTAACATTGGCCTGTTATAGCGCCCACCAGCAGGTCAAATTTAGCAAAACACATTTTTAGAACAAAATTTCTCAAATCATGCATGCAGTGTCCGATTGCTGTGCACGGCCTAGGAATAAATGGCACCCGTTTCACTTTTGGCCTATAGTAGCGCCACCAGGAGGCCATTAATAACCTATCTGACCTGGCGGAGACTTGTGCTCCGAGGAGCACTTTTTCTAGTTACTATCTGAATTTAAAGTTGTTTTAAATCTATGCATGTGCGTGCGCGTGCTCCTGTTAAAAAAGGTTGTCGCACGGCGTGTTAGGCCGTCCCATGAGCAATGCAACTCTGCTTACGGTTCCCATCCGGCCACTCTACCCTGAGCCACTGTCGATTAAAACCCAAGAAAGCACTATGCCTTGTTTCCATTGTGGTCCATGTGTATTTACTTCATTGAAACATTTAATGACAGACACATATACTGTATTATGCAAAAATATGTACAGTAAACAGTTTGTGTGGGGGGTGCTCTTTAAGAGCTGTTTTGAAGGAGAGTAAGGATTCACACATGTTTTATGACTGTCGGTAGGGCATTCCACACCTCAAAAGTTGGTTGCAGGTGCGTAAATCAAAAATGTGCATAATATTCAGAAGGGGATCTCTGATGGTGATATCAAAGAAAAGGACCCACACACTGTGAGGACAGACATTATCCTGATGAAGGTCTAACGACCGAAAAGTTGAATAAAGAGCTAATTGTTTTTGCATGTTCCTGACAGTGTGCGGGTCCTTTTCTTTGGTGGCATAGCAGTAGAATGAATGTGCTCTCCCACATTGGGAGACCACACATCTAATGCTGAGTCAGGGGAGGGTTATTACACACCCCCAGGGTCTAGCAGGGAGACGACCTCCAACCACTGCACATGTTTCTATGTGAAGAAAGTTTTGTTCTGAATGCATGATCATTATATTGAACTTATAGTGTTATGGAGTGACCTACATGTTGTTCTGTTCTGTTTTTAACTGACACAAGGGTCAATACTTATATTTTAGTGTGACTGCTTGGGGTGAGTTACTGTAGACAGTAACTCATCTTATATTGTTATACTGTATGTTGTATTGTGTATGTTTTTGTTTTCATATATTTACGGGGCCAGAGCTCTCAGCTCTGGACCTGTTTTAATGTTGCCCTCTTTTTTCTTCCGCCACTTTTGGCAGTTCTGGCTGAACCGTGCATACGCTTTTTACGAAACTTGGCCATATGGTAGATGGTCATGAAAAAACTATCAAGAAATAATTCTCACAATCTTTCGTCAAAAGGTGGCGCTATAGCAAAATGCCAAACTTTGAACAGGTACAACTCATGCCCTGTTTGACCTACAGCCATGAAACTTCAATACACACATGCGTCTACTCATGATCAACAACTTTCACACTCTGACTTTTGACCTCTGACCTTTAGATCTCCAACCATTTTGAATAATATGAAAAACAGTTTAAAATCCTATCTCCTCCTGGGATTTTTTAAGTAATCTGCACGAAACGTTTTACACATGAACTTTGAACCTATGCCGAAAAACTGATGCAAAAGATTTTCCATAAGTGAAAAAATGAAGCTTTAATGAGCCAATGAATATTGCAGTTTTATGACAATTATTCATCTGCCCCTAACACATACATGCAGACTCACATTTCTTTGAAACTTTGCGGTAATGTTGAGGGTCATTCCAAAATATCACTGAAACCAATCTTACTCCAATTGGTCTAAAGGGGGGCGCTATAGCGATTTTTTTTTAAATGCAAACTTTAAACAGGCAAAAGTCATGCCTCGTTTGGCCGACAGCCATTAAACCTGCTTACACACATGTGCCTTGACTCATGAGGAACACATGTATCACGTTAACCAGTAAGCTCCGCCCTTAGATTGTCTGCAATTTTGAGCAGTTTGAAAAAACACTTAAACCCAGGATTTTTTCAGCTATTTGCGTGAAAACTGTATCATCTGTGTGATCTCCTTTTTCACAGGTTCTTGTCTGTTGGTCCAATGGCTTCTCCCTTAAGCGAGTGCCTCACGACCGCAAGGTTGCCGGTTCAAGCCTCACTTGATGCAGACTCATTTAAGTTGAATTGCAAAAACATGACTGTATCAAATGAATACATATGCAAACGGTAAAGATAACATGAAATGCTTATTTGAGAGTATGTTTTTTCAATGTATGACGTACTTCATTGTGAAAAATATCCGATCTACAATCTCACAACTTTTCAGATAGCAACGTTTTGTGAGCTTGTAGATCGGCTGCTTTCACTGGTTTCGGTTTCGAGGAGACAAACAATTTCTCTATTGGTAAATGGTTTGTGAACGAGTGATCTTAGTGTTAGTGAAACAGGGGCTTGGTTCATGACAGAAGGCAAAAGTGTATGATCTTCAACAGACAACTTCAGCCTGGATGAAGCTATAGCACTACTTGTAGTGTCTCTCATTCTGTGAGTCCGAAGGTTGAGAGTTTGATTCCTGTCAATGGCAATAGGTTGAGCTGTCTGTTTCTCTCACTCTGTCTGTCTATCTGGCTCTGTCTGTAGGTGGGTCATTCCACTTTTCAATTGCATCGCACAAAACATGACTGCATCAAATAATGCATGTTGCAATTTTTTAAGACATTACAATCTAATATTTAATTCAGACACTGTGAAACCACATGTTGCTTTTCACTTGGCAGGATGTAAAATGTCATCTCTCTCTCTCTCCTCTCTCTCTCTCTCTCTCTCTCTCTCTCTCTCTCCTCACTCTCTCTCTCTCTCTCTCTCTCTCTCTCTCTCTCCTCTCTCTCTCTCTCTCTCTCTCTCTCTCTCTCTCTCTCTCTCTCTCTCTCTCTCTCTCATTCACCAGGTCAGGTCTGTTGTCCAATGGCTTCTCGCTTAAGTGTGTGCCTTAGAACCTCAAGGTTGCCAGTTCAAAGCCCCACTTGATGCAGACTTCATTTAAGTTGCATTGCACACAACATGATTGTGTCAATTAATGCAAGTGCAATTGTTAAAGATAACCTGAAATGCTTATTTGAGAGTATGTCTTTTCAATGTATGACATAGTTCATTCTGAAAATAGCCGATCTACAATCTCAAAACTTTTCAGATAGCAACGTGTTTCTGAGCTTGTAGATCGGCTGCTTTCACTGGTTCACTTTTATCTTCAACAGACAACCTCAGCCTGTACAAAGCTATAGCACTATAGGTAGTGTTGCAGCTTGTCAATCCGAAGGTTCAGGGTTCGATTCCTGTTAATGGCAATAGGTTGAGATGTCAATTCCGCTTCCATCTCTCTTCAATCTATTATGTTTCCAAGTCTCTCTCTCTCTCTCTTCAATCTATTCCGTTTCCATGTCTCTCTCGCTGCTCTTCCCTCTCTCCCTTCAATCTATTCCGTTTCCCATGTCTCTCTCTCTCTTCAATCTATTCCGTTTCCATCTCTCTCTCTCTCTCTCTCTCTCTCTCATCTCTCTCTCTCAGTCTCTCCTCTCTATCTTCATCATCTCTCTCTCTCTCTCTCTCTCTCTCTCTCACCAGGTCAGGTCTGTTGGTCCAATGGCTTCTCGCTTAAGTGTGTGCCTTAGAACCTCAAGGTTGCCAGTTCAAGCCCCACTTGATGCAGAC
>NC_137605.1:3934237-3966737 GCF_963280865.1 Gymnoscopelus braueri
GCTAATTTCAGTGTGACAGTGAAATCCACACACATTCAGGGGGGGGGGGGGGATTCCATTATAGGGAGACCAACCCGGCCTGTCAAAGCATGCCTTGTTCTGCAGTCTGATGGTAGCCAGGTAGAAACTGTTCAGAAACCGGGTGTTCATTGATGAAACTGCAGCTTAATGTTCTGCTTTGTGAATTAAAATAGTATTACATGGCTGCTTGATTCTGAATGGCCAATCACTGAATTCAGCAGTGATTATGATTAGTACTTTTCAATAATGACCCTCTGCTATCAATAACTGACCACCACTATGAACACAGGCTGAGCACCCGGCTGGCTCATATCAATCCTTGGTGGTTCTTGGTTCTTGCCGTACCCAACATGGTGGTGTCCAAAGTAAACAAACATACGGTGTAATTTACAGCTACACAGTACACTAAAGAAACTGAGATGAGAATTGAGAGATAGACATTGCAGCACCAAAATATTAGATTGATTCATATTTGATCAACACTTCCTAGAGGAGTTTTGCGAGCCGACCGTGTCGTGCTGGACGCACATGGCATATAATCTAATGCAGGGGTCTTCAACGGGGGGTCCGGGACCCCTAGGGGGTCCTCAGATATTCTGCAAAAATCCGCCAAATCTTTGTGTCATAGGATCCCTCGCATCCCTATTCTGGGGGGAACATTAGCCGAAAATAGCAGATCTGCAATACCACAACGCGTCGCAGGCACATTGTGAGCTTATAGATCGGTTATTTTCGGCGAAGAGGTTTGGTGTAGAGGGAAAAAACAGCAGGCCAAATACCTAGTCAAAGGTCAAGTTTACAAAGTATTGAGGGTTCAAGTTTTTAAAAGTCTGAAAATACACATTTAATTTATTTGAATCAAATCTGAAGTGAGGGGTCCCTGCTTCATCTCTCTCTCAGCTAAGGGGTCCTTGGACTAAAAATCTAATGGACTACTTTCATTACCGTATAAGCAATTACTGTAAATCCTTCTATAATCAATGAAATCATGTTTTGTTACGTTTTGGATCCATTTGAATTTCACTTTCACCAAACATTTCTGTGGTCATTTGTGTGCTCTGGCTTTTGTTTGCACCCCAGACAGATTTTTAAATGTCTTGATTAAAACATTTTAGTAATTGATTGACTCGTTTGATCAGAAACGCCCCAATCCTACAAGCCCATTCAACTTCAAAACATTTTTAACCACGTCATGACTCAATGAAAACACGTCCCTTGTTCTGGTGACTGATATTGCCCTTCTAATGTGTGAGAGAGTAGTGTTTTCTTTAAATTACATTTTTCATTGTTATTACTATCACCACCCCCCCCCCCCAAACAAAATAAATTAAATAAAAAGACTCAAATAATCATAAACATTGTCCATAATAAGTCCAATGGCCACCAGATGACATGTGTGTACAATTAAATGTAACAAGGGGAGATTTAACAGCGCTTTACATACATACCCAATAGTTACTCTTGCTAGCACCACTCGATCTAGCTCTACCCTGAAATGTTAAATTGTTATGCTTACTTTTATTGCCATATACTGTAACTGTACCATGTAGTAGAATAGAATACTTATGCAATTACTAGAGTATAAAAGTGTTACCATTGTTACATAACTCCACATCTTGTTCTCCAGTAACTACTGTACACATAAGTAAGAATACATTTGGTACTGGCAGTACTGTTAGTACAAAAGATTACACTGTAACTCCAGAGTAATTACGTTGTGGGCAGTAATCTAAATGGCCACCAGATGGCGCGTGCGTGCTTGCGACAGTGAGACAGAGACAGAGAGAACAAGCGCCTTTCCTTCATTGCATTTGTGATGTTCAATTCCCTGTGATGTTCTCTACCAATCTGCCAATCATGACTAATCTGCAGATTAGTCTGTCCCCGCTCGGTTCTGATCTGATTCCGTTGCCCCCGAAGTTGTGGGCACCAATCAAGAACCAGCATGCAAATGTGGGGCGGGTTTATCACCATTTCTTGCAATTTAGGTATTTTAGTCAAAAGCTGTGGTTAATACTTTCCATCGATTCAATATTTATAAAACACACACACACACACACACACACACACACACACACACACACACACACACACACACACACACACACACACACACACACACACAAACAAACACACTTTCAGTAAAAAAAACATACAAAAAAAACTAAAACAGCCGATCCACAAGCTCATAACGCGTCGCATCATGGCGCACTGTGAGCTTGTAGATCAGCTATTTTGGCCACTTTCATGTGACACTGTAGCGTGACGAAGTATAGGGCATTAATTTATTTAAAAAAAAACTAAAATAAACGTTGAAAAATGGAGATATGAGGTTTCTGCCCGGCAACAATGATATGTGTGCAGGAAGTTGTTTGCAGGCCATAAAAAAACAGACTTTCTGTGTGGCATAGTTCTCTGTTCATTGATACAATAGACACAGGGGGGTCAAACTCATTTTGGATCAGGGGCCTGATTGTGCAAAAATTCGACTCCATGCAGGTCGAGACAGTGCATGTGCACGCCACACACAAATGCACACGCGTGTCCGTGCACGCTGCCTTTGTGCATG
Organism: Gymnoscopelus braueri; assembly: GCF_963280865.1. Classification (NCBI taxonomy): domain Eukaryota; kingdom Metazoa; phylum Chordata; class Actinopteri; order Myctophiformes; family Myctophidae; genus Gymnoscopelus; species Gymnoscopelus braueri. The sequence continues at coordinate 3,936,828 of NC_137605.1, forward strand.
CGAGCGTTGCCTTCGTTCTTGCATTCAGGTCACTGTAAGTGCGTGCCAGTAACATCAACACATGCATTGGTGTGAAAGGCTTGTGCTTTCCCCGAGCGGTGTGGTTTCTTCCTTTTGAAGAAACCTGCAGTCACTATGTACTGTGCACTGACATTGTGGTCACCTTAGCTTCCTGTAGCTGCTCAAGTGACTCAGAAAAGATGTGTGTGTGTGTGTGTGTGTGTGTGTGTGTGTGTGTGTGTGTGTGTGTGTGTGTGTGTGTGTGTGTGTGTGTGTGTGTGTGTGTGTGTGTGTGTGTGTGTGTGTGTGTGTGTGTGTGTGTTTGTGTGTGTGTGTTTGTGCTATGAGTAACAATAGCACAGATCAGGGGTCGTTGTGAGCTTCCAGATCGGCTATTTTTGGCAAATACGTTTGGTGTAGAGGGAAAAAGGAGCAGGACCAAAGGTCAAGTTTACAAAATATTGAGGGTTTAAGTGGTTGCATGTCTGGAAATACACATTTAACATGAATCCAATATCTAGTGGGGGGTGCCTGCTTCATCTCTTTCTCAGCTAAGGGGGTCCTTGGCCTGAAAAACGTTGAGACGACCCTGGCACAGATAATAAATGTTCATTTTCAGAAGGGGAGGATTTGACCTCTGAGGACTGTTAGAGGTCAAATCCAAAATGGCCGCTAGTCCAATTTAAAGTATAATTTCCAACTAAATAGGGGATGCCTTTTCATTTGGTGATACTTTAGAGATTACCAGATTTCAAGGAAATGCATTTAGGTTGAGGTCAAGGTAAAACATAATAATGCAGTGATTTCCTCAGAATCAACAAATGGCAGTGTAACAAACACCGGTCTCTTATATAGGCGACACCAACAATGACACACCTGAAGGGGTTTAGACAATTAATTAATGAACATTCCTCTAGCAGAGGGCAAGGAACTTTATGCAACCAGTGGAAGTGGAGTCCTCTGTTCTCCTGCTGATTCAAACTTGGCCTGCCTTAGACTTGATTGATTGATTGATGTACTTTTATTTAGTAAGACATGATAATCATAGTACATGGAAGTACAAATTCACAATACAAGGTCTACTAAACTGGAAGACTCATTAAGCACTTGGCTTGTTTAAGATGATGCACACATGCACACAAATCATGATGACATATAAGAGACAGACAGATATACACACTACTATACAGAATGTCATACAATCAGCTTTCAGGTTACTGGTTTGAAGAGAGAAAAAATATATATATAGTTTAGTTAGTTTATTTTGATCCACATCAACAATTACACAAAACATACCCCACTATAAGCCAATGGTTCATGTTGATTGATCAAAAAGGCATAGGCTGAAGCTCAAAGCTTATTTATGCCTATCCTTCCTTCATGTTGTTTTAACTTAGATACATCATTTATAAAGTTCATATTATATGAACACTCAAAGTATTACTTAATTACATTCAAGATGTTACATTGATCGTAGTAATCGAACACTCGAAAATATACAATATATACACCCATGTCTTCGTTCTTATACACATATTTACACCCGAATGCGTGCATATACTAATATACACCCATTCAAATATACCGTTATATACAAACGCCAACACTACCACATCACACCATACCCCTCAATCCATCAATTTCCTAGTTATTACGCATATACATGTCAGTATCTCACCACAACATGCCAACATATTATGTTACCATGCTTTACTGAGCAGGCAACACGCCCTAATCGTTATATATTCACATATAACACATGTACACCCATACATAAATTTACTTACATACATACACACACATACACATATATAAATACATACATATATACATGCATATATATATATATATATATATATATATATATATATATATATATATATATATATATATATATACATACATACACACCTACCTACACATACATACATACACACACACACACACACACACACACACACACACCACAACGGAATCCGTTACACCCCATACAATTATTATAATTATGTACTGTATACACTCTATATTTTCCATAAGTCCATTAATTATCATATCTATATTTCTCCAACAGACTCTGCTTGTACTGTTTTTTAAATTGCATTATATTTTTACATTGCTGAACCACCTCCGGTAAACCATTCCATAGCTTCACTCCACTGACAGATATGCACAAGCTCTTAAGAGTGGTGCGAGCACCAAGATTTCTAAAATTCAATTCCCTTCTCAATTCGTACCTCCCCTCTCTATCCTTAAACAATTTCTGTATATTTCCTGGTAATGTTTTGTTCCTTGCCTTATAAATAATTTGTGCCGTTTTAAATGTAACCATATCCAGAAACTTCAAAGTGTTAGACCTTAAGAACAGTATGTTTGTATGCTCATGATATCCTACCTTGTGAATTATTCTTATTGCTCTTTTTTGGATTGTGCATAATGGTTGAAGGTTACTCTGGTAGGCGTTTCCCCACTCCTCCACACAGTAGGTCAGATATGGCAGTATTAGCGTGTTATACAAGGTGTACAGTGACTTATAATTCAAAATATCGATGGCCAAAACGCAAAACCTCCTATCTGAAAAATGTTCATTGTTGGGAAAATGAAAAACAAAACTACAAAATGTTGTATTTTTTTTGCACAATGCTATTTTTTTATGAAACCCATCACATAATACACCGTTTCTGGATGTCTGGACTATATTACATTATTATATGTTAATTACACTTATTTCATATAGCAAATGCAGATAGGAGGTTTTTCCCCACTTTTTCTGGATAATTCTGCAGATAGGAGCTTTTACACTTCAATGTTAAGTGATTGCATAACTAAATAATGACAAATAATACTGGCTGTAAATACATACATTTACAGCTGCAAACAGATGCATCAGTGGTGTGGTCTAGTTTATTTCCCGGAGGTATACGATAATCATTCCCTGCACGAGATGCGCGTGGTCGTGGGTATACGCTAGCGCGTTTTCAATGGATTAAATGGTAGACTGTATACGCTTTTTCCCCAAAAAATCTGCACTGTATACAGCGTAACACGGTAGAACACACCACTGAGTTGCATTGAATGCTTTTTTATTTTATTCAACAAAAAAAAACAAGTTTGCAGGGCAATGCTCACAAAAAATGTGCTAAGAACAGTCCCCAGCAAGAACCTAAAATAAAAGTGCTTACAAATACAATTTACAAAAAGGACAACAGGAATACAATTAGGTGGACTACAAAACAACTGGCCCAGGCACCCCTCGACATAATCCCCCCTATACTCTCTACCCCCCAACTCCACCACCTGAAATACCTCCTCACTCCCACAACCCCCATTCCCCCCAACCAGCACACCACATGCCCCAAACCCCACCCACCTAAACCCTCATGCCCTCCAACTCCCCTAACTCATATAACTGGATCACCAACCTTGTGTCCAGTGTGGACAGTGGAATAGTATGTAAGATCATTGAATGTCTTAAAGAGCCTATAAGCAAGGAGGAAAGACGGATGCCTTGACCCTAGAATCACCAAAGCCAGGGAGGAGATGAGAGCAGCACACAGGGACTTTGTCGCTGACCAAAAGGGAGAGGGTCTGAGGGAGGAATATAAGCGGAAGAAGGAGGAGCTATACCACGTGTATGCAACTGGAACAACAGGAGCTGACCTAAAAGATCAGGGACATTAAAGAGGTGCATGTTAACCAGAAGCATGGCAAGAACTGGAAGCTCATCAATGACGTTTCTGGCAGAAGCTCTTCTCAGACTTCTGGGGAGAAAGCGCAGAGGAACGAGTTGAAACATGGTACCAGCACTTCAAAACACTCCTAGGAAATCCTCCTTCAACCGAAGAAGAGGATGATCCGATGTTCCCGTCTGGTATGGGAAGGTCATGGAAGACAGATCATTCACCATGGATGAGTACCAGAGGGCCAAGGCTACTATCAAGTGAGGCAAGAGCTGCAGGGAGGATGGAGTGATGTATGTGCCCATAGACGAGGTGGTGTTGGATTTTATCAAGCACACACGTCTAGCGAGCTGCCGAAGCTGTGGCGCAAAATGATCATCAATCCAGTACCAAAGTCAGGCGACCTCACCAAGACAGACACCTCCAAGGCATTAGCCTGAGCTCACAAGTCGCAGGTTTTAGACCCATCTCAGACCCTGTACTGAGAAACTCGCAGAACGGCTTCCGCCCGGAGCGAACAGCAGGCGGGCAGATACTGGTGCTGAGGAGGATACTGGAAGGAGTAAGGGAGCGGAATCTTTCAGTGGTGATCACCTTCATGACTTCCAAAAGGCTTTTGGCACCATCCACCGGGGGAAACTGATGAACATTCTCTGGGCCTACTGAGTTCCTGAGAAGATGGTTCAAATGATGGAGACAAGCTACTCGAGGCAGTCCAGGACTTCAAATAACTTGGGCCTGGACTGCTTCAATGGAATAGGACCTGAAGGTCCAGGGGGTACTTGACTAGAATGCCTTGCATGGGATGAGGAGAGTGTGGAAATCAGACATGGGAGAAGACCTCAAGAGGCGGCTGTTCGTATAGCTACAGTGTCAGTACTGCTGTATGGGGCTGAGACATGGACCGTCACAGCACAACAGGAAAGGGCCTTGGATGGAGTCTACACAAGAATGCTACGAATGGCACTAGTCAGATGGACGGACCACATCAGAAATGTGGTCCTCTACGGTAACTTACCATGGGTCACAGACAAAGTCAGAGAGAGAAGGATGAGGCAGGGCACTGCGTCAGGCACCCATAACTAGTGGCAAGCAAACTGACACTATGGGAGCCAACCCAGGGCAAAGCCAGGAAAGACAAAAAGTGCACCACCCTACGTAGATGAACTTCGGCGTAACAGCTTAGCTAACAACACTGTAGAGCTCAAGACCCTGATCAAGACCCTGATGCTAGATAGGAGAGTGTGGAGGGCAGCGATTCAGGAGTCCTGAGTTGGTGTTGGCTAGACCATACCCCCCCCCCCCCCCATACCCTATACCCCCAACTCCACCACCTGCAATACTCCCCCACTCCCACAAACCCCATCCCCCCAACTGCCAGCCCACACATCTCCGCCTCCATAACTCAAACCCCCATCCCACTTCAGGAGTCCCGAGTTGGTGTTGACTAGACCACACTCTTGCATCGCATCGCATCGCAAAGACCCAATCCTATATGATCCGGCCTAACTGGCCTATGCCCCCCTCAACATAATCCCCCCCATACCCTATACCCCCAACTCCACCACCTGCAATACTCCCCCACTCCCACAAATCCCATACCCCCCAACTGCCAGCCCACACCTCTCAACCCCCATAACTCAAAACCCCATCCCACTCCATACCCTCATACCCCCAAATCCCACCCAATCCATTACCCCCACTCCCAGAACCCCCGATCTCCATGCCCCCAACCAGCACACCACAACCCCCAAACTCCACCCACCCAAACCCTCATGCACCCCCCACCCCATAACCCCCCAACCGCCACCCCACACCTCCCACACCCCATAACTCCAAACCCCATCCCACCCCCATACCCTATACTCTCCAACCAACACACCACAATATTCTCACAGGTTTGTTGGCTGCCATGGTGTTCACGTGTGATTTTGATCTGCAATTATTAAAAAATCACGACATGGACGTTCACATCTAAGCAGCAATGACAACCTCTAACCACAAGTTCAAAATGTTCAATGCCAAAACCTCCTATCTATACCTAAAAATGACCTCCTATCTACATAGATGCACATAGGAGGTTTTTACCTAGAAATAGTTAGGCTTACAAACAAACATTATGTTGTTAAATAATGCTTTTTTTATGCTAATTTTGAGATCAAGACATTCTACAGTACTGTAACAAGTAATACCATTAACATTTTTGATCAACTCACACTCTTGGTGTGATAAAAGTTTCACCACCTGACACTAATCATTAGCAATCAACAAGGCAATGCAAATAACTTGACAGTTACTAACAAATACTTAACTAGTAAGGGTGGAAGACACTTTTTTATTTTGAAAATAATTGATTACTACAAACTGAAAGACATTTAGACGGTCTACATAACATAGAATTCCCAAGTTTCAGCTCTGTCTGCTGCTCAACTAGTTCTGGTGCAGATAAGAGGTTTTGCGCTTCAACATTTTAGCACTAATTGGCACTGAACAAGATAGGAGGTTTTAGTCAAATGACTTTTTCTGACAAAATGAGGGGCGGGACTATCTTGCAGACAGACTGAGCATGTGCAGCATAGCCTATAGTCCTCATCCACAGTGAAATCCGAAAATCATGAAATTTGCACTTAGGAGGTTTTGCATTTTGGCCATCGATATGCTTTTCCTTATACCGTACTCCAATACTCCTTGCCACTTTGGTCCGTACATGATTTATATGGGCTTTCCAACTGAACTTATGGTCAATTATAACTCCTAAAAAGATATTCTCATAAACTCTTTCCAATATTATTTTGTCAATCCTTAGCTCAACCTTTGTATTACAGTCTATTTTTTTATTTCCAAAAATCATAAATTTTGTTTTTTTAATGTTAAAGTAATACTAGGTAACGTTTTCAACAAAACTAAAGTTAAATTGTATATCTTTTGTGAGTGGCAAAAGTTTCACAACACCCACTCCATGAATTTCACCCCCGGAAGCCTTTTATTTATATATTTTGTATTGAACGCTGTCGGGGGGGACTTTCCCGGGAAAATGACGTCATCTGGCCAGAAAACGGAACTACCGCAACGGTTTCCTGTTTGGCCAGGAACTACCGCGCTAATAACAAAAAGGAACCTCACGCTGATTTTAAGAGAATGTAGGATTGGAAGATCGAAAAAGAACAGAAAAAGAAAGCACAGCTCATGGTAACTAATGCTCCACTGGCTAAGAGAAACGATCCGCAGATAGTATAAAACAATTAAAAGATCGCTTTTTGAAACGCTTCCGGCTTCCGGTGAAAACAAATGGAATTCTGGGTAATCGAGGACTACGGAAATTATATGCAGTGACAGTAGTGACCAGCAGAGGTTGCTAAAAATCGTTATTTGTGAATCTGCATTGTACAACTTTAAGTGATCATTTATTTAAATCAAACCATAATTTCAGTTTCCCCAATTCAACAGAGACAACTTCCAACAGCTGCTGAAGGTTCTCCCCGGAGCAAAAAATATTAGTATCGTCTGCAAAAACAACACACTTCAAGATACTAGAGACTTTGCATATATCATTTAAATATAAAATAAATAATTTGGGGCCCAATATAGACCCTTGTGGGACTCCACAAGTAATAGCCGAGCTTGTTGATCTATATTCTCCCATCTGTACAAACTGTTGTCTATTTTCAATATAACTTTTCACCCAATTAAGCCCAATGCCTCTAATACCATATCTATCCATTTTTCTAAGTAAGATATCATGGTCAATTGTGTCAAATGCCTTCTTTAAATCAATAAATACCCCTATTGCAAATTCCCTATTATCAACTGAACTAGTTACTTTTTCTATTACATCAATTAATGCCATTGAAGTTGATCTATTGGTTCTAAAGCCATATTGACAATCTGTCAAAAGCTGATGTTTATCCATGAAACTGTCCAGCCTAGCAGAAAAAAGTTTTTCAAGGATCTTAGAGATTTGAGATAACAAGGAAACTGGCCTGTAATTTGTGTAAAGGTGTTTTTCTCCTGCTTTGTGTATTGGAATTACCTTAGCTATTTTCATCTGACAAGGAAAAGAGCCTGTTTTAAATGATAGGTTACAGATGTGTGTTAATGGGTCTGCAATAGCATTAATTACATTCTTTATAAGTGACATGTCAATGCCGTTCCAATCTGTTGATGTTTTGTTCTTAAAATTATTTACAATATCAATTATTTCTTTTTTGTCAGTATTATGTATAAAGATGGTGTCTGCGTTACTTTCAACAAAATATTGAGCACCTCCCGTTTGGGGCGGGGTTATTTCCTTTGCCAGTTTGGGTCCTATACTCACAAAGAACTCATTAAACCCCTCAACCACCTCATTCATGTTGTTAATGGTCTTTTCCTTGTCAACAATATGATCAATATAGTTAGAGTATGTTTTATTCCTAATAATGCTATTTAATATTTTCCATGTACCCTTGATATTATTTTTGTTTTTGTCTAATAATTTATTATAATAATCTTTCTTACAATTCCTAATAAAATCCATTAGTTTATTTTTATATTTTTTATATTTAATGTCTTTATCTCTAGTTCTATATTTTATGACATCTCTATATAAGGTATTCTTCTTTTTACATGCATTTGACAATCCCCTTGTAATCCAGGGCTTATCATTACAATTTGTGTTCCTCCTGCATTTTTGCTTTGGACAGTTTCTTTCAAACAACAGTAAGAATGTATTTAAGAAATTATCATAGGCTAGATCTACATCCTCTGTTTCATATACGTTCTTCCAGTCTTGAGCTAGTAATTCCCTATTGAAAGCATTTAGAGCTTCTTCAGTTCTCAATCTCTTATATCTAGTTATATTCTCTTCCCTCTTCAGGCTATGGCCACAGTCATAAATCACGAAGACTGGCAGATGATCACTGATATCATTAATAAGTAATCCACTCATTATATTATCCTCCATATTATTTGTAAATATATTATCTATTATAGTAGCTGAATGAGATGTTATTCTACTAGGCTGTGTTATAATAAGATATAGGCTCATACTATACATTGCAGCTATAAAGTCATCAATTAATATATTTTTATTAGGATTAAGAAGATCTATGTTATAGTCTCCACAGACATATGTAACCTTCTGCTCAGTCTTCATGAACAACTCTTCCATAAAATTCTTGAAAATGTCAATGCTAGAGCTTGGATCCCTATAAACACAGCTGACGAAAATATTTTTCTTTTTTTCAATATTAATCTCAATTGTAACACATTCACATATATCATCAATAGTCATACTTTCAACAATCTTATATTGCAATCTTTTGTCCACATACAAAGCTGTCCCCCCTCCTGTTGTTTTTGTTATTTAATTTAAGTAATCTTTCTATTCATGAAATTTAAATCATAGCCCTCCAGCTCAAAATCCATCCCCCTCTCTAAACTGAGCCATGTTTCAGAGATAGCTATCACACTAAATGGTGTGATGAACTTGCTCAGATATTGTTTAATACTGTCAAAGTTTGCGTATAGGCTCCTGCTATTGAAATGGATAATTGAAATACAATGATCCAATTTCCTGTTTTTTATAAACTGTTCATCTGTGTAGTAACGACAGTTATTTACATTCGTGAAAAAGTTACTCTCAGGGTCAATGTCTTGATTCAGGTCGATCATGTTAATAAAAAAGAGTTCCTATATCCAAATCCAATCCATTTATCATGAGTCCTTTCAAATACCAACCACCCAGCTAGCAACTGAGCGTGACCGCTGACGTCAGGCTGGTAGTTTCGGGGCGTGCGGGGCGTGGGGATAGACCGACAACGCTGGTCTATCCCCACGCTGAAGGGGTCTCGCTCATTGAAATGCGTGGCGATGTGTCGTGAGCGTCTATTGTCGCACCAGTGTGACGCTGTCCATGTTGAGGACAAGACTCTCTGTCTCTCTGTCTCTCAGTATTACTATACTTGTGAGGACTCATACTTGTGAGGACATAATAAAGCACGTTTATGGATCCCATTAGATTTTTTTTTGCTATTTTTCACCCTGAACCTAAGCTTGGTGTACCTTACAAAGTAAGGTGACCTAGGATTCATTCTTATTGTATTGTATTTACTCATTGCATTGTTAATTCTGTGTATTGGGATTGAATTCCTATTTAAAATACAATTAAATAATTTGCTTGTGTTACCTTTAACTATTATTTAATACTCAAGTGGCATATTGTTAATTATAACACACATTAATTAATTATGAATATAACTTCTTATCTGTGGACATCCATCTCTCTCTCTCTCTCTCTCTCTCTCTCTCTCTCTCTCTCTCTCTCTCTCTCTCTCTCTCTCTCTCTCTCTCTCTCGTCGCGTGACGTCACTTACGTAATGACGTCACGAACGTCTTTGCTCTTTCCAAAGAGGAAAATCCACTATTGTTCTTCACTGCACTTCGCTGCTGGGGACAGAATAGCGTGCCGAAACTGGTAAGTTATTCTTTGGCTTAGAATCATATTTTCTCATTGTGTGTACCTTACTGATTAAATGCGTTTAGTGTTTGGTTGTTGTTGTTGTTTTAGAGTTAGTTTATGCATTTGTAGATTCAGCCATAAGCCAAGGCGACGCTGCTGTTAGCTTAGCAGTTAGCGCGCTAGCGAAGCTAATGCTATCGCCAATCTGCAGACTGTACTATTAAACAACTGGGCTGACGATAAAAAGTGGTCTTTGTCAGTGAATGAGTTGCCAATGTTTCCATGTCGATGGAAATATTTCCATGATGGTCATCATAACCCATTTTCAGTAGTGGTAATAGTAATTTTATGTAACGTCGCCTCACCAGTGTTGCCAGATTTCGCGAGGGTAATAAGCAACCAGGTCTAAGAAAACAAGCCCAAAAGAAGCAACTATAGGCCACTTCAAACGTCGGCTATTTCAAAATAGCTGATCTACAAGCTCACAACTGCAATTAACCCGCAACTACCATTATTTACTGGCAACTTAACTGGGAAAAACAAGGCTAACGTGGCTTATAATAAGCAGACCTGGCCACACTGCGTACCACCAGACTATCTGATTTTAAGAGTGAAATGGTCTTGATAGAAACAGACTGCCAACTTAGTCAAAGCACAGTTCAATCTGATGAGGCTGGGCCCTCTCAGAATGTTGAACTGGATGCTCCAGAGTGTAATCCAACTGAGTTTGTTAATGACCCTGGTGAATTGCAATCTCAACTGAGAAACAACTTACCCTTGTGTTTTCTTTTACAGAACAGTGACACCAGTGAATCCGAGTCCAAACTGCCTTGCGCCACTGTCCCCTGGTGTTGGTAAGATGAGATTTTTCTAATAGTTAACAACCAAGCTGTCCAACACAGTATGCCTCTCTCCTTGTAGATCTGCTATTTTTGCCATTTGCTAAATTGTACTTGTATATTGCAGTAGATTTTGATTATTTATTTATTTTTCGATCACCAGCCCTGGAATGTCCCAGCCATCAAAACGCCAGCTATTGCTGAGCAGTAGTGATGGTTAGTATTTTTGTGACCGCTTCGATTCCCATTTTTGCTTTTCAATCATCAGTGATTTAATTGTATATTTTTAAATGTGTTATAGAGTGTCCATCACCCCATCAAGCCCTGCGATGTCTCACCCCATTAAGCCCTACGATGTCACAGCCTGGGTGGCACTCACAGCGCGTACGGCCTCAATCACACCACACTCTCTTCGGCAGCACCAAAGACACTGGGCGGCCAATTGGCGATACCTGGTAAGTGAATCCCCTGAAAACTAGGAAGTTGCCTCGCCTAACCTTAAGTCCAGCTTCATAGTACATGCTCAAGATGTTTGTGTTTGTACCGAAACAACCCATGAAACTCTGTATTCATTTACCCCCCTCTTTTTTTTGCTTCCCGTAGTTCAACACCTGACCTCCATCAAGGAGGACATCCATCATCTGAAGGCCAGCCTCCTCCTCCCTCCTTCCCCCCCTTGACCAACAGGAGTTCTCCTCAGGTATGAAGGCAACGATTATATATTTTCATCGTGGAGTTCTGATGTAGCCGAGCCTTTACATAAAATAAAACAACAAACATGACTTTATTAAACACTGGTTAACAGCTAAATGCAGGCCCCAGAAAATGTTCAGACCCTGCATTGATATTAGTATGTTACTGTTTGTAGTTTTTTCCTGACTAGTTTTTCCCCTAACAAAGAAAATAAAGTCACCATGTGTGTTTAACTGTAATCTGAAAAGAATGGTTGTATAGAATCATTAAAGTTTGTATTAATTAAACAATCTTCTTTACACAATGTAGCTGTTAAACTCCTGGCAAAGCTGAGAAAGCAGGCTGCAGTGCGTTGGACCAGGCTGTAGAACGCAGGCTAGCTAAGGACCTCTGCAGATGGCACCACTGGAGAAATCATTGTAAGCTAACTACTTTATTTACTGTAATTAATGTCAATCTGCTTATTGTATTTCCATGGTGTTGGATGTGTGTCTTACATATCTTTACTTTCATTGTATGTCTTGCATCTAGCTACCAAGAGAGGAAAAGATGTACACTAAATTATCCAGTAAATGAGAAACATTGTTCTTTAATTGTCATTCCAGAAGCCACATGACGCATTGCCAGCCGTAAGAAGGTGACCGGTCACCAGGCAGAGTTGCAGACTCTCTACAAACTGACTTCTCTTCAAGTGGACCAACATAAAAGGAGGATTTGATTCTCTTTCTGGTCAATATCAGCTGAGCAGTAGCGATGGTTAGTATTTTTGTGACCGCTTCGATTCCCATTTTTGCTTTTCAATTATCAGTGATTTACTTGTATATTTTAAAATGTGTTATAGAGTGTCCATCACCCCATCAAGCCCTGCGATGTCTCACCGCATTAAGCCCTACGATGTCACAGCCTGGGTGGCACTCACAGAGCGTACGGACTCAATCACACCACACTCTCTTTGGCAGCACCGAAGACACTGGGCGGCCAATTGGCGATACCTGGTAAGTGAATCCCCTGAAAACTAGGAAGTTGCCTCGCCTAACCTTAAGTCCAGCTTCATAGTACATGCTCAAGATGTTTGTGTTTGTACCGAAACAACCCACGAAACTCTGTATTCATTTACCCCCCCTCTTTTTTTTTTTGCTTCCCGTAGTTCAACACCTGACCTCCATCAAGGAGGACATCCATCATCTGAAGGCCAGCCTCCTCCTCCCTCCTTCCCCCCCTTGACCAAGCTCTGCAACCTGCTCCACTGCCCCACAGCCAGCCTCCTCCTTCCCCCCCCCACTTGACCAAGCTCTGCACCAAATGAATGCTATTGGTTGGATCGTCAATTTTAAAAGAAATGGGACCATAATTTCACGCATATCATGGTGATTGAAAGAAGACTTTAAACTAGAGACTGGAAGCATATAGTATTAACCTTAACCTGTTTAAGTACAGTTCAAAACATGCCTTCCCATCTACTTCTCAAGTTGTGAGGAGGATTCAGGGCATGGTCACACCTCTAGGTCAGAAGCCTTATAGTTAACACATGTCAAGGGTCAGACTTGTTTTTCTTACAAACTTCCAGGTCTATTGGGGTCATGAGGCGACATGGCAGGAGAACCTGCAGACGGCACCATTGGATAAATCAATCAATAATCAAATGATTCTCTTTCTGGTCAATGTCAGCTCTGATGGGGCCTCAGTCCTCTTTCTGTTTACTATAATACATTTTTAGGGTTAGCAGCAGGCAATCTGTCTACAGCAAGACTAAATACGTATAACTGTCAATGATGGTATTTACAATGTCATAGATACACATGTATGTAGTTGCACTGTTTTATCTCTTTTCTAATGCTGCTATGGTATGGTAAATTTACTATTTTAACTGTAAATATTACACCTTGTGGGGTTTATTTTACTGCTTGTTTGACATATTGAGAAAATGCATATCCTCACTGTGGTAAGTCCGGAATTCAAACATTTCTTGTGTAAAAGTAATACTCATTATGCAGACTGTCCTAATGGTCTAAAATGTATATCAATCTTTTGAAAATAGCAGATCTACAAGCTCACAATGTGTTGCATAGCAACCCATTGTGAGATTGTAGATCAGCTATTTTCAAATGGCTGACATGTATATAGGCTGAAGTGGGTAATGTATGTTTTGTAATCAAAATCTACAAAAATGTAACTAAAGTTGTCAAAAAATATAGTAAGTACAATGTTTGTCTGAGATGTAGTGGAGTAAAAGTACTGAAAATTGGAAATACTCCATTAAGTAAAAACACCTCAAAATGGTACTTAAGTGCAGTACTTGAGTAAATGTACTTAGTTACTTTACACCAGTCCTTCTCAAACTTTTTTCATGTCAAGGACCCCCTAATTGACACTTATTACCCCACGGACCCCCATTTGAAAAGATAAGGCAGGGACCCCAATAAGAGAAGGTTTTTACGGCTCTCTAGCAGTGATTCTCAACCATTTTAATTTCAAGGACCCCCAGTTTGACATGCATTAGGCTACGGACCCCAATTTAATGGCATTTATACCTCTGGAACCCCAATATACACTGTAAAACCAATGTTAATCAAACTCTGAGAATGTACAAATGTACGGGTCCATTTGGTTCCATTTGTACACTCAGAGTTACAGACCCACAAGGGTCCATTTGGTTCCTATCAATCATTTGACTGGGGACCCCCTCAAGGACCCCTGGGGGTCCCCGGACCCCAATTTGAGAACCAATGCTTTACACCACTGACTATTGTTACAGACAAGAGAAGCCCAACAGAACTGTGATAGCCCACATCATCCTGCCTTGTACAATTGTGATTTTCTTTTACTATTTTAATAAAACGAAAAAAAACTAAGTTCACATCTGGGCTCCTTTATTACATGTGTTTATATATAAATATGTGGGAGGGAGGGGGGTTTACAATAAATGGGGGGGTCAAATACGAGGGGGGGTTCGCAATATGGGGGGGGGGGGGGGGTCATATACGACAGCGCCACACTACTCGGCCGCTCGCGGACCCACCCGGCCCGCCAGCGCTACGCCTGGTGTGGTAAACGCTGATCAAGGACGTCACGTGGAGACGTCGGGTCGCGACTAGCGGACGCTCCGGTCGGCGGGGCGTGGAGACGTCGTCACACTAGAAATCTGACATGATTTGCTACCTGGGCATCTACCATCACACCCGCTCACAAACGCACCCGCGGCGCTCACACACAGAGAGAGAGAGAGAGAGAGAGAGAGAGAGAGGGAGAGAGAGAGAGAGACACAGAGAGAGAGCGAGAGACAAAGAGAGAGAGAGAGAGAGACAGACAGACGGAGAGAGCGAGACAGAGACAGAGCGACAAGACTAGAGAGAAGAAAAAAAAAGGCGAGAGGAAAAAAAAAGGCGATAGCAGCAAATGCATGCATTTCGTTTAGTCCATCTAAACAACAGTGGGAAGCCAAGTCCTCGAATGTCATTCCATCAAAAAATATAACTAAGGGATAAAAGAACCATGCATGCCAATAACCCCTCTTCATGCATGAAAATAGCCCAATACAAATAAAATAAACAAAAAAATATATATATACAAAAGAAGAAAATGAAAGAGGGGGGGGGGTAAGGTTAAGACTTAGACAGGGGCCATTTTCGAATTGCAGCCTCCTGAAGGTGTATCTTTAGGGCAGTTTTGAAAGTGAGTAGGGTTTTACACTCCTTTACTCCTTTTGGTAGGGCATTCCACATTTTTGATGAATAGCATGAGAACGAGTTCATTCCCTTAGTTGAGCCAAATCTGGGTTGAACATGATTTGTGGAGCTGCCTCTGGTGTTATGATCATGGACTTCATTAACATTTTGGAAGTATTTTGACAAATACAGGGGGATCCCAATGTTGTGGTGTATCTTGAAGACCAGGCCCATAGCAAGTTGATGTACTCTGTCCTCAACCCTAAGCCATCCAATCCTAGCAAAATGAGCAGGGGTTAGATGGGTTTTGTGATTGAGGCCAAGAAGTAGCCTTACAAGTTTGTTTTGGGATGTTTGGAGCCTTGTTTTTAAGGCCTTGGAGGTGTTGTGATACCATGAAGTGCATGCATAATCATAATGACCTTGAATGAGGGCCCCTGCAAGAATCTTCAGAGTATTCCAGGCAGGATTTCAGAACATGTGCTCGTTTAAAGTGCTGAAGGCAAATTGTTTTAATTTATGACACGATTGCTGTTTAGAAGACATTGTGTAGAATCGCCCTCAGGTCTTAATGGGTTAAATTATGAATGACTGTTTTATGTATTTGTGTTCACAGTGAAAATCGGAACCGTGGAGCTGACAGGGAAGGGCTGTGCCTCTGAGAACATGTGTGGTGCAACGGTGAGAGTAAGTAGAACATTGTGGTTGTTCTTCATACCTTTGGTAGGATTATCTCTACACTTTGGATGCATCAAGAATCAACTTTAGCGGAATTACTTTTTGCGCAAACTCCATCATTTGGTTGTATTGTTTTCAGGAAGAGAGAAGAGGGAAAAGGAAGGGGGACAGGGAGTGGGAGAGCATGGGGGAAAATCAAACATTAACTCTTTAACTGCCAGAATTAAAACATTGTCTATAGCTGTCCTTGCCAGTTGCCAGCGATTTTGAGCGTTTTTACTAACCTTTGTAACATCATAATCAGAACATTATTTTTCACAGCCATCGATCACCTCAAAAGACGTAGGGGGGTCTCGGATAATCGGGTGGAAAAAAACGTGCCGTCGGGATAATCCATTCCATAGTTACGGGCAGTTGAATGTGGCTTATTTTCGCAAAAACAGCAAAAAGCAGAGAAAAATTACTTTTATAAATCCTATAACACTGAACGGAACCAGCAACACACACACACACACACACACACACACACACACACACACACACACACACACACACACACACACACACACACACACACACAATATCTATAATCAGTAGCTAGAATGATCTCCAAATAGGCACAACGTGACACAGACAGACAATAATATACAAGCCTATACATACAATAAGCCTGTAAATACAATAAGGTTGTAGTATGAAATTGATGACTAGAATGGTTTGCTCATGTCATTAGTTGTGTGATCTGACTGCTCTGTAAATACAAATACAAACACAAGCCTTTTCCTTTATTTACATACACTGGTGTGATACCTTAGTACATGTTCGTTGATCTTTGTTTTAGGAATAGACCCCACTGGAGAGCATTCCGGGCTGGGGTCACTGGCTGTCGCTGGGATTGTGATTGTGATCGTGATCGCCGGCTGCCTGTGGTGAGTACTACCACATTAGATGGATAGGATCACCTCTAGATACAACGTACTATTATATTGGACTGATTACATCTAGATTACAATCACTGAGCAACTCTCTATGAAAAGGAACAAACAACTGTTAGGCCTGAAAAACAACTAAAATGATACATGTAAATGTAGAAAGAAAATATTTAAAGTGAAGTAAATGAACATAATGTGTACATTATCTAAGGTAACAGTATTCTCCTGTATATAACATAATGTGTACATTAACTAAGGTAACAGTATTCTCCACAAAGATGTCCTCATTTCAATCAATTTACTAGAACATAGTCAAAGAAAACAATCACACTATAAGAGCAATACAGAAACAATACAGTAATTAAACATAATCAAATGTATCGATTCAGCAACACATGAACCACTTTATGACAGAAATATCACAGATCTAGTCCTGATGTGTAGAGTGTGTGTGTGTGTATTGGTTCTCACTAGGAAGAAGAAGATGTTTCCTTTTACACAGCGCTGATCCATGATCCACCGCTGACGGAGGTGAATGACACCACATGCAGCCTAGCATTTTCTACCAATACGTAGCCACATAAATGCAAAGCAATTTAACATTATTGTCCCCTTGGTGAAATGTGTCCTCTTCATTTAACCCAGCTTCAGGGGCGGTGAGCAGCCACCGTGCAGCGCTCGAGGACCAACTCCAGTTATGATGCCAGTATCTTGCTCAAGAGCACCGGTACCTACCGGCCTACTGTAGGAGTATCCATCCAGCAAACAAGGGGAGAACATTCAAACTCCACACAGATAGAACACCATGCACTACTGGGGTTTTAACTGGTTCAAATAGGCTAAACGTATGTTTTTCAAAGTATGTGAAATACAGTAAATTAATTAATAAAGCTTTATTTTTATTTTCAGAACAAAGTGTGCTTCAGTTTGTTCATATGTTGTGATATGTGTGTGTGTGTGTGTGTGTGTGTGTGTGTGTGTGTGTGTGTGTGTGTGTGTGTGTGTGTGTGTGTGTATTCCTAATATTATTATTATTTATTTATTTTCAAAAATGTGAAAACGTAAAGAATAAAAGCATCCTTTTGGAAAATGGTCTTAAATAATGTAAAGTATACTCTGTGTGATGTTAACACGGACGGTCCATCATTATCAGACCAAAATGGACCCCTCCACTTGTTTATATGCCCATAATGACTGGATATTGACAGTTTTTGCAGCCATTTGTAGCAATTGTTGAAATATTAGACCTTGAATCACGTGTAGCCCACTTTACCTTAGTTCAGACCATTTCCCAAAGCACACATTTATTTCTTAATTGTATTACAAAGTAGGGCATATATGAGATATGAGGTTTCTGCCCAGCAACAATGATAACTTCCTGCAGCTTCCAGCAGCCACATAGTGGCTGCTGGAAGTTGTTTGCAGGCCATAAAAAACAGACTTTCTGTGAGGCATAGTTCTCTGTTCATACAATAGACACAGAGGGGTCAGGGGTCAAACTCATTTTGGGTCAGGGGCCTGATTGTGCAAAAATTCAACTTCATGCAGGTCTAAACAGTGCGTGTGCAAATGCACATGCGTGTCCGTGCACGCTGCCTTTGTGCATGTGTGTGTTGCCTTCGTTCTTGCATTCAGGTCTCTGTAAGTGCGTGCCAGTAACATCAACACATGCATTGGTGTGAAAGGCTTGTGCTTTACTCGAGCCGTGTGGTTTCTTCCTTGTGAAGAAACCTGAAGTGACTCTATGTATACTCACACTGTGGTCAGCTTAGCTTCCTATAGAAGCTGCTCACGTGACTTAGAAAAGATGAGTGTGTGTGTGTGTGTGTGTGTGTGTGTGTGTGTGTGTGTGTGTGTGTGTGTGTGTGTGTGTGTGTGTGTGTGTGTGTGTGTGTGCATCATGAACAAGTTAAAGTCACCTTAAAACAGACCACAGTTCATAGTCTATTGTGCAACGGTGAAGAGCGATGTAGGACCACACAGATATTTGACAAAAAAATAATAATAATAATAATAATAATGATGATCGTAAAACATTATGAACGTTAGAGTTCATTAGTGTACTAATAGGAACCTTTTTTTTATAATCTAATCTACACTGAAAAATTCTAAGTGTTAATTTAACTGTGAGTGTGAAAATGGAGTTACAGACCTGTAAAGGTCCATTTGGACCCCTGGCGGGCCCCAGACCAGATGTTGAGAAGGGTTATATAATACCCATTATCATAGTACAGTGGTTCACAAACCCTTCAGGCGTGACCACCCAAAACCTCTTTCTTCTTTTTGGACAGGTGTTGAAAACTAGCAATCGTGCTGCAGTATATATATGTCACAGGGAAAATGGCATTCCAGGGAAATTGACAGGGGAGCGCTTGTTTTATAGGCACGGGGCGGTGCTGCGAGGCGGGGCTTTGATGCGAGGACGACGACCACAACAACAACATACTAACCAGGAAGCTACGCTAGGGGAACGCTGAAAATAAAATGGATAATATGAGAGAAATACTCAAGTAAAGTACGAATACCTCAAAATTGTACTTGAGTAAATCTACTTTGTTACTTTGCACCACTAGTACAAGCCTCAGTGGCGCACTTCGATAATCATTGGACTCCCCACCCACTACCACTGGGAGCCGGGGTTTGACTCCAGCTTGGGACATTACTTTTTCAAACAACCGCGGACTACTTTTTTTTCGCTGATAAAGTATAGTTTTGGACCATGACGGAAGGCGCTCCGACTTAGAAGACCTTGAGGCCGAGGAGTCGCGCCCGAGCGCCTCCAGGCGCGAGTGCCCGCGACGACCGGCCGATGGTCTGCTAGTCGACTTAAGCGCCGTCCGAGTTATGTACCGATAGGCACAGAATCGTAAATGATGTTGTGTGGGGACTGCGTTTGCCCCAAGTGCCACTCACTGCACTAACATAGCCCGCCAGGCCCGCCCCCTGGAGTGTGTGTGTGTGTGTGTGTGTGTGTGTGTGTGTGTGTGTGTGTGTGTGTGTGTGTGTGTATGTATGTGTGTGTACACGCGCGCGTGTGCGTGCTGGTTTGTGCATGCGTGCGTGTGTGGTGTGGGGCTCATGTCTGGCTTGCATTGCCCTCTAGCGTTGATTCTACAGAATTGCATGAGGGGCATGAAAACAAGCGTACCCCTTTCAATTTCCCTGGAATGCCATTTTCCCTGTAACATATACACTAAGCAATGCATCTGGTTCATCAATGTGATTGTGATGTCCATGTCAAATAAATATACATAGCATAGTATGGTTTGTTGATTACTTTTGACACGGTAATAGTGTAATTATTATTATATATATGTTTCTGTTCATCAAAAAAAATACGCTACGTAACAGGTACAATCTAATTATTTGTTGACACGGAAGACCAGCAGTAATTAACAATAAACATATGCTTACGTTCTTTTGCATTAAAATAAGCAGTGTAACAATTGCTACGTTTACCAATAGGAGATTCGAGAGGATTTATTTGTCACTCTGACTCACAGAAGTCACTCATACAGGTGCCATTGCAAACACTGCAGTGTTTCATTTGGGACGGTAATGGTATCATGATAGGTTTTCAAAGCAGCAGTCGGAGGTTTATCCAGCGGCCTCTATATTGGATTGTCTCTTGTGAGAATATGCATTAAATTACTCCCACTTGTGGCCGTGGTCCAGTCGAACGATATCATCGCGGTGGCGTTGGTGATAAAAGAAGGTTCGGACGTGACTGTCATTGAGAGCACAGTTAAACATGACTGGAGATGAGCTTGGCTGAACGAAAAAGTCATGGTGCCGATCCTGTGGGTGCTCGGGAGCTCATGCACCACCCACGGGTAGCTTAAAAAACAGCTATTCAACGTCTAGGCTAAGCCTAGACCGCTAAAAAACTTTCACTGTTAGATAAATTATAACCCTGTTTTAGCCTAAACCTTAGACGTATTTTAGACGTCTAACAGAAAAATGCTCAGTGGGTTACTATCAGAATATAGAGCTTTAACCTTTTAACAAAAAGCTTTTTGTTTTAACCCAAAAAATATCACTACCTATCAATTAAATATCACTACTACCCTACCTTTAATATGTTGAATTGCTTATCAACAATGCTTATTAAGCTTGACCTTTGGCTCTGTACTTGGTCTGCTCTTTTTCCACTCTACACTCTATGCCAAAAGTAGCAGATCTACAAGCTCATTGTGAGCTTGTAGATCTGCTATTTTTTTTACACATTTAGGGTTAATAGGGATCAAATGGTTTATGTAAAAAAAACAATGACATCAGGGGTGTTAGCTGAAATGTTAGAGAACACAGAATCATCATTACACAGAAGTCGACTCCTACCGAGTCACCATTGAGTTAAATTACTGAGTCTTCATTGAGTAGGAGACTCCTACTGAGTCCTACTGAGTCTCCTACTGACCGATGATCCAGTCATCATATTATTTAATCAGGAATGCATCAAAAACTAAAATATATCTCCATGAATTCAAGGCTTCATGCATGGGGTGTGTAATTGATAGGAAATAAGTCATTCTTGGGGGGGAAATACTTATTAAGAGAGCAACAGCTTACACTGCCCACCCAGTACCCATTTATCAGCCCATTTGTTCCAGTTCCAATTGTGTCTCCTCATTTATTTGTGTGCCATCACTTCCAATTTCACTTGTTTATCAGGTATCCTGAATAAGTGTTCTGTGTGCAGCCATGCATTACTGTCCACAGCAGGAATAATACAGCATTCAATATATTCCAGTGCACAAAAGCCTCCCCCCGCCTCTTTATTATTTATGTATTTATGTATGTATAAATCATTTTGTCCATAGATGTAAATGTTCAACCTCTTCAGATTGATGTGACTTTATTATTTTCTGTTTCTTCAGCCGCTCCATTTTGGACCAGCTCTTCAACAACGACAACGAGAAGAAGTTCCCTCCAGAATACATTCTCCCTCACACATATAAAGACATGCAGGTCAGTGATTAGCCTGCAGAGGGCAGTGTGGTTAAATACACTAGTAGGTTGGTATACAGATAGTGCATTCTCTCTCTCCCTCTCTCTCTCTCTCTCTCTCTCTCTCTCTCTCTCTCCCTCTCTCTCTCTCTCTCTCTCTCTCTCTCTCTCTCTCTCTCTCTACAAGTAGACAACTCTCTCTCTCTCTCTCTCTCTCTCTCTCTCTCTCTCTCTCTCTCTCCTCTCTCTCTCTCTCTCTCTCTCTCTCTCTCTCTCTCTCTCTCTCTCTCTCTCTCTCTCTCTCTCTCTACAAGTAGACAACTCTCTCTCTCTCTCTCCACAAGACAGCAAAGTAATGTAGAGAAATGGAAAGACAGTAGGCTACGCTGAACTAAACCAGTGTTATACTACAGTATTTACACTCCTTTAAATTGAAGGCCCACTCTCGTCTCAAACATAAAAGTTACTGCCAACGTTTACTGTAGTATTTTTCCAAAATCCGCCTAACTTTTCTTTTGCCTGGAAACCAGACAAATCTGCCAGTGCAAATTTTATTTTTATTTTTGAATAGCCAAATAAATCTTAGAGTGGCACAGATGCGTTCCCGGTCTTAAAGGGTTAACAGCTCAGTCAAAGTCTCACTCTGAACATGCTTCCTGTTACTCATATTGAAACTTAAACTGAGCATATTTTTGCTGATGGGTGGAAACCTTGTACGTCTAAAATTGTTACTTTTTCAGAAAAAATGGGGGAAAATGTACGCAATCTATAGGTATTATTCAGTCACAAGCTGTTGTTAATACTTTTCATTGGTTCAATATTTATAACACAAACACACATTCACATGATAGCTATACAGAGATAAAAAAGGGTAGGCATAATAAGCTAAGGCTTCAGCCTACACCTTTTTGGTCTATGTTACTATGACAACTAATGAAGGCGTTGTATTGATATGCTTTTAAATTGACCAAAATAAACTACTACCACTACTACACTTTCACACAAAAAAAAATAATTAAAAAAAAAAACGAACTAAAAACAGCCGATCCACAAGGTCATAACGCGTCGCATCATGACGAACTATGAGCTTGTAGATCAGCTATTTTGGCCACTTTCATGTGACGCTGACGAAGTAGGGCATAGATATGAGATATGAGGTTTCTGCCCGGCAACAATGATAACTGCAAACAACTTCCTGCAGCCACACATGATGTGGCTGCAGGAAGTTGTTTGCAGGCCATAAAAACAGACTTTCTGTGAGGCATTGTTCTCTGTTCATCATTACAATAGACACAGAGGGGTCAAAAAAACTCATTTTGGGTCAGGGGCCTGATTTGCAAACATTTTACTTCATGCAGGTCGAAACAGTGCATGTGCACGCGCCAATGCACACGCACGTTTGTGCACGCTGCCCTTGTGCATGTGTGCGTTGCCTTTGTTCTTGCATTCAGGTTTCTGTAAGTGCATGCCAGTAACATGATCTAAGCTCAAGCGTCATGACGCCCATCAGCAAATATATGCTCAGTTCAAGGTTCGATATGAGTAACGTGTATAAAATGAAGTCATATAATATTATCCTCTGCTGACCTTTTGAATGTCATGTATCTCAAAAAGGCATTTAGTGCATTATATAAATGTGATGATTTGACAATAAGATGTGTTCATGCTTCAGTATCAGAACATAATGCCAGAACATTACAAGTACCCTATCACTGTCTCTCATTGTGGGGAATTAAATCCTATCTGGATGTTGTGTGGGGATATTCAAGTGTTAAAAATGTTTAGCCTGGCATTGCCAGACTAAAATCCAATCCTATCACAACCGAGCGGGGCCAGACTAATCTGCCGAGGGCTATTTTTTGTGTTAAAATCATATACAGTATACTTTACATTATTTCAGACCATTTTCCAAGGGATGCTTTTATTCTTTATGTTTTCACATTTTTTAAAATATATACATAATAATATGAATGCTCTCCAGGGGGGTGTATTCCTAAAACAAAGATCAACAAACATGTACTAAGGTATGTGTAAAGTATGTAAATAAAGGAAAAGGCTTTTATTTGTATTTACAGAGTAGTCAGATCACACAACTAATGACATGAGCAAACCATTATAGTCATCAATGTCATACTACAACCTCATTGTATCTACAGGCTTATTGTATGTATAGGCTTGTATATTATTGTTATAGGCTACTACTGTTGGGTCTACTTGGGAATGATGCAAGTTGTGAATGCATGTCCCACTCGGTTGTGGAGTACCTGTTGTACCTGTTGTCAGTGTACCTTTTGTACCTGTCTGTCTGTCTGTCTGTCTGTCTGTCTGTCTGTCTGTCTGTCTGTCTGTCTGTCTGTCTGTCTGTCTGTCTGTCAGTCATGGCTGTCAATGAACTGTGTGTTTTTTTTGATTGATTGATTGAATATTTTATTAGGCAAAAAATGTAAAACAGCACAGTTACATTTAAAATACTTTGTCTAACAGGTCCGTTCATAAAAGTCCTTGCGGACTTGTTTCCAATGAGGGCCTTGGTATTTAATTCATAGGCATATATAGTGGCACCACAGTTCAAATATCATTACAAAAGTGTGTGTGTGTGTGTGTGTGTGTGTGTGTGTGTGTGTGTGTGTGTGTGTGTGTGTGTGTGTGTGTGTGTGTGTGTGTGTGTGTGTGTGTGTGTGTGTGTGCGTGTGTGTGTGTGTGTGTGTGTGTGTGTGTGTGTGTGTGTGTGTGTGTGTGTCTGTGGGTTCAGAGTGTGGGTATGAGGACAGCAGACAGAGAGGAGAGGATGTGGTCACAGTAGACTGGTACATGTCTGCTTATTGTCACGCAATGAGAGAGAAAGTAAAGTAACTGAAGCTCTTCACACGCTACACCTCCTATTTGTCACGTTGTGAAATCATCAGGAGGAGGGGGGGGGGGCTGGGCACTTTAACCCTATATACATCAGCCATTTTAGAACACATCTTGACCCAGGGGGTCCACAGCATAAGCAGTCAACACAGCATCACAATAATTCTAACCACTTTATTTATCCATTTATAAGTTGACTATTAAAAATACATTTTTGAAAATATATTTTTGAAAAATATAAAACAAATGGAAAATGTTGAATAATATAATTTTTTTTTAACACAAATCTTCTCTTCTGGGGCTCCCTAGCACAACACATTTTCAGATGGGGGTCCGCTGCCAAATGTATATCAATTTGACATGAACAAGTTTGAGAACCTCTGACATAAACGACTTCAAAGAACATTCTGATGATATATAACCTTACAAAACCTGACACAGCATTTTGTTTTCATGACCAACCTTGTGTTGGAAAGAAGATCCAAAACATGTATTGATAACTTTTTCATAAATGCTCGATTCAGTGACAACTGAGCTATGAAAATAAGAGTTTCCCTGAAAATGATTTTGTTGAAGAAATGAATACGCATTGGGACAGTTGGGATAGAGAGTATGCATGTAGAAGCTGCATTATCCACAGAACAGTTAATCAAACTAATCAATTTAATTGATAATCAATAATTGATGTGTTTATACAATCATTGATTAATAGTGAATCCCTGTTTTGGGCGTGTCATTATAGACAACAAGCTTTATTAATGTCACAAAAGAGGTCACAACGCGTCGTGATGCAACATTTATGTATAAAAGAAAGAGACTCGTCTGCCAAATCTGCCATAACAACTAATAGCGTAGCAGGTTAGCAAACTTAGTGCTTACTGAGGATTAAAATAATATACAATGAATGGACAGAAGGAAAAATCAACCCAAATGTGTAGAGTGTGTATGTGAACTTGGAAAGACGGTTTCTGACAAACCACAAATCATGTGACTAGACTCCTTCTCACAGGAGAAGGGAGAAGACAAAACTGAAATCTCAGCCATAAAATGTATGATTGTGTACCATAGTATATATGAATCAGCATTTTAAATGCAAGCGCAGTGATGGCGAAGAAAAGGAACTTGGAAAAGACACTTTCGGACAAACCTCAAAATCACTCAGTCTAGACTTTTCCAGCCCATATACATGAGAAAGAAAGAATTAAGGAACTGAAATCGCAATTATGAAACTGGATCAAGTGCTCTCTCGTTTTGAACTGATTAGGGACAGACTTTGTTCCTTATTTTTGTAATCTATTAATCACAGAGTTAAGCTCTATTTTATACTCTGTCTATTCCAAAATAGCCAATCTACAAGCTCATGTGTCACATTGCAACACGTTATACGCTTGTGGATGACCTATTATTGAAAAAGTTTGACACATTTTGAACGATTTTGAACCAAAAAAAAAAGAAAAAGTTAAATGGGCCTTTCATAATGACTTATTTTACATTTGGTACTTAAATATATATATCTAATGCCAATACTTATGTACTTTTACTCAAGTAAAATCTGAGTACTAATCCGAGTACTTCTTCCACTACTGCAAGCATGAACACGCAACACACACACAGAGACCAAACAATGTTTCCAGCCACATTGTGGCGGGCAGGGCGTGGTTACGCTCAGCTGAGTGCGTCTCAGGTGAGCTTTATTCAAACACATAGCTGTGTCCTGTACTCTCACCTCTGCTTCTGTACACAGACGACTGTTGGAGACACTTTGATAACTGAATAATATCCATGGAGTTTGTGGATGTCTCACTTATCGTCACAAACAATCTCCTACATGATGATGAATCAATTCATGAGCCTGAGGTAGTTTTTTTTGTCTCATGATGTTCCTAAACTCATTCTACCGATGTCTCTCTCATTAGATGTGGTTGAAACAATACTATTAGCTTAATAAACAGGTAACACATCTGTACCTTTGATATGCTGCCAGGCTCAATCCATGTGTTAATCCACACTGTCCCACTCATTTGTTCATGCTTATTATAAAGCCTCAGTTTGAAACTCCTGCAGGCATGGACATGTTCCTGTAGCTTCCCTTCAAACCACAACGTTTTAAACACATACTGTAGGATATCGCTGCTGTCGGGTAGAAACCTCTTATCTCCATGTTTTAACTTTTAGTGTTTTTTTCCCCGTAAATGAACGCCTTACTTGATGATACTACAGCGTCACACAAAAGCATAACAGAGTAGCAGATCTACAAGCTACAAACACGGCACGAATCTTGTAGATCTGCTACTTTTTATGTTTTTTTTATTTGAATCTTGAAAAGTATACAGAGACGATATAAAGTGTTAAACACAATAAACATGTTCATGTAGTATGAGAGCCTTCACTTCAAAATGTGCACGTGGATTGTGTAATGGGATTTTCGAACAAATGGTCATAAGTCAAAAACTATAATTCTCATTGGACAAATGCAGTGGTGGAAAAAGTACACACATTTCTTACTTAAGTAAAAGTATCAATTCTGCAATGTAGAAATACTCTGTTACAAGTAAAAGTTCGGTATTCAAAATGTACTTGAGTAAAAGTACAAAAGTATTGGCATCAACATTTACTTAAAATACCAAAAGTAAAAGTACTCATTGTGCAGAATGTCCCATTTCACATGTTTTCAAATGTATAAAAATCATTTGAAAATAGCCGATCTACAAGCTCACAATGTGTCGCATCGCAACGCATTGTGAGCTTGTAGATCGGCTATTTTCAAATAGACACAATACAGTATATATATATATATAGACCTTAAGTGGTTAATGTATGTTTAGAAATAGAAAATCAAAATCTAAAAGGTTTTCAAATAATTGTAGTGGAGTACAAGTACAACATTTGCCTCTGAGATGAAGTGGAGTAGAAGTAAAAGTATAGAAAATTACTCCAGTTAAGTAAAAAAAAAAAAACCTATATTGTACTTACGTACAGAACTTGAGTAAATGTACTTTACACCACTGGACAAATGTCATCTTTAGTTATGCATATTACCACACTGACTCCCATCCAGACGCCACGCCTCCTTCACAGACGTACAGTATTAGAAGCTGTAACCCTGGTTAACCCACGCAGACCCACGTCTGAACCTCAGACAGGGAAACGAGAGTAGATCAACTTTTCAGGCCAACACAATGCATCTGCTCACGGCAATACTTATCCCTTGGATTACGCTCGTCACCAAAGGTTAGTGATTTGTATTAATACTTTCATATTTTGGGGTTTCAAAAGATTTTTATTTTATTTTCATTTATCTTTCTTTCTGTCTTATTTCCATGCACATTTTGAGACATATACCTTTTAATCTAAATCATAATATTTATTATGATTAGTATTGAGTTATATGAGTATATGATTAAGTATTAATTATTATTAATTATTAATTATTAATTATTATTATAAACAATAATAGATGTGATTGTCACAATAATGATGATAACGACTTCATTTGTTAAACGCTTTTCCAAACAAAGTTTCAAAGGGTTTTTGCAGAACATGTTAAAAAGAGCAATCAACAAAGCAAAATCCTTAATAGTCAAACAGATAAAAGACGTTATTAAATTAGAGCTGTAATGGGAAAATTACCTGAAGAAGAACACTTAACATATAGAGGTGTTTTCAGAAGCGATTTAAAACGGACTTTGACTGGCGATGATGTTGCCGCTCAAGGAGCAAAAGAAAATAATAAGCAAAGGGAAAAACAAGATGAGCACAAAAAGACAGCAGCATTTTAAAATCTGCATCAGGTCCTAAATCACATGCAGTGCATTCAGTATAGTGCATGCCAGCCAGTATCATGTTGCTTAGAAGTCCCAATGGAAGTCCTAAACACATTAAAAGTGCATCAGAATAGTACAAATCAATTAAGCATAGGAGAGAGTCTTAGGTTTTGTTCAGCAGCCTGAGAGCAGCTGGATAAAAACTAGACTCACATGTTATGGAGGGACTTTAAGTGGAGAAGAGATCCAGTAGAACTAAGACAAGTCATGTTATGCTTGGCTGCCCATGGCATGCTCGGAAAATAGCCGATCTACAAGCTCTCGCGTTGTGAGCTTGTAGATCGGCTATTTATGCAAGTATAAATCAGGCATTTCGACGCCATCAAGGCCAGTCAAAAATCTATTTTAGTCGACTAAATCAACTGTAGATTTAATCAACTAAAACTAGATTTAAACTTTTCAGTCAAAACTAACACTGCTGCTGTAAACCTGTAACGTGACACATAAAACTGTCTGATTCATTTTACTAGATGTTAGGGCCCTCACATCTAGCATTGTTTTTCCGCGCTGTACCCCCGCCCCCCCCCGCCCCCCCCCCCCCCATGATATGTTTAGCAGTCTGCTCATCCTCGCCACACCGCCATCAAGCCCCACTCATTGATGATTTGAAACATTCAACCCCAGGGTTCAGCGTCAGCATGTTGTTTACTCACTGATACAACGGAGCACACCTGCACCGTGTGTGTGTGTGTGTGTGTGTGTGTGTGTGTGTGTGTGTGTGTGTGTGTGTGTGTGTGTGTGTGTGTGTGTGTGTGTGTGTGTGTGTGTGTGTGTGCGCGCGTGACAGACAGACAGACAGACAGACAGACAGACAGACAGACAGACAGACAGACAGACAGACAGACAGAGGGCTGTGTGTGTGTGTAGCTTTAAAAGCAGTGATAAAAGCTGCATTACACCTCAAGCAGACTTAAATAATCTAACCTTTTAATGAATTGTCTGGTTTCTGGTCTTATTTTGTTATAAAGTGCATGCTAATATTGTGTGGCACAGGAGTTTGATGCATTCCAGGGTCAAATTATTAGTATTGCCACCACCACCAATAATCATGATATAAGAGCAGCTATCTGCAACATACAAACAACGTTCGACTGGAGCAGTGGAAGCTCTGTTTTGTTGTGGGTTACGTCGGTACTTGTGTTGTTGTGGAGCATTTCCTATAACAAAGTATAGATAGGCCTACAGTAGTTTCATTACTGTAACTTAAGCTATCTGGAATGTGATGCTGTTGCTGCAGGGTGAGAACTATGGGTATCATATAGTATAATGGATGTCTTATAGCCCCCACCCACCCAAAAACACCACCAGCCGCTACTGGGATACTTCAGAATGTGGAATAACAAAATATCAAATATCAAAAACC
>NC_137605.1:3971737-4056737 GCF_963280865.1 Gymnoscopelus braueri
GGAATTCGTTTTTGCGCAGGCTCCATCATTTGGTTGTATTGTTTTCAGGACGAGAGAATAGGGAGGACAGGGAGTGGGAGAACATGGAGGAAAACCAAACATTAACTCTGTAACTGCCAGAGTTAAAACATTGTTTATAGCTGCCCTTGCCAGCGATTTTGAATGTTTTTACTAACCTTTGAAAAATCATAGAATATTATTTTTCACAGCCATCCACCCGGCGATCGCCTCAAAAGACGTAGGGGGGTCTCGGAGAATTGGGGGGGGGAAAGCGTGCCGTCGGGATAATCCATTCCATAATTATGGGCAGTTGAATGTGAATGTTAGTTGTGATCACGTGATTTCTGGGTGTACGCTTCTTAGGTGATCGGCAGTTTATTTTATTTCGGCGTTGGCGTTTGGGGGACAGTCGCTGTGGTGCGCTCTCGGGAGAACAGTCAGGGAGCGCCCGTTTTGTACGGCGGGCGGCAGCATTGAAGCCTCCCACTCGCTCCGTCACGCCAACGTAGAGGTTGCAGTATTTAAACTGCCATAAAAAAGGCCATATCCAATTTTAGTGCATGTAATGAATGACGCTATACTGTTCCATTCGTTATGGTGCAAAAAACTAGCGCTAGATGTTGGTTTAACAGCAAACACATGAAATATGCCTGCATGCTTAACTGCAGGGCTTACAAGCATGGATTCTGAACATACACATGAAATCAAATCATTTTAGAAATCATCACAAAACACACAGATGACCACTGCACAGCACAATGGCTTAAAGGAGAGAGGCACACAAAACTATACTGTATAAGTTATCTAAACACTATTTAGACTATTTTGGTTCGTGTATTTATTTGTATTTAAAGTTGATGATTAGGTAAAATGATAAACAACACTTTAGTCTGCCTGCAGTACAATAATCACAACAGCATATGCACGCACACACACACACACGCGCACACACACACACACACACAGGCACACACACACACACACACACACACAGACAGACAGACAGACAGACAGACAGACAGACAGACAGACAGACAGACAGACAGACAGACAGACAGACAGACAGACAGACAGACAGACAGACAGACAGACAGACAGACAGACAGACAGACAGACAGACAGACAGACGGGTGCAACAGGTACACTGACAACAGGGTACTCCACAACCGGGTGGGGCATGCATTCACAACTTGCATCATTCCCAAGCAGACTGGTGCCCAACGGTAGTAGCCTCTGCAAATACAAATAAAAGCCTTTTGCTTTATTTAAATACACTGGTGTGATACCTTAGTACATGTTTGTTGATCTTTGTTTCAGGAATAGACCCCACTGGAGACAATTCCGGGCTGGGGCTCGCTGGGATTGTGATTGGGATTGTGATCGTGATCGTGATCGTGATCGCCATCGCCGTTTACTACCTGTGGTGAGTACTACCACATTAGATGGATATAGGATCACCTCATACAACATAGATACAACATACTACTATATTGGACTGATTACATCTAGATTACAATCACTGAGCAACGTCTCTATGAAAAGGAACAAACAACTGTTAGGCCTGAAAAACAACTAAAATGATACACATGTAAATGTAGAAAGAAAATATTTAAAGTGAAGTAAATGAACATAATGTGTACATTAACTAAGGTAGAAATGTCCTCATTTCAATCAATTTACAAGAAAATAGTCAAAGAAAACAATCACACTATGAGAGCAATACAGCAACAATACAGTAATTAAACATAATCAAATGTATCGATTCAGCAACACATGAACCACTTTATGACAGAAACATCAAAGATCTAGTCCTGATGTGTAGAGTCACCTCACACTAACAACAATGAAAACAATAAACAGAACATGTAAGATTGTGGAATTAGACCAATCAGAACACAAACAAGACAGTGTGTATTGCTTCTCACTAGGAAGAACAGACGCAGCTTTACATGGTCCCCATGGTACATGCCGGTGCAGAAGGAAGATCCATCAACAAAGGTGACTCCATGACGCCACATGCAGCCTAACATTTTCTACAAATACGTAGCCACACAAATGCAAAGCAATTTAACATTATTGTCCCCTTGGTGAAATGTGTCCTCTTCATTTAACCCATCTTCAGTAGCGGTGAGCAGCCACCGTGCAGCGCCCGGGGACCAACTCCAGTTATGATGCCAGTATCTTGCTCAAGGGCACCGGTAGCCTACTGTAGGAGTGTTCATCCAGCAAACAAGGGGAGAACATTCAAACTACAGACAGAAAGGCCACCATGCACTACTGGGGTTTTAACTGGTTCAAATAGGCTAAACTTATGCTTTATTTTTATTTTGAGAACGATGTGTGGTTCAGTTTGTTCATACAGTATGTTGTGATCATCCTTGTATGAACGTTCTTTGAATCTGAACAAGGTGCTGAACAGCTGTCATGTTGTCCCTCTAGGCTATGGGATAAGATATGGATGGAGCTACAAATGAAAACTTGCCAAAGCTCATAAAAGCTCGACTTCTAGTATAGGTGTGTGTGTGCGTGTGCGTGTGCGTGTGTGCGTGTGTGCGTGCGTGCGTGTGTGCGTGCGTGCGTGTGTGTGCGTCAGTGTTGGGCAAGTTACTTTATTTTAGTAATATATTACTATTGCTTATTACCTTCCTGTTAAAGTAATACATTTAGTTACATATTACTGTCTGAGCAACAGTAATATATTAATATTACATATTACTTTTTAGTTACTTAAAAAAAAAGCTAACATTGAACAATTAAACAATCTAGATTTTGTATTATTATTATTAGCCAACAAATTATTTTTGGGACACAGAGATGGGCAAACCTTTAAATGATATGATAGCATTATAAATTACATTAATGAATCAATTTATTTACTTAAATGAATCAATTCATAAATAGACATATACCTTCCTGTAGCCTATAATGACATGACAAGACACAAGCCTCTTTCTATACCTTTTTTTTAAATTAAAGTCCACAGAACAAAGACTGCATGAGCAGCATAGAATGTAAATGAAAGTGCTTGTAGATCTGCTATTTTCCAATGGCTGAAATGTAGGGCTGAAGTTGTTAATCTATGTTCTGTAATAATAATCCAAATCTACAAACTAACTTGTAACCAGGCCTGGAATTTTGTCATTTCAGGGGCAAGGCCACTTGGCCTTTGGTGTTGCAATTTTTGTTAGGGCACATGGCCAAATGCCAGGGCAGGAAGGCCATAAAAAACAGAAAGAATTGAACTTGAAGGTTAAGGATGATTTTATTTTAATATAGTACAAGAATAACTATCTGTGAAATATAACCCATTTATTTCACAACATAATGTGTTGGCAAATTACCAATATTTGTACAAAGTTATACTGGTCTCAATATATGTCACTTTCAGCCCTGGTCTTCACTGACTGAAGTAGGGGTCAGTGAAGTAGGGATTAGATTCACAAATTAGAGATTTTATGTATTTTCCCCACAAGTTATTTTCATTCAAATGAAATGTGATTGAACTTGCACTAATAATGACTTAAGTTGATTTTTCACTATTTGAAAAATAATATTTCATAATTATTAATAATTATAGCTTGCAGATTGGCTATTTTCACAATTTTAAAATGTTTTAAAATAATAATAAAAAAAATAATAATAAAAAAAATAACATACAAGATTTCCATCCGACAGCGACAATATGTAGCCTATATATGGTTCTGTATCAGTATATGAGTCAGTTTTAGCAGATTCCCTTCTAATTGGCTAATATGACTGCCTATGAATTTCATGGCCTGGGTAGTTGCGCAGAGCAGAACAACAGGTGAAAGCAATGAACTAAAACGAGGACTGGCCTGCAGCAAAAACGGCTCAAACTATGTCAAACTGTCACATTCTAGTTGCTGAAATAAACTTTCCATTTAGATCATTGTTGACAAACGAACAGAACATGGATGTTGTTTGCAAAAGGATTATTTCTTGTACATTTGTTTGTGAGGTGAGATCACAGATTCTCTCTACTTTTGTGTGATATTGATAGCATATAACTTTGAATTTGTTTGCAGTTAATTTCTATTGCTTACTGTACTGGATATTAAGAATTTGGGGATTTTGCTGTATTTTGTCAAATGTATTGCTGTTGATCAAGATAAAATAAGTGTCGGGTTTTTGCAAGTATGTGCACACTGCGCTGCCAGCCACTGACAATCAATTTAATACCTTTACTAGGCTAAAGGCTGTGGCTTTATGGTGGATAAAAAAAACACCTTCTCTTTGGTGGGTAATTCAGAAAGTAACGTAGTAACGTAGTGTCATTTTAATAATATATTACAGCTTCTCCTTGTAGTAATGCATTATATTACCCGTTACCGCAATTCGGTAATATATTACGTAACGGCGTTACGTTACTAACGCACGTTACCCAACACTGGCGTGCGTGCGTGCGTGTGTGTGTGTGTGTGTGTTTGGGGGGGGGGGTGCCACACATGATTCAAGGCCTAATATTTCAACAATTGCTACACATGGCTACAAAACCTGTCAACAGCCAGTCATTATGGGCATATAAACACGTTGAGGGTAAATTTTGGTTTGATAATGATACCGTCCATGTTAAAATCACATAGAGTATACTTTACATTGTAAAGTATACTCTATGTGATTTTAACACGGACGGTAAGGTTGGGCGATTGGATGAGTCCAATCGTCGAATGTTTTTATTAGGCAATTTTTCGGGCGATATTTGACATTTTATTTAGCAAAATAAATGTATCCTAATGGTCTGCCTCCTCGAGAATTAAACTCTTCAAATATAGCCAAATTAAAAGTAAAGCGCAATACAAAGCGTGCACGAAATGTTAATCAATTTGAGCTTTTATTAGATTATTCTAATAATGAAGGCACGCTCTTGTTGCGCTTATTTCTGACGAGTCTAGGCTACAAAACTCAGGGCCCAATTCAGGCGCCAAGTTGCTAAACACACTAATATCTGATTTAGGACTAGGCAAAAGGCGTTCCCCCGCAAAAGTTGATATTCTGGGGCAGCTCCCTTACCCGCTAAACACCTGCTAACCCTTACATTATGCATAAGTGTGGTTTGGGCGTTACAATGATAAAACCAATCACCATGCCAGAAGCCATTGCCTTTAAGAGAAGACTGCGCTAGCCGTCATCCCCAATCTAATATATGCTCTCCTATCTCACTGTCTGCACTGTTGCCTGGTCTGATTATTATATAAGCCACATTGGGCTTGTTTTCCTGCCGGGTCCAATTGGTCACGTATTTGTCGGGCTTTGGGTTGGGCTGGGCTAGGCAACAAAATACAACTTTTTTTAATCTTTTTTATCCAAATACATTTTTATATTAATTTGTAGCCTATTGTGTTCACAATAAGCAACTTGTCATATTAGTCAGATCCGGAATAGTATATGAAAGCCATTTAAAATATTTATACTATTGGAATCTTACACACCGGCTGCTCCCAAATAATTAATTACATCATGCTGCGCTCTGAGCAGTGCAACGAGAACGCTCCTACAGGCAGCCATGGACCTCCAGCTGGTCGACCATCGGGCCGGGCGGTGGTACACAGACATACAGTAGCATATGGCTATAAATTGGCCAGTTTTAGGAAAGGTCTATATGTACTAACATTGGCTTCATTTTATCAGACATACATACCCATTATAAGAATAAGAATGAAGAAAACAGTGAGGTCAAAATAAAAAAAACTATCTGAAAATGATGTCCTTAAATATTGCTTATATTCGAATGAATTATTATGTAAAGTGAATCTGCCCATGAATGCCATTTGTTGGACTAATATAAACTGTGAGGACTCTAACCACGGTGAAAGTCTATGTCTAATGTATAATGATATTGTGAGAGCCCTTCAGGATGCTAGCAGGTCCTTATTCACCCGCCCTAGGAAGGCCAAGAACATCAAGCCTGGGTGGAATAAATGGGTAGCTAGTCACCATGCAGAGGCCAATGAGGCCCATAAGGCCTGGGTAATAGCAGGTAGGCCCAGACAGGGACCTGTCCTTGAATACAAAAATAAAAGGAATGCCAAATATAAATATGTATTACGGTACATAAGCAAGCAAGAGCAGGCCCTGAGTGCTCACTCTATGGCTGACAATCTGCTTAACAATGACATCACTAACTTTTGGAAAGAGGTAAAGTCCCTTAACAGGGCTAAAGCAGGGCTCCCATGTTTGTAGAGGGGGCTGCAGACCCAGTAGGAATCGCTGACCTCTGGAGGCAGCATTATGAAACTCTGTTTAATTGTGTTAAAGGTGAGCCTTATCATGTAGGCAAAATAGAAGAAGAAGAAAGCACCGTTTTTAACACCCAAGAGGTTTTTAATGTTATTAGGCAACTTGCTGATAAAAAAGCCAGTGTCTGGACAATATTACAGCTGAGCACTTAAAGTTAGCTGGCCCCATAATGGCAGTGTTGCTGTCTATCTGCTTCTCAGGGTTGTTGACTCATGGCACTTTACCTGACTCCATGCTGTCTGTTGTTCTGGTCCCTGTAATAAAAGACAAGGCTTGGAAAAGTTGGAAGTATAGATAACTATAGACCCATAGCTATTGCTAGTATACTGTCCAAAATCATAGAAAAACTACTCCTTGACAGATTAAGTGTATATATATAACCACCACTGACAATCAGTTTGGCTTTAAGCCTAAGCATAGTACAGACCAATGTATCTATGCTCTTAAAGAAGCAGTGGAGACATATAGAAGGCAGGGCTCTACTATGCTTGTTGGTTTCATTGATGCGTCGAGAGCCTTTGACCGCATCCATCATTTCAAGCTTTTTAATAAGCTCAAGCTTAGGGGTGTGCCTATAGCAGCCTAATTCGGATCCTTGTCTACTGGTATGCTAACCAAAAAATGCAGGTAAAATGGGGGAGCACATTATCCACCCCCTTTCGGGTGGGTAATGGTGTCAAACAGGGGGGGATTTTATCCCCAGCCCTCTTTAATTTATATATGGATGGACTGTCAAAGCAGCTGGGAGGGTGCAGAACAGGCTGTATGATTGGTGATACACTTTTGAATCATTATATGTATGCGGATGACCTTACCATACTTTCCCCTTGTAGCAGTGGGTTCCAACTGCTGCTCAACATCTGTTCTAATTATGGTGTGGACTTTGATATTAAATATAATGCTAAGAAGAGCATGGTCCTGATATGTAGAACTAGGGATGACCTGGAACTCAAGTTTCCTGCCTTTTTCCTGGCTGGTCAAGCTATGTGTGTGTCTAAAAGTACAACATAGTAGCCTATAAGGACTGTCTAAGAATTATGTTAAAGAAGCCGAGGAGCACAAGAGCCAGTGAGCTCTTTTGTACTCTGGGTCTAACCACCTTCTTGGCTCTGCTGAGGAACCTGACCTACAAATTCATATGCAGACTGGATTGCTCCTTGAATGGAATAATATGTCTGTTGACGGACCCTGGACGTAGTTCTGTCAGGTACACTTCTACGATAAGAGGACGCTGGCGTGAGTGCCTCTCTTAGTTTTTTTGTTTTCTTTCCTTTCCTTTTGTGATGATTTCATCGGTAAAAAAATATTTTTATTGAATGAATTGTATTCAAAGACTATGATCTATGATCAAACTTTCATTACACCTGGGTAAAACTGAATCCATCCTCTTTGGGTCCAGTCCTAACCTTAGCAAGGCTGAGAGTTTCACGATCAAAGTGGGTGATGTTGTTATCACAAGAAAGGAGGAAATGACCTACCTGGGTTCCATGTTGGAGGCAAACCTCTCCGGTAACAAAAATGCCGAAAGAGCGATCAAAAAGGTCAACCAAAGAACACGCTATGTGTGGAGGATTGATCGTCTAGTCAGTAAGAATACTCTGAAAATTCTTGCAGGGGCCCTCATACAAGGTTATTATGATTATGCATGCACTTCATGGTATCACAACACCTCCAAGGCATTAAAAACAAGGCTCCAAACATCCCAAAACAAACTTGTAAGGCTACTTCTTGGCCTCAATCACAAAACCCATCTAACCCCTGCTCATTTTGCTAGGATTGGATGGCTTAGGGTTGAGGACAGAGTACAGCAACTTGCTATGGGCCTGGTCTTCAAGATACACCACAACATTGGGATCCCCCTGTATTTGTCAAAATACTTCCAAAATGTTAATGAAGTCCATGATCATAACACCAGAGGCAGCTCCACAAATCATGTTCAACCCAGATTTGGCTCAACTAAGGGAATTAACTCGTTCTCATGCTATTCACCAAAAATGTGGAATGCCCTACCAAAAGGAATAAAGGAGTGTAAAACCCTACTCACTTTCAAAACTGCCCTAAAGATACACCTTCAGGAGGCTGCAATTCGAAAATGGCCCCTGTCTAAGTCTTAACCTACACCCCCCACCCCCCCACCCTTTTTTCATTTTCTTCTTTTGTATATATTTCTTTTCACTCTTCATACCAGTAACCTGTAAGCTGATTGTATGACATTCTATATAGTTTTGTGTATATCTGTCTGTCTCTTATATGTCATCATGATTTGTGTGCATGGGGATCTCATCTTAAACATGCTCAGTGCTTAATGAGTCTTCCAGTTTAGTAGACCTTGTATTGTGAATTTGTACTTCCATGTACTGTTATTCTCATGTCTTACTAAATAAAGTACATCAATCAATCAATCAATCTGTGGGGACGGGTAATAGATCTGTATTCTCTATCTTTTTTATTCCTCTCTTTTTAAATGTGATGTATTCTACCCTGTGGGCCACGAGCCTGTAATAAAGTTTATAATAAAGTTTATATAACTTCAAACTCCATTTTGAACATGTTAGATTCATCAAAAACACCCGTCCTTGGTTCTGGTGACTCACCCTGCCCTCCTAATACGTGAGGGGGGCGTGTTTTTTGGATAACTTTTTTAATTTTAATTTTTTTATTTTTGGGGGAAAATGAAAAACATTAAAGTAATACTAGGTAACGTTTTCAACAAAACTAAAGTTAAATTGTATATCTTTTGCGAGTGGCAAAAGTTTCACAACACCCACTCCGTGAATTTCACCCCCGGAAGCCTTTTATTTATATATTTTCTATTGAACGTGTACGGGGGGGACTTTCCCGGGAAAATGACGTTCCTGGCCAACGTCATGACGTCGTGGCCGACGTCCTCAGGAACTACCGCAACGGTTTCCTGTTTGGCCAGGAACTACCGCGCTATTAACAAAAAGGAACCTCACGCTGATTTTAAGAGAATGTAGGATTTGGAGATCGAAAAAGAACAGAAAAACAAAGCACAGCTCATGGTAACTAATGCTCCACTGGCTAAGAGAAACGATCCGTAGATAGTATAAAACAATTAAAAGATCGCTTTTTGAAACGCTTCCGGCTTCCGGTGAAAACGAATGGAATTCTGGGTAATCGAGGACTAGGGAAATTGTATGCAGTGACGGTAGTGACCAGCAGAGGTTGCTAAAAATCGTTATTTGTGATTTTGCATTGTACAACTTTAAATACAATAAAAAAAATATATATATACGTGAAAAAAGTAATAGGAAGGGGGCGTGTCTGATAAAATGAATATCAAATATATAAATACTGAATCAAGCAACTTAAAAACGGTCTGGGGGGCTAACAAAAGCCTGAGTAGATGATAAAATGACCCAAGTTTTTTTTTAAAGTGAAATATCCCTTTAACTTACATCCATATTGTCCCCGTTCTCTTTCATCATCCACCTTTGTTCAATAATCCCGAACAGAGCTACAATGTAAGTTTACATCAATAATAGCCTCTCAAACCCAGATACATTGCTGCGACGCGTAATGGGCGTCGCCTACCTACCCAAAATAACAGACATACAAGCTATCAATGCGCTGCGTCATGGCGTGTCGACAGCTTACAGATGTGTTATTTTGGGCAGCATAAACAATGAGGCGCGATTGTTTTGTTTTGTTATAACAATGTGCTAATAAACTAAACTAAACTAAACTAAACTAAACTAAACTAAACATGACAGCAATATGGAAAAAACGAAAATATCTCAATTAAAAATATTTTTCATAGAATAACTGAATATCATTTTGAAAATGGTTATAGGGTCAGTGTATATATTTATATTTGCCCTATTTGCTCCAAGCTGTTTTAAAACATATATATAGACTGTTGGAATAGGGTAGAATGACTCCTGTTCTTAACGAATTACCAAGATTTAATGAGAAAAAAGGCTGCATGCAGCAATTAAGCTTGTTTAGAAAAATGACTGACGGCCTGGGCTGGGCCCAATTTGACAATTATGGGTCGAGCCAGGCTCAAATATTTAGGGGATATGAAAGCTCTAGTTTGAAGTGCTCATGTGGCCTTATAGTCGCTTCTTTTTGTTTTCATAGACCTGGTTGCTTATTTCTCGCCAAGGCTGGCAACACGGCTCATGTTCCAACATGCGCTCTGTGGCCGCACTGACGCGATTTAACATGGGGCCGATGTGTCGTTTCTAAGTCTAACCTTGCCTTTCAGTAAAACTACATTTGATAAACATGAATATCACCTACATATTACTGATTAGAGAGAACTAATTAACTGAATTTTTGTTCAGTTAATTATTTCCTGCATTTCCAATTCATTTTTTGCAAAGAATATTCTTTGCAATTTCAATAGGGCTTCGCACTGGTGCAGTGCTCGGGCCCTAATAATAATAATGTGCTAACTGGAGTACACACGTACGCACGTACACTAAAAGATATTTAGGTACTAGCCTCTAGCCTCACATTTTTGGAACAAAATGCCTCAAATCATGAATGCAGTGTCCGATTGCCATCAAAGGCCTAAGAAGAAATGGCACCCTTTTCACATTGGCCTATTATAGCGCCACCAGGAGGCCACGATAACCTACAGTACCTGACCTGGCGGAGACCTGTGATCCGAGGAACACTTTTTTTAGTTATTATTATTATTATTATTATCATCATTGCAACTTAAAGGGGCGGCAGTAGCTCAGGGGTAGAGTGAACTGGAAACCGCAAGGTTCCCAGTTCGATCCCGGGTTCCCCCAGAGTTGGTGTCGAAGTGTCCTTGAGCAAGACATTAAAACCCCTAAATGCTCCCGATGAGCAGGTTGGTGCCTTGCATGGTTTCCTCCGCCATCGGTGTATGAATGTGTGTGTGAATGGGTGAATGTAATGCACAATCTATGTCAGGGTTCCCCAATAGGCGGCCCGCTTTTTTTCCCCTTTTTTAAAAAAATAATAATATCTATATAATAATATATAATAAATAATAATATCTGTAAGTTGGCAAGAGTAATCCCTCTATTTAAAAAAGGAAGCAAACTAGATCCTGGCAACTATAGGCCTGTTTCCATCCTTTGTTCCATCTCAAAGGTTATAGAGCGATCAATCCAAGAACAAATCAACAGCTACCTCAGCGAGCGTAAACTGTTGTTTGAATTCCAATCAGGCTTCAGAACATCCCACTCCACTGACACATGCCTACTATATTTGACCGACTACATCAAACGTGAGGTAGACTCGGGCAAATACTGTGGCATGGTCATGCTGGACCTCCAAAAGGCGTTTGACACTGTAAACCACGCAATTCTACTTGATAAGCTGAGGGCGATTGGTTTTGATTGCACATCACTAAATTGGATGAGATCTTACTTGGAGGGTAGAGAACAAGTGGTTGACATCAACGGAACCATGTCCTCATCCCTCCCGGTGAGCTGCGGGGTTCCTCAAGGCAGCATTCTAGGGCCGTTACTGTTCCTTCTATACATTAACGACATGAATGCTGCCTGTAACTGCAAACTGTTCCTGTTCGCTGATGACTCGGCACTCCTGATCTCGGGTGAGGACAAGTTGCAAGTTGAGGAAGCTCTCAGCTCTGAACTCTCAAAAATCCGTACCTGGCTTACCAATAACAAACTGTCTCTACACCTTGGGAAAACTGAATCCATCCTATTTGGGACCAGACATTCCCTCAGTAAAATGAAGGTAAATGACTTCAAGGTCAAAGTCGATGACACAATCATCACTAGAAGAGATTACCTATTTGGGATGTATTCTTGACAAATACCTGACAGGTGAAAGCATGGCAACAAAGGTGGTCAAAGGAGTAAACCAGAGAACCAGATTTATGGGCAGAGTTTCCTCTTTTGTCAACCCTCAGGCCCTCAGGACCCTCTCAGGGGCCCTGATTCAGCCCCTTTTTGACTATGCTAGCTCCTCTTGGTACTCCAACACCTCAGTGTCACTGCAGACTAAGCTTCAAACCTCCCAAAACAAACTGATCCGACTACTTCTCGGACTGGGGCCCATGACCCACCTCTCTCCCACTCACTTTGCCAGCCTAGGCTGGCTCAGGGTGGAAGACAGGGTTAAACAACTAAAAATGGGTCTGGTCTTCAAAATTGTAAATGCAGATTTGCCCGATATGCCCCCTATACCCGCATATCTGTATAAATACCTCGAAAAAGTTAGTGACACCCACAGCCACGAAACTAGAGGGAGCGTAAACAACAATCTGGTACCACCCACTACACCCATAAAACAAACATGGGCAAATTCTCCTTCTATAGCACAGCCACCAAGGAATGGAATAGTCTAACCCCATCCCTCAAAAAATGCAGTTCGCTGGGCTCATTCAAAACAGCCCTAAAAACCCATCTTTCTGGAGGCCGAAAGAGGAGCTAGTACCAGTTTCCCTGTAGACAGACGACCCCCCCCCCTCCTCTTTTTGTACATATTTTGTATTTCCTCATGCTTTTTTTGTATATAATTTTTATTTTTCCATGCTTCCCCCCCCCCTTTTTTTGTACATATATTTTTTTAAATGCTTTTTCTTTTGTACATAGTGGTATTTTTTCTGTATTATCTGTATTTTCATGTTGATTTTTGAACTGTTTGGTTGCTACTATATATGTCTATGAAATTAACTCAAGGACCCCAACGGAAACAAGTCCGCAGGGACTTTTTTGGCCGGACCTTTTAGACAAAAGCATTATAAATGTAACTGTGTTGTTTTACATTCTTTTGCCTAATAAAAATTTCAATCAATCAATCAATCAATGTATTACTGTTCAAGCAGACTAACAAACACTCTGTAAGTCAATTGTTGATTCTGGACTTATTTTGATTTTCAGTATGTACAACTGGCTGCTGTTAATCTGTATTACTTTTCAAGCAGACTTATTTTGTTTCCAGAGTGCATTTTTTCCTTTTGTGACCCTCAACACAGGATTTAAGAATCCCAGGCCTAAAATAACACAGTGTCAAATTAGCTCGATTAGAGAAAAAAAAACTAATACAAAACAAAAAAATTTGCGCGCGTGCACAATGCCCCTGGCCCTCGGCTTGGTACCCGA
The DNA here is from genome assembly GCF_963280865.1 of Gymnoscopelus braueri. Classification (NCBI taxonomy): domain Eukaryota; kingdom Metazoa; phylum Chordata; class Actinopteri; order Myctophiformes; family Myctophidae; genus Gymnoscopelus; species Gymnoscopelus braueri. The sequence goes on from NC_137605.1 coordinate 3,985,072, forward strand.
CACATAATTTGGCCCTTGGGGAAAAGTAATTGGGCAACCCTGATCTATGTAAAGCGCTTTGGATAAAAGCGCTATATAAATGCACCATTTACCATTTTAAAGGGATATTTCAATTTAAATCAATTCTGGGATCATTTTAACGTCTACTCAGGCTTTTGTTGCTTGATTCAATATTTTGATTTTTGATATTCATTTGATCAGACACGCCCCCCTCCTATATTGAGAAGGTGAGATTGTAGATCTGCTATTTTCACTTAAAAAATATATATATAATTGGGAAACTTTCCGCCTATAATCCCTAAAATATAGATTGATAAATTATCATTAATCATTTTTTTCTTCTTTTTTCTTTTACAGGAAAACATATTTTAAATATTCACACTCCTGGTCATGAAATTGAAGATGACATGCATATTAACATTAATTAATTAATTAATTAATTAATTAATTACTAAATTAATTAATCAATTAATATTAAGTCTCGTCAGATAGGAAATGTTAAATGATCGTATCAGAGGCTTCAAATTATTATATTTTAAAGAAAACTATCATACACAGAAAAGAAAGAGTAAAATTGCAGCTTTAAATATGTAATATCACAAAAATAGCATATTCATTGTAAAATAAGGAAATAAAAATCTTTTGTGAGCCTCTCCTACGTGATAAAAACATCACATAAAAGCCTGGAACTGCTCTACTGTACGGCAAGGGTTCCCACACTTTACAGGCGACCCCCCAAAATTATCCTATTTGAACTGGGGACCTCCCAAAATAATCCTGTTTGAACTGGGGACCCCCCAAAATAATCCTATTTGAACTGGAGACCCCCCAGAGTCACCAGAACCAAGGACGGGTGTATTTGATGAATCTAACATGTTAAAAATGGAGTTTGAAGTTAGTCTAAATACTGAATCAAGCAACTTAAAAACGGTCTGGGGGCTCACAAAAGCCTGAGTAGACGATAAAATGACCCAAAGATTTTTTTTAAGTGAAATATCCCTTTAAGTACAATTTTGAGGTACTTTTACTTTACTGGAGTAATTCCAATTTTCAGTACTTTTACTTCTAGTCTCAGAGGCAAATATTGTACTTTTACTCCACTACAATTATATGAAAACTCTGGGTTACGTATGTAACCCCAGTTTTATTAGTATCGTAAGCATTATGCTTACTATGGGATATCATCGCCCCCTAGCGATGCACAGAGCAAAATACAGGACTCCCGAATTCCAATTCCTATTGGATAGGGTCGTGTGACGCGAACCCGGAACCGGTCTGGGTATAAATACCCTCGCATCACATGGACACTCCCTCTGAAACCCTTCACTCTGCACGCCACAACGCGCACAGAAGGGGTTTTACGTAAGCATAATGCTTACGATACTAATAAAACTGGGGTTACATACGTAACCCTGAGTTATTATAGCGTATCTTTCAGCATTATGCTTACTATGGGACACATACACGTCCCCTGGGGGAGCCCCAGTTCACAACCCTACCCATTCGCTTGCCCAAGGCCCCAAGACTTGCCACCCGGCAAGACCACAGCCTCTAGGCACCCTAGACCCCTTGGGTCGGGACGCGAACAGGATTACAAGGCAAGGCCCTGACAGACCTAAGTCCTGTCCCCTGGCACTAGAAAGGACAGACCCCAGTCTACCCGCTAGTGACAAGAGAAACCAGGGCCTCCTCCTCCCCGGACCACGCCTAGCCGGTCCAGGGAAGGCTTGGAAGACCGTTCAAGCAGGAAGAAAAAACATACCCCCAGGCATGTCTTGCATTCCCCTAACTTGAACCAGCCGCTACACCCAAAACCGTGTGCGCCATCTCAGATGCCGCCACGTCAAGGCTGTAGAAGGTCGCAAAGGTTGAAAAGGTCGAGGGAGACGACCAGTTAGCCGCAGAGCATATTTCCTGCATTGACACCCCTTTGTAAAGGGCCCAAGATGCAGCCACACCCCGAGTAGAGTGGGCCCTCAGCCCTTCCGGGACAGCGGACCCACTACTCACATAGGCCAACCAAATCGTATCCACGATCCATCTGGACAGAGTCGGTTTAGCCACCGCCTTCCTCTGACCCCGGCCAAAGGAGACGAAAAGCTGAGACGACCCACGGCCAACGGTCGTCCTCTGACAGTAGAGCCTCAAGGCTCTTACTGGACAGAGACAGTTCAACCGCTTATCCTCTGCCGATGTGAACGGCGGAGGATGGAAAGCCCCCAGTTCCACCGGGGCCCTGGCAATCACGCCGGTCTTAGACACAAACGCCAAGTTGGGTTTCAGTAAAACCCTCTTGCTGTCGTCTGAAAACCACATGCAGTCCTCGCTTACCGAGAGCGCCTGCATGTCACCGACACGCTTTGCCGTACATAGGGCCACCAGGAGCACCGTTTTGAGACTCACGATCCTCAGATCCACCGTCTCAAAAGGTTCAAAGGGGGGCCGGCACAGTGCCTCTAGCACCACTGCCAGGTCCCATTTCGGGAACAAGGGTCTGTTCACCGGCCTAGCCCGCTTAGCACCGGCCATAAACCGTTGCACCAGCAACTGGTGAAGAACCACCGACTTGCCATCGAACCCATCGTGGCAAGCGGAGATGGCCGCCAAGTAGACCTTGACCGTGGAGAAAGCCAAATCGTGGTCCAACCTGTCTTGTAGGTAAACCAGAATGCTTCTCACAGGGGCCTGAAACGCCATCACCGAAGGTGATTGTTCCAGGCACCAGGCCTCAAACATAATCCACCGGACGTCGTACTGGCGTCTGGTCTCAGGAGGTTCCTGAACAGAGGGAGAGGCCACGGCTCGTCGTAGAGGAGAGGAGAGATCTCCGACCTCCACGCGCCCCATGCTGGTGCTACCAGCAGAACTGTTCCGCCCTGGGTCCTGACCCTCTCCAACGTCGGAGGGATCAACCCCAGGGGCGGGAAGGCATAAAGTAGCCCGCTCAGCCATCTGTGCGCCAGAGCGTCTACTCCCAAGGACTGGTCCCTGGCCCTCATCGAGGGCCCACAATGTGGCTCTCGAAGTGCTTGAGAGCGAGGAAGACTGCCAGCAGCTCCAGGTAGTTGATGTGGGCCTCCCTCAGTGCGGAGTCCCACATCCCCCTGGCTGAGTAGCCTTCGTGGACAGCCCCCCAACCTGAGAGGCTGGCGTCCGTGGTGATCACTTTCCACGACACTACTGCGCCTATCTTGACCCCCTCGGACAAGAAGGTCGCATGTGTCCATGGTTCGAGTGACACTACACAACGTGGTGACACTACCACCTTTCGAGAGCCCATGGAGTGCGGGATCCCCAGGGACCACATCCATCTCTGAAAAGGTCTCATGAAGTATCTGCCCAGCTGGATCAGATGTATGGCTTTGGCCATACATCTGATACATCTTCGGCCGTTCTTCGGCCGATACATCTTCGGCCGTTCTGTACGTGACCTGACGCCCCAGGCGTAGAGAGCGCACACATGCTAGGAAGCCCGCTGTCCTGTCCTGGGACAGGCGCGCCACCATTGTGGTCGAATCCAGTGAGATCCCCACAAAGGTGGTTTGTAGTAGTAGTAGTAGTAGTAGTAGTAGTAGTATTTTATTTTGATCTTAGCAGGATACATTCAATATATTCAACATATCATCATATCATATCATGTATGATTAAGACCAAAAAGGAGTAGGCTGAAGCCAATGGCTTATTTTGCCTATCCTTTTTCACACAAAACAAATTGACGTAAAGGAAAAAAGAAAACTACGAAAACAAGAAAAAATAAATAAATAATAAAAACGAGAAAACAGACAAAAGAGAAGATTAACACAACAGAAAAAAAAAACAAGACAAACGTGATCACGACAACCAAAAGACAAGACTTACAGAATTCTTGAATTATCATATTACAATATCCGTATCTAATACTATAGTAATCAATTTGAATAATACTTTATAATACATACTTAGTATGTAATTACGATATAATTTATAAGATAATCTAGCGAAGCTAACATTCCTTCAAGTATTTATAATTTACATTAATGTTCTATATTTATCTATTATTTTAGATTTATACATTCTTTTAAATTTATTTATGGAACTACATTTTTTTAATTCATCGTCCAAACCGTTCCAAAGATTTACCCCTCTGACACTTATGCATCTACCTTTTTTATTGGTTCTTGCCTTAGTCCCCTTAAAGATACCAAATCCCCTGAGGTTATACCTACTCTCTCTTGGCTCAAACAAATCCTGGATACATCGCGGAAGCAGATGGTTATGTGCTTTGAAAATTATGGCTGCAGTATTAAGGTCAACAAGATCATGTAGTTTTAGGGTGTTTGAATGAATAAAAAGTGAATTTGTAGGTGTGTAGTAATCTGCATGATTGACAATTCTGATGGCTTTTTTTTGGAGTAGAAATATTGGATTGATATTTGATTTATAGTTGCTCCCCCATACTTCCACACAATAACTGATGTGTGGAAGTATGAGAGAGCAATACAGTAAGTAGAGTGAGTTCTGGTCCAAGATTGGTTTCATTTTATACAGTACAGCAATTGTTTTTGATAATTTAGTTCTTAAGGAGTTTATGTGTGATTTCCAATTTAGTTTGCTGTATGGAATGTTGGGAATTGTGATTCCCAGAAATGTATTCTCAACAACTTGATCAATTTCAACATCATCAAATTTGATTTTGACCTGTTTATCTATTTTCCTATTTCCAAAAATGATAAATTTAGTTTTGCTTACGTTTAGTGACAATTTATTGATATCAAACAATTGTTTTAATATACTTAGCTCACTTTCTACTGTATCCAGGAGCTGCTCTAAGTGTTTTCCAGAGCAATACAAGCTAGTGTCATCCGCGAACAGTACACAATTTAGATGTTTCAATACTTCACATATATCATTTATATACATTATGAATAGTTTGGGTCCCAGTACAGAGCCTTGTGGGACTCCGTATGTGATGTTAAGTTTGTCCAAGTCAACACTGTTCATGTGTACATACTGGTTTCTGTTGCTAAGATAACTGTTTAACCATGCATTGGCGGTTCCTCTAATACCATATCTTTCCATTTTTTTAATAGCAAACCATGGTCGATAGTGTCAAATGCTTTTCGTAAATCAATAAAAAACACTGTATATTCATTATTATCAATTGCTGTCGATATTGATTCTACCAGTTATGTAACTGCCATCGAGGTGGACCTGTTTGACCTGAACCCATACTGATGATTACTTAGTAAATTGTGTTTTTCTATGAAACTGTCAAGCCTAGTCAAAAACAGTTTTTCTAATATTTTTGAAAATTGTGAGAGCAGAGAGATTGGTCTGTAATTAGTGAAGTTATATTTATCCCCTCTCTTGAAGATAGGAACCACTTTGGCGGTCTTCATTTTGCTCTGAAAAATGCAGGTTAAAAAAGATTGGTTACAGATGTATGTATATGGTGTTACTATACAATCTATAATATCCTTGACCAGCATCATATCTATATTAGTGCAGTCCGTTGACTTCTTATTTTTAAAGTGTTGGACAATTTCCAGGATTTCACTTTCGTGAACACTGTGACGATCCGTAGGGAGCCACCGTCATTTTCTACTGTCACTCAAATAAAACATGCACGCCCATATACACACTACTCCGTTGAATCAACCACTGTTAAACGCTCACTCACCCGCAGCAAATCAACGTGCAGCCAGACGTCTTTTTATGAATGGAGGAGGAGTGAGTAGAGGGTGTGGGGAGAAGGAGGAAGTGTGGGTCTCACACCACGGAGCTGGTTAGCGCGACTGTTTGTTTTAGTTAGCTGTCAGTTTAAGTTAATTTTGCGTTTTCGCCATGGACCTTCTGCAGTCCTTCCCAGAGGTCTCCATGCACGCATCTGAAGACAAAGGCTAACGGCAGCATCGCTAGGCTTCACTGAGTGCTGTTGTTTGTTTTCTAAAGGAACGGGAACCAAACGGCACCGGCCAAATTCCGGCCAGGATTCCCTGGAGGGGAGTCACACAGGTCGGTCAGAAATCTGTTTGTCTAAAAGAAGAGGAATTCCGAATTATTATTTGATTTCAACCTTTTCTGGGAGTTATTTTTGGGGAATTATTATTTTGATTTTGGTACAGAGTACCTTAAAGGGATTTTGTTTGAGTTTGGGTTTTGTTTTGTGGGAAGTAAAAACCTGAAGTGGATTTCTTTAAAGACGGATTATACTGTGATTGAATTTCCTTGCTCCCCTGACTTTGAATACAAAGAAAAACCTCAACTGAAATTCTCTGTGTTGTGTCTACTTATTATTACTCTTGTGAACTGTGTTTTCCCTGTGTGCATTCAAGGTTTCTGATATTTAAAATTGGTTTATGGTTTACTTCTGAGTTGCAAGGGTTCATGAGATGGTTTTGACTGGATACATGCACCCTTTGTAGCGTTTGAGTTTTGCTTAATTGCTATTATTATTTAAGTTTATGAAGTTACTATTGTCAGGCCCGCCCTGACTGGCACCCCAGCAACCAAAAAGAAAGGTACCATTTCCTGATGAAAATTGAGTTTTGATTATTTTTGATAATTCTTTCATTTAGACCATCACAGTCTCTCTGTTCTACAATATCCTTTGCAAGAGTAGGCCCAACATTTACAAAGAAATTGTTAAATTCATCAGCTTTCCTTAGTCTTATTTATAATTATATTATCTTTAATAAAGTGATTTGGGTAATCGTTACTTACATTACCTTTTTTAATTATACTATTTAGTATCTTCCATGTCCCTTGGATGTTACTCTTGTGCTGTTCCAGTTTCATATGATAATAGTCCTTCTTTTTTAATCTTAAAATACTTATTAATTTATTTTTACACGTTTTATATCTATTTTCTGCTTCTTTTGTTCTATGTTTCATGTATAATTTATATAATAGTTTTTTTTTTTTACACGCATGTTCTAGGCCTTTGGTTATCCATGGCCTATTTTGCCTGGCTTTGTTCTTGAATGTAGACTTTCTCAACGGACAATGTTTATCATAAAGCTTGAGTATAATGGACTGGAAGCCCTCATAGGCCTGTTCAGGGTCATTTGTGGCATATACCTCATCCCAGGTTTGTATGCTCAGGTCCACCCTAAGGGCAACAACAGATTCAGGTGTTCTACATCTAATCATCTTATGGTTGTGCATTTGGATATTTTTGACTGGAGAATCCAGTCTAACACGCAGAAAACGGCGAAATGGCCAAAAGGGGGAGTTAACCTCTGAAGCTATTTAAAGAGAGGCGGGGCGTCGGTGAAAAAGGGGCGGGGTTGGGTAAGTCTGGTTGGTCTGTTGGAAAAAGGGGGCGGGTTTGCTAAAAAAGGGTTCTGAAACGCGTCATAATTAAATGTCCGTCCACCGATTGGTTGTGATATTGCCCTGACAACCAACAACAACCAATCAAACACATGACTGTCCCTTCGGGCTATGGAATCTATCCTCCTGTTATTCTCCTGGATGAGTTCCACACAGCGTTCCACCACATGCCGCCTCCCTCGTGGCGCGCGAGTGTATGTATGTGTGTGTGTGTGTGTGTGTGTGTGTGTGTGTGTGTGTGTGTGTGTGTGTGTGTGTGTGTGTGTGTGTGTGTGTGTGTGTGTGTGTGTGCGTTATTGTGTTTGCCAGAGATATTTTCGTATTTTGGTTTGTCTGACAATGGATATACTACTGATCTTAAGACAATCGTCTGTCACGACCGTCATTGATGAACTTCAACCTGGTGTTTGCACTTTCTCCATTTACGGCCCTACATCTACATAAACGTTCAGATTTCAAATATAAAGTACTTACCTTGTGGCCACGGACGTTATAATGATGTACGGTTCCTCAACAGTATCCGTTTATTCCGTGTTGTTCAATAAAAAGCATTTTAATCCGATCGAGGGCCATTTCCTCATACAGTTACAATGTATCAGAGTGCAATACACCTCCCAACCGCTAGGGTCGCTTAGTTGAAAGCATGGAGAAAATTCGGAGAAAGAGGCCATTGATCGAATTAGAATGCTTTTCATTGAACAACACGGAAGACACGGGTACTTCTGACGGCCCGTATATAATTGTAACATCCATGGCCATGGGGTACGCACTTTATATTTGAAACCTGAACGTTTATGTAGATGTACGGGTTGTAATGGAGAAAGTGCAAAAAACAGTTTGGCCATGACGCTGGTGGTGGACGATGCGATCGTGTTTCCACCCACAGTGATGTTGCTTTTTTCCTGTATAGTTGTTTTGACAAGGTGTCATCTGAACTACTATAGTCCTAGCCTAATGTTAACCTTGCTATTTATAGTGTTATGTGCACACTACAGTAGGCCTATGTTCATTATGTGAAGGCCTGTAGTGTTATGTGGCAGTAGGCCTACTTTATTTTTTTGACAACTTCAGTACTACTTTGTAGATTTCGATTATTATTACAAAACTTACATTAACCATTTCACCCCTATAAACATTTCGTCCATTCTAAAATAGCAGATGTACAAGCTCACAGATCTTGTACATCTGCTATTTTCAAAAGATGTCACACATTTGACAACTTGTGCAATGGGATATTCTGCATAATGAGTAGCCTATTTTCTAGTTTTGGTACTTTAAGTACATTTAGATACCAATGTTTTTGTACTTTTACTCAAGCACATTTTTAATGCCGCACATTTACTTATAACATAGTCATTTTACATTTTCTACATTGCAGTATTGATACTTTTACTAAAGTAAAAAATGTGCATGCTTTTTCCACTGACTGTATGTCCAACCACGAGGTTAGTGCCAGGGACCACCATAACATTTGTGGTCTAAAAATGTTTGCAAAAACATTGCATGTTTTTCACATTTTGTCAAAAGTTTTTGAAAATAGCAGATCTACAAGCCCACAACGCGTCACACACTCTCTCACTGGATATGTTATCCGATGTATTCATTCAGATCCAAACTATGGTAAGTACGTAGCTAAGCTACTGAAATGCTATATTTCACCATAGCAGATCCAAACTATGCCATCAAAATAAAGTATAAAACGTAAAAATGCAATATTTCACAATAGTAGATCCAAACTATGCTAAGTAGGTAGCTAAGCTACCGATCGTCCATACTGCCAGTAAGTACATGTTGACCATAAATAAATAAACTTCCCTCTATTGCCTACATGACTAAAATGTGCTAATATATATATATATGGCTAAATCACCTGTTGTCGTGGGTTCCTTTTGTGGACCTGTAATGTTCATATAACCATCATAACAATAACTTGATATAACATAGGCTACTTGTGGCCACAATTTTGTAAGAACAAATAAAACATTTTCAACCTGTAGATTTGTGTTACTTGAATGCTGTGATTGGTAAGCTAGGAAGACATAGTCTACTATGTGGTCATTAGCCTAAATGACTATCTAGGCCAGTGATTCTGGCTCTTTAATTTTAAGGACCCCCGTTTCATATGTACCAGGGCACAGGCCCCAATTTTTTCAGCCAAGGACCCCTTAGCTGACAGAGAGATGAAGCAGGGGTACTGATACAAGACCACCAACAGGAGACTCAAACTTTACAGACATATATACATATTATTTTACAAAGATTTCGTAGATTTATTTGGTAGATTAACATTAGCATATGGAATGTGGCCAATCAAAACTGTCATTTATTATGAATAGCCTCATTTACATCGATCAAAACATATGACAATGTCATCTAATGACACTGCTGTGCAATTGATTCTGACGATGGGAAATTACTCAAATCAAGACGCATAGTACCCCCAAAGCTGAGCCATGCACTCTTATTAAAAAGTATTGGTATCAGAATGTACTTAAAGTACCAAAAGTAAAAGTACAAAAATGTTTGAAAATAGCAGATCAACAAGCTCACAACGTGTCGCTTGTAGATCGGCTATTTTCAAATAGCCTATGTATAAAATAGGGCTAAAGTGGTTAATGTATGTTTCATAATATCATCATTTATATCTGAAAAGTAACTAGTAACTAGAGTAACTAGTAACTAGAGAGAGAGAGAGTGAGGACACAACTTTGCATGCAGCTCATTCACACCTCGCGGTTAATTCGCTCATGCGTTAATGTGTCAATAACGGCTAACTTTGACAGCACTACTTCTGTGTCTTTCCTCCAGGATCCTTCTCAGATCAAGAACACAGAAGCCACGTCCTAGCTCTCCAGTCACAATGACATCTATTGTATGTCATACGTCCTTGTTTTCCTTTTTTAGCAGGTGGTGGAAAATACCAAAACAGGGAGATGGTCACTTATGTCATTTATAAGTAATCCAGCAGTGGCTTGGCATTCTATTGTATTTGTATATATATTATCAATCAATGTGGCTGTATTTATTGTAATTCTACTGGGTTTAGTGATTAATGGGAACTGACTTCTACTATACATTGTATTGATAAAATCTGCTATTTTTGAATTCCCATGAGGGTTTAGAACAGGGCTACTCAACTTAAGATGGCTCAGGGGCCACTCAGCAAAATACCAAAAGTCCAAGGGGCCACAAGCTAAAAATTACGGTCCTATTTTGGATTTTTTGATTTTGTAACACACACTACACATTGTTATTGTTATAAGAAAATGTACATTTTGACATCATATTCTTTTCACTGTACCTGTTTATTTTGTGTGTATGTTCAGTGGCATCAGTTCGGCAAAAGCTAAGGTATGGCAAGGTTAGGGTTGCCAACTCCCAGAGATTGAAATAAGGGACACCTACCCTGGGCGCGCGGCAAAGCCGGAACAAAATGGGGGTCAAACCCCCCAAAAAAACCGAAATGCATAGAAAACTATGCATTATACCTGTAACAACTGATGTTGTTTTTGATTTTTTTTTTTGCAACCCATATATTTGAACGGAAATGTATATTTTTATCCTGTGCTTAAAAAATAATAATATATATTTTTTTTTTGGGTTTGACCATGAAGGGCCGCCAAGACGCTGCATTGGGGCCGCATGCGGGCCGCGGGCCGCGGGTTGAGTAGCGCTGGTTTAGAAGGTCCACAATGAAGTCCCCACATATTATTTGTCCTTTGTTATTAATATTACTAAATATACTCTCTATTTTCTGATTAAATGTATCTAGACAAGATCCAGGGGTCCTATACACACAGCTGATACTTATATTTTTAGATTCCGCAACAACAATTTCAACTGTTATGCATTCCATAATTCCATCAATGGTGGTTGACATTGATGGAATCATGTTGCATCTTAGAGCCGCATCCACATATAATGCAACCCCCTCCAGCTTTTACACAGGTCCTATCCATTGTTCCCACATTATAACCTTTTTCTTTTTCTATCCATGTCTCAGAGACAGCAATTACATTGAAGTTGTTAAATTGCCTCAGATATTTCTCAATGTCAATGTCTTATTTCCATGTCCAATAACTCCAGTCCATAACCATTAAATAATAGCAAGGGCATTATCCTTCCCAAATATATCCAAAAGCAAGCAAAAGTTCCATGCAAAAAGGGAAACAAAAAATAAAGAACATGCAAACAGCAAAACCCATGCAAAACAAAAAATTCCTATTCCTATTCCTATCCAAAAAGAGACAGCAACATTATCTATATGCATCAAGGTCTTTCAGTTCTCTTACCGTTACTGTCTTGGCTTCCTCAGGAGTGGATCCATTCAGCTTTATTAGCACCTTGCAGTTTCGGGTCCATGTTGACTTGATCTTGCCGTCTTTCCTCAAGAAGCGAGCCTCTCGTGCTATCTCAGCATTCTTTTTGGTTAGGTGCTCATTCAAGTAGACCTGGGAGCCCTTCAGCTTCTTCCCCTGCATCAGTAGTTGGGTTTTGTGTTTTCGGTTCACAAACCTTATAATGATGGCAGGTTTGGCCGTGCGGTCCTTTCGAGGAAGGGTGTGACACGTCAAGATGCTGTTTGCGTCGAGGTCGATATCCTTACCCTCAAAAAATTGCAGAACCTGCATCTCCAGCGTTTGTAGATCTTCTTGTACAGCGTCCTCACCGACGTTTCCTCCCACAGCTGCAGCCCTTGCATATGTGCAAGGTTTGACGTCTAATCCCGTTATGATAACATCTTCCATTCGTGTGTACTGCTCCAAATCGTGTACTCTTCGCTCAAGAAGGTCGATGGTCTTGTCCTTCTCCTGGATCAGGTCTTTGAGCTGTTTGACTTCACTTACGAGTTCCGTTAGCGCTTTTAGCTGTTTCGTCACTTTAGACATCTCCGATGTCAAAAGTCCGAGCGACTTACGGATCTCGTCGATTTCGTTTTCCATCATCGGATTTGCACGTGTCTTCTTTGTTCCCTGAATCATCCTCTTTCTTCTTATTTCTACTCTGTTGAGTTAGAAAGTTTTAGTTTTCCCCATCAACAAGCCGGCGGTGTTGGGACGGAATCAAAACGCTCTTCTGGGCGTTGATTGTGAATCCCAGGGATTGCAGGTGCGTAATGGCCAACGCTGTGTGCCGCGCCACCTCCTCCCTCGAGTCCGCTGCCAGCAGCCAGTCGTCTATGTACGTCACCAGACGAAGACCCTGCTGTCGCAGCGGAGGTATCGCCGCCTCCGTGCATTTCACGAAAACCCGGGGGCTCAGTGACATGCCAAACGGAAGCACCGTGTACTCGTACACTTTGCCTTCGTAGCCAAAGCGCAGGAACTTTCGGTGCGGCGGGTAGATTAGGATGTGAAAGTAGGCATCCTTGAGATCTATACTCGTCCACAATCTCCTTGTCTTATCGAGCGTAACAACGTTGCCGTTGTCAGCATTCGAAAGTTGAAGACCTTCAGAAATCTGTTCAGACCCTTCAGGTTCAGAATAGGTCTCAACCCCCCCCCCCCCCCCTTCTTTTTCGAGACATTTGAGACATTTGATTCATAGCAATTGGTTTCTCTACCTGCATTTGAGTCAACATGTTCATTGCATGCACAGGAACTGTCCCTGCGGTGTTTGGAATGTCGTCCTTTCTCTTTAGGGGACATAACGAACAGACTGGTGAGGACAGGGCTGCCCATTCGATTCGGGTAGCGATCTGCCTCGTTCTTTGACATGGGAAAAAAATTGCATTTGTGATTTTGGCAATAGATTTATTCCACACACAGGAAGCGCATTTGTTACACACATTTCCGGGATAAAGGGACACACATGACTTTGAACCGTATTCATTGTCTTTAGCGTCTCTTTTAGTCTCTTTGCACCCGTGGACTCGTCCTCGACCCTGTCCAACGGGGCAAGATGGGTGCCAGTTCTTTTTCCCAATTGGGAAGCTGACCCCGCATGATGCCGGCCAAGTGGCCGTGATGGGGTGATCAGCTGAGGGTCCGGTAGAACCGGGAAAGAAATGTCACCTATTCTTTCCCCTTCGGCTAGCCCCGCTGTCCTTGCGTTGAGGCTTGGGCGAAGGGGGGGGTGGAGGAACGCGTTTGTCGTCCTTGCGCCTGACGTCCCCTGCACCAAGAGAGCCGTCGGGACACTCCCAGGAGCTGGCTCTGGTGGAGGAGGACCTGGATGCACCTCGTTTGCGTCCAGAAACGTACGTCCCGCTCGTAGCTCCCTGCTGACGCGGCCTAGCCACAGCGGGGGCGGTGGGGGGGAGAGGAGACCTGCGGCTGTCTCGTCCATCTGCTTCTCCGCTGCCTTGGTCTTGGTGATCAAGTCGGCGGCGGTGTCGAACAGGTTGTCCGCCCTGAGAGGAAGGCCCAAAAGACCCGTAGTCAGTATGGCCTTGCATCCAGAGGCGAGGTCGAGCCACTTGAGTCTCTCCAGGTCCGCTGTGAGGGCCATGGCCCGACCCGACCACATAAGCCCGTTGCACGTGCAGAGAATCGCGAGCTGGACCAGCCTCGCGAGCTCCACTGCGTCCCCCTGCTCCGCAGGCTTCTTCTCTCCCAGGGGCCTCGTCACTAACTCTTTAAGTTTTATGGCAGCCGAGCCCTGGAGAAGCGACACCACGTTCAAGGCCTTAACAGCCGATGCAGAGGCCTTGTAGAGTGTAGAGTGTGTCGCGGTGCTGGCCCTCTTACCGCGGTCGGAGAAGGTGGGAGCCCCCGTAGGGCTCGTCCTCACTGATCCCGGTTTCGGCTTCTCGATGGCGGTGGCCAAGGTCCTGTCCATGGGTGGGATGCCCACGACCCCCAGGTCCGCTGTGGTGAGAATATCTGCCACGAAGCCCAGCTTCTCCGGCTCTCTTCTCCCTTCCTCCCATGAGAACTGCACTGCACCTCTGACGCCGCAGGCCTCGGGGAGCAGCTTGGACTCGATCTGTCGAGGGGGGAGGGGTGTCAGTCCTTGAAACCCCGGAATGGGGACCCTGATGGATAGCTTGGCCGGCTCCATGGGCTGCGCCAGGCCGCATCTGGCGATGGCCCTTTTCAGCACGACCGAGGCGGCCTCTTCGGTCTCCTTTGCCTGGCTAGGAGCCTCCGAGGTTTCCACCGTCTCCGTTGTAGGCCCAGGAGGACCCGGGCTGGTCATCGTTACCTCCTGGGACTGTTGGTAGGAGGTGAGGTCGTCCTCCTCGTCTCCCGCCCCGAGCAGGACGCTGTTCCCATCGTCGTCCTCGCCCTCGGAGTCGCTGCCGTCTGGTGTCGGAGTGTCTCCCCAGGCGGCGAGGGAGGCGGGGGGGGGGGGGAAGAGGGCCGCTGTCGTGGGACGGCCCGGTGGCCTCGACAGCGTTGCCCGGGTCCGGCGATGAGGAATGTGCCCTTGAGGCTTCCTCGCGCCGGGCCTTGCTGATGGCTCCGCTGGAACGTGGGGCCGAGTGGAGTGGAGGGCCCATGGCCCCCTGGCTAGCGCTCGCCGTCGACGTCCCTGGTTCCATGGCGAGGGGGACGTCGAGGCGAGCGCCGCAGAGTAGCAGAGTAGCTCTGGCGAGTGAAGGAAGAGAGAGTGTCCATGTGACGCAAGGGTATTTGTACCCAGACCGGTTCCGGGTTCGCGTCACGCGACCCTATCCAATAGGAATTGGAATTCGGGAGTCCTGTATTTTGCTCTCTGCATCGCTAGGGGTCGATGATATCCCATAGTAAGCATAATGCTGAAAGATACGCTATAATAACTTAAGTTACTAGTTACTTTGTAGATTTTGATTATTATTACTAAACATACATTAAACATACTATATATATATTTCGGCTATTTGAAAATAGCCGATCTACAAGCTAACAACGCGTCATGACACCACAAACCTGGTGGTTCTTACTCATAAGAGCCACCAGAGTTTCTTAAGCCAGGGGCCTATTACACGAAAGGGGAATTAAATAAGCCTGGATTTAAGTCAAATCCAAGTCTGGTCCGTACAGCCTGGTTTATTCCGTTCCATGAAAGCCAAGCCAGGCTGAAAAGGAGCGACTGTGTCGAGCTAGACCTTGTCAAGCCAGGCTGTGTCGAGCCAGGATGGTAAAGCCAGGATTCACGTATTCCTATCAAAGACCATGAAAGTCGAAAGAAGAATCCTTGAACTTGACCAATCATGGAGCCCAAAACCAGAGCAACGTTCTTCTCTGTGGCTGAACAGCAGCACTGCAGCAGCTCATGGAGTCATACGAGGAAGGCACCTTCCTCGTATGTTACACTGCCCCAGTTACACTGCCCAAGTCGACACATGGGCAGGGCAGGTTGGCACCACCTTCAGCTCACTTACAAAGGATGTCACACAGCTACACATTGACACAAGCCTTACCTTCCATGGTGTCATCGACGTTATTTCCCGTCCATCCAGTAACAACATACCCTCAGCTGGCGTCTCAGCCTTCACAAGTAGGCATCCAGGGCTCATCAGCCTACCAGGCCATGATGTCCAGTGCGCAGGTGATGTACACCCCTACTTCAACAGCTGTACATTCACTGTCTCAGCCTTCACAAGTAGGCATCCAGGGCTCATCAGCCTACCAGCCCATGATGTCCAGTGCGCAGACAACAGCTGTACATCAGCCTTCAGTCATGACACAGGCTTACCCATCTCATCAGCCTACACAAGTGGCGCTAGTCAGGCCCAGACTGGGGTTACACCTATATCGGCCTACCAATACACCCCTGCGGCACCTGTGCAACAGGTCTCTTGGCCTCCATCGGCTACTCCATTCTCCAACTATTCACCTCCAAATGTGGAACCTGTGCAACATGCCTCTTTCTACCATTAAAATCATCAATTATCCTACCAACCAGTACATCACCATGATTCATCAAAAAATAAAAATAAAAGGAGAAAACTAAACGGAAGCAAAGAAAGAACGAGAGCGCGAGAAAATCACACACAGACAATAAAAAAATGAAAATTTAACCAGAACTAAAAAACAACAAAATAAAAACAACAATGACCAAAAAACTGAAAATGAAGATTAACCATCCAATTCATACTTGATCATTTCCCCCCTTTTGAACACTCTCTTAAACTGAAACACTGTTGTACAACTCTTCAACTCCTTGCTTTGCGAATTCCATAATTCTATACCTGTAACAGAGATACACATTTGTTTTAATGTTGTTCGAGCAAACAGATGTTTAAAATCATCTCTTCTTCTGTTGACCTCTTCCTGTGAGCTCAACTCAAATAACTTCTGTAACTGTTTTGGGAACCCTCTGTTTTTCGCTTTGTACACAACTAATAATGTTCGTAGCTCAATTAAATCCATTATTTTAAACAAACCTGATAAAATAAAAAAGTCTGTTAGTATGTGCTCTGAAATCCTCTTTGTAAATAAAGCTATTTTTTGTAATCGAACCAAAGGAATGGTGTTACTCTCATATGTGTTGCCCCACACTTCCAAACAGTAATAGTATAGGACCTGGCTAAGATATGTATGCACTTAATTTAGGAGAGAATATCTCAACTGTTCTTGGCTAATATGACCCCAGGGAACAACTTAGGAACTTTGACTAATTCTCTATCCGGGACGAAATACCAGAAAATGACCACGCACTTTTTAAAATGACCATAACCGGTGCACTACTTCCAACATGGTTCCAACATCTGCTAAACCGTTGGAGTTACAGATTTACTGAGGTGCTCAAAATGTTCAGAATACTTATGTTTAGGGAAACATAGAAAAGTGTAATATTTCTAATTTGAAATGTTATGACAGAACAGCTAAAAAACGGTTTTGGCTACAACTTTTGAACCAGATGAGCTATAAATGCAAACTTGGTGTCTAAATCATGTTTTTTGACAATTAGAAACATGTTGGAATGCGTATCTTTATGACTGGATGTGGCTGGACCTCTACTTTACATATTTCAAAGGAATATTAGTTTTGAAAATTAGTTTTACTTACCTTAATCTTTGTCATTTTTGGCAAACTTGGTGTCTACTTTATGCTTTTTGAGCATTAGAAACACATTGGAATGCTCATATTTATGATTGAATCCATCTAGATCACTCTGACTTGCTTATTACAAATATGGCCACTATACCAAACATGTTATGTAACGTTTCATACAGATTGAATGTATACAGTAGTTGTAGGAATGAGATCAAATTAAGATCAAACTCAGCTCAGCATACATTGAACACTATCATAATAGTCAAAGGTGTATGGAATTTGAACAATATGTTTAAATTAGAATCAGAAAGGTTAATTGCTAAACAACAAATGGTTGCTAGGAATTTGTCTACTACAACAACAGAACAGCTCTGCAATAACTGATACATACAGTACTGCACCACACACACACACACACACACACACACACACACACACACACACACACACACACACACACACACACACACACACACACACACACACACACACACACACACACACACAGATGACAGTTTTTTAATGTCCTAATCATACATCTATATATCGAAATGCAACAGACTCCAGCTTTGCAGCATTTGCTGTGTCCACCAAATTACTTTTGCAGCCACAGAGGAGGACGATAGCGCACGCTTTACTGGCATCTGCAAGATGGGTCCACACTTGGGTGGGAGGAAGGTTCTCAAGGGACCTGGTACCATCTGACCAACATCAGCCTTCCCTGACTATGCAGGTATCTCAAAGAAACCCTGGTCACCCTCACCTTGGAGCCTGAAAAGATCAACTCCAATGTCCATGTCCAAAGATTGGAGTGTATGGTCATCATCATATACAGCAAGAGCTGTGGCCAAAGCAGAGTTGATGAAGCTTTTCTCAGTCCCTCACGAACATTCCTCTCACCCAAGCTGCACTGATTCAGCATGTAAAACCTGCTTCAGACCAGCTTCTATTGGATCAGACAACCTCCGTCCAACAAAATATCCCAGATTTCAATAGGTTGGGCTGGTACTGGGACTCCATTACTAAGACTTGTGAACCTTACTGGATCTTGCAGGTGCCAGTAAAGCTATTGCTGTTGTAACACCAAGACCATAATGTGATATAAACATATTATAAAAAATTCTATGCTTTTTTTATGATATCATACTAGTCAATGGTTTATAGAATAGTAATACTATATAGTATTACATTTTATGCTGAGCATTGTTGCACATACTGTACTAGCTGTATCATTAGGAATGAGTTCTACTCATTCTATTGAGTTAAATCATTATATTGTTTCAATAAAATTACATTGTAGGATACATTGGTTGTTTCATAACATAGTGGCATATATATGACATATTTGTGATAATCAAATTAGTGTCCTCTAGATAGATTACATCATAATGATAAGCATTCAAACATGTTTCTAATAGTCAAAAAACATGATTTAGACACCAAGTTGGCATTCGTAGCTCATGTGGTTCAAACGTTATAGCCAAAGACTTTGGCAGGTGGCAGCCATATTGGATTTGGCCACTATGATGACCCCGAAGGTCGTTGGCTCGGGCACCGTTGCTAAATCATTAGAGCATGCCCTGGGTTACATCAGGGACAAATGTAGTGCTTTTAGATTGATTCGCGCAACTATGGCCCTGGACTGTAATATGTTTTTAGCGGTTTCTTTTAGCTGTTCTGTCATAAAATATCAAATTAGAAATGTTACACTTTACTATGTTTCCCTAAACATAAGTATTCTGAACATGTTGAGCATCTCAGTAAATCTGTAGCTCCAACGGTTTACCATGTTGGAAATAGTGCACCGATTATGGGCATTTTAAAAAGGGCGTGGTCATTTTTGGGTATTTCGTCCCGGATAGAGAATTAGTCGAAGTTCCTAAGTTGTTCCCTGGTCATATTAGCCAAGAACAGTTGAGATATTCTCTCCTAAATTAAGTGCATACATATCTTAGCCAGGTCCTAGACTATAAACAAAATATGGTAAAACGAGTGTACAATACAACATTCTCAGTGTACTCGTGTCTAAATCATATTTTACCTTGTTCAGAATAAAGACTTTTAGCCACTTTTGCTTTTACATGTGCTATATGATTTTTCCATGTTAATTTATCGTCTAATATAACACCAAGAAACCTAAATTCATACACTCTTTCGATGTTCACGCCATCTATAGAAAGCAATATTTCATCCTTTTTCAGATGAACTTATTTTTGTTAAACCACCATTTCATTTGTAATGCTCTCTGCTACCTTTCTTAAATTGTCCCCTGAACAAAAGAAATTTGTGTCGTCTGCAAACAAAACAAACTGCATTATCTTCGATACTTCACAAATGTCATTAATATATAAAAGACTTTAGGTCCCAAAACCGATCCTTGTGGGACCCCGCATTCAATACTCTTACATTCCGATGTATAGCCCTCCAACTGTATATATTGTTGCCTGTTATCAAGATAACTGATTAACCACTCTAATACCGCACCTCTCACACCATATTTATTCAATTTCGAAATCAATATAGTGTGATTAATAGTGTCGAAAGCCTTTTTTAAGTCAATAAATACACCTATAGTGTGTTTGTATTCGTCTATTGCTGTTGTTATTTCATCAGTTATTTTCATAAGTGCCAACGCTGTGGACCGATTGGTTCTAAAACCATACTGACTCTCACTCAGCAGGTTATTATTTTCAATAAAATAATCAAATCTCTGTACATACAGCTTTTCAAGCGCTTTTGAAAACTGGGAAAGCAACGAAACTGGTCTATAATTACTGGTCTATAAAAACTGGTCTTAAAAAGTGGAATGACCTTTGCAGTTTTCATCCTGTCTGGAAAAACTCCTGTACTAAAAGAAAGATTACAGATATAACTAAAAGGGTTAATTATTCAGTCAATGGTCTTTTTCACAATGATCATATCTATCCCATCTCTATCAGTTGATGTCTTGTTCTTTGATTTTGCTACAATAGATTTCATTTAATTTTCACCCACTTCTCCTAGGTACATGGACTGCATTATACTTCCCCCTTCCCATTCACCATCGTTTTGCCCATCATGTTGTGGAATAGAATTAGCCAGACTTGGCCCAACATTAACAAAACACAAATTAAATTCATTTACCACTTCATTGATATTTTCTATGACTCTCTTATTGTCATTAGTAAAATAAGTAGGCAAATCTGTAGATGCATTTTTATTCCCTATTACCTGATTTAAAGATTTCCAAGTCCCTTTAAGATTATTTTTGTTTTCTTCCAGCCTCTTGTTATAGTATTCCTTCTTCGCCTTTCCCATTATGATTGTCAATTTATTTTTGTACACCATGTATTTGATTTCAGCAGTTTTTGTTCTAAATTTCATAAAGTCTCTATAAAGTTTGTTTTTCTTTTTGCCTGCATTTTGTAGACCTTTTGTTATCCAAGGCTTTTTACTATAACTACTATTACTTTTACATTGTCTTATTGGGCAACATTTATCATAATGCGATAGAAAAACATTCAAAAAGGTTTCATATGCCACATTTACCTCCTCTGTATACACTCCTTCCCACTTTTCATTTAAGAGGTAATTTCTAAACTTTTTTATTGATTCCTCTGTTCTACCCCTCATATCCTACTATATAATTGGAGTAACCTCTGTCTGTCTGTCTGTCTTGGGTCAACCGGGTATGGGCTAGTATCTATAACAATTGTCCTCTTTCTTACACTTTATTTGACAATTGAATGTTACAAATACAGGTAAATGATCGCTTATGTCATTTATTATTAAACCACTCTTAATATTACTCTCTAACACATTGATAAAAATGTTATCAATCAAAATGTTATCAATTAATGTCGTCGTCGCCGTAAACCATCGTAATTCGACTGGGCTTGGTGATTAATGGGTAGAACCCTCTACTATATAATGCGTCCAAAAAATCTGATGTAGCTCTATGTTTCAATACATTAATAAGATCTATGTTGGTGTCTCCACAAATTAAACACGTCTTGTTTTCATTTAACCCATTCATTCATTCTTCCATATTTTCTTTGAACATTTCTACATTAGACCCAGGTGTTCTGTATACACACATGACAACGATGTTTCTCTTCCCTTCTAACTCTATTTCCACCGTTAAACATTCCATTAAATCATCAATTTTAGTCGTCATATTTTCAACCACTCTACACTTCAGGTCACTATCAACAAGCAGGGCGACACCCCCACCCCTCCTGTTCGCCCTATTGGTATAAAAGAATTCATATCCCTTCAAATTAAAATCGAAACCTCTCTTTTCTTTCAACCACGTCTCAGATAAAGCAATCACCTTAGATTTTCTCTCAAATGTATCCAAATAATTCCTGATCTCCGAAAAGTTTGCATACATACTTCTGGAATTAAAATGAATAAGTGAAAATGAATTATCCAGTTCAACATCGTCCTTGACTTGATCATCAGTATAGTATTTACAAGTGTCACCAATATAATTAAATACATGACTCTCCGGGTCTACATCATTTATATCATACATGTTGTGTTCCATATCAGATCCCGTTGACTCAGACTCAGTGACTCAGTCATTTATCACATAGGCTACGTGTCTCTCAACGGGGAGGGAATCACCCGGTCCGCTACACCCCCCCTGGACATTTGTGTATTGTGCAAAGCCATACCTCTAGTCCTTGTGTTTCGTTCATCCAAGGAACCCTCATCTTTTCCATGTCGATCCAAAGAAACTAATAATGTCTTCACACTTGTCGTCAGTTCATTTTCAGGCTTTCTCCTTCTCCCAGAGCCTGTTGTCTGCCAGCCCGCTGCCTGCAATGCAGACTCCAGATCCGGCTTGTCATACGCCATACTCACGACTCACCCCCTCTGCCGCGGCCTGCGGGTTATCAAACATCTTGAATTTACCGTCTTTATCAAATACCTTCAGTTTTGCGGGAAACACAATTCTTGACTTTATTTTCTTTTCTGAGAGTTGTTTCCTTAAATATTTTTTTTTATTCTCCCCGCTCCTTGTAAACTTTTTCAGTGAAGTCATCATCGAAGTAAATCCACCTGTCTTTAACCTTCAAATCCTTCTTTCTCCAGGCCGTCTGTAGCACTTTTTTTTTCGCATATTCATTTTGGAAACAAACTATTATTGATCTGGGCCGATCGTCTGTTTCAGCCTTTTTTCCAATTCTGTATTCATTTTGGAAACAAACTATTATTGATCTGGGCCGATCGTCTGTTTCAGCCTTTTTTCCAATTCTGTGTGCTGTTCCTATGGGGACATCATCTTCATCAAGGTCTAGTTTGTCTCAGATAATTCCCCTCACAAACTCCACAATGTTGTTTCCCTCACAGTTCTCAGGAACAGAATAAATTCTCAAATTATTCATTCGAGAACGACTTTCCAATTTCTCATATTTTGATTCCAATTCCTTCTGGAGGCGCAGACTGTGGACAAGCACATTATTCATATTGATTTCATGATCTTCATTCTCCGCAATTCTCATCTCTGCTGTATCCATTCTTGTCTTCAGTTCTCCGATGTCAACTCTTAGTTCACTTACTTCTTTCTTTAATGTTCCAAAGTTGCTGGCAATTTCCATATGAAATTCTCTGATTTCTTGTAATATTTCAGAAAGACCCAAGACGCTTTCCTCCTCCACTTCATGTTGACTTTCTTCAGCTTGTGCGCACCGCCGCGTCTTGTTTGTCTCTGTTTCGTTGCCATTTTATTTTATTTGTCGTTTAATCCAATCTCCTTAGTTTTCTTTATTATTTGATGTCACTCAGGGTCAGTTACAGTACTCAGTGTCAGTATTTAACCGAGATCTGTAAAAGTTTGTGGCGTGGTACACGCTCCGCACTTGATCTGCACCTGCTGTTGGCAGCCATCTTGTCCCAAGTATCCATCCAAAATATAGATGGATACAGTCTCAGGGTGGTCAGGGTCCCTACCAATCCCTGCCTCCTGCAAATGAGCCAGCTCATCAGATGGCTGCTCCAGTTCAGCCCGGCTGTCCAGCCCATGAGTGCAGTCCAGGCATCGCCATTCCCATACCGGCATCCATCTCAACCTGTACTAGTGCCGAAACTCCCCAGGCTTGAACATGACAACGAGAGAGAGTTTGCAGATCTCAAGATGGCCCTGGATTATCTCCTTGATCCCCATCCAGAGCTCTCTGAGCACTATAAATACAGAGTACTCATGGAACAACTCATTTTGGATGATCGCACAGTCATGTTGGCATTACCCTCAAACCTTACACGGCGGCAACGCAAGCTTTACAACAGCAATTTGGGCAGCCTCACCAACTGGCCCAGAGCGAGATTGCTGAACCCCTACAACTTGAGAGACCTCTCGCACTGGCTCAAGGGCAAGGCAGGAGCCCAACGACTGTCTGCTAAGATGGCACAGCGCCACCAGTCTGAGAAGCCTTTGGGCCCGAGGAAGGAGAAACCCTTGGCCACCAAGCCGAAGAACCATTCTGTAGCGGTCTACCATGGCTCAGATAACTCTAAGACCTTTTCTCTTTTAGTCCACAGCAGTCTTATAGAATATTCAATCTCTTCAGGTTTATGTGAAGAGATGGAGGCAAGGGGGCTGTATTTTTTCAATTACTTTTTTCATTTATTTTTAATATTTTTTTTTGAAAATGGAAAATTAAATACAATAAATAAATAAAATAAAATAAATGACAAAATTAATGGGTGGGTGTTTTTGATGAATCCAACATGTTAAAAATGGAGTTTGAAGTTATAATGGGTTTGTATAGGAAGGGGGCGGTCTGATAAAATGAATATCACAAATCTAAATACTGAATCAAGCAACTTAAAAACAGTCTGGGGGCTCACAAAAGCCTGAGTAGATAATAAATTTACAACGTTTTTTTTAAAGTGAAATATCCCTTTAAGTACAATTTTGAGGTACTTTTTTAATGATATGTCCCCCAGTGAGACAGCTCAGTCGGACAAGAAGCGGATGAGGGACAAACGTGTCTTTCTCTTCTGCAAGAGTGTTGAACACTACCTTTCGCAGTGCCCCAAGATCACCACCTGCACAGCTGAACAGGTGAAGAAGTGGATCACTGACGGTAAACGTTGCCGATGGTGTGGTCGCACTAGTCATGGGACAGAGGAATGCACCCTGAAGAAGGCCTGCAGCGAATGTCAACACATACACCTCCAGGTCCTGCACGTCATCGCAGAGACAAGCTCTGATGTCTACCGTACCACCCAAGAGGTAGCCAAGCAGGGAGGAAAGGTCTATCTTAAGGTTGTGCCAGTCATCGTGAGCCATGGCAGTAAATCCCTGCATACACCTGCTATCCTTGATGATGCAGCCGAACGCACAATCATCCTCCCTGCAGCAGTGCACTACCTTGGTCTCCGCGGTGAGGCTGAGTCTATGGCTCTGAGAACTGTACGTTGTGATGTCGCACACCTTACCGGTTCCTCTGTGAACTTCCACGTGTCTTCTGTCACACAACCTGATCAGACACATCTTGTTCGGTGCCTTTACCGCAAGTCGTATGGCCCTAACTGAACACTCTTATCCGGTGGCAGCCCTGCAGAAGCGCTACCATCATCTGAGGGGGATACCTATCCAGTCCTTGGACAAAGCACATCCACTTCTCTTTATCGGTGCCGATAACACATGCATCATCACCGCAAAGGAGCCTGTCCGTCTTGGCCCAAGTGGAGGACCCGTTGCAGTCCATAGTGAGCTTGGTTGGGCCCTACAAGGCCCAGATGGTCTCAAACCACACAGGGTTCAGACCCAGGCCCTTTACTTCACCACCGTCCAACCGACGCCCGATGACCTCTATCGGCAGGTGGAACGTCTGTGGCAGGTCGACGTCTTGCCATTCCGAAGCGAGAAGCTGGCGGTAGGTTCCCGTTAGGACCAAGAAGCTGTTGACACCTTGGAGTCAAGTACGGTTCGAGTCAAAGTTGGTAACATTCTCCGATATGCCACTCCTTTGAATCGTAAGAAGGATGCACCGCCACTTTGGGCTATGATGGAAGCAGTGATGGCAACATTACGAAGCACCAAACACCGACTAGTGAAGGACCCCGAGTAGGCTCAGATCTATGAAGCGGAAATACAAAAGCTTATCGATGGAGGATGTGTTGCAAAACTCTACCCAGACAAAGTACGCCAATCAACCGAGTCATGGTTCATCCCCCATCACCTCATCCATCATAACGGGAAGCACCACCTCGTTTTCAACTGTTCGTTTTCTTTCTCTCAATGAACAACTGCTCGCAGGCCAGGCCCTTGGAGCATCTCTTTTGGGAGTCCTGTCGAGATTCAGGCAACATCCTGTCGCTGTGAGCGGGGGCATTCGGGCGATGTTTCATCAGGTGCGTCTGTTACCAGAGGACCAGCCCCTGATGAGATTCACCTGGTGGAACCTGCAAAGAGAGGAGCCACCTGACGTGTACCAGTGGCAGGTCTTACCATTCGGTACCACCAGCAGCCCGTGCTGTGCAACCTTTAAGTTGCAGAAGCACGTCAAGGATCACAAGAAGGGGAACGAAGACGTGCTTCAGTGTCTGGAGCAGTCATTCTATGTGAATAACTGTCTTCAGAGTTTCCCGACAGCTGAAGCCGCCAAGCACCTGGTGGACAAGATCCGGCAGGTTCTCGTGGATGGAGGGTTCGAGATCCAGCAGTGGGCGAGTAATGATCCCTCCACTGTCACCCATCTACCAGCCACTGCCAAGTCAGAGTCCACTGAGTTGTGGATCATGGAGAAGCATACTGACCCTCAGGAGCCTGCCTTAGGTCTGAGTTGGCATTGCCGCACCGACATATTAAGTGCAGACCTGTGGAGAGACAACTTCCAACCATGCGGAACAGATACCGTGTGCTGTCAAGTCAGTATGACCCATTGGGTGTAATCCTCCCGTTCACTACGCGTCCTCGTTCAGAGGCTGTGGGCAAAAGGGAGAGGCTGGGATGACCCTAGCCTTCCACCCGACCTCCTGGAAGTCTGGGAACACGAACTATCAGAGTTGTCAAATATATCGCAGACACAAACCTATACCCCTCCAGAGAAGTCAACTCAAGCCAAAGCCTACAACCTTCATGTCTTCTGTGGCATATGGTTCAGTCGCGTATCTGACCCTGGAAAGTGACAACAACATTCATGTTGCCTTTGTGATGGCCCAGTCTCGGGTGGCTCCTAAGAGGCAGCTGTCAATTCCACGTTTAGAGCTGTGTGCAGCATTGACAGGAGCGCAGCTATCCACCCTGATTCACAGAGAGCTAACTCTGGACATCACCAAGACTTTCCTCTGGACGGACTCGACGGCGGTTCTCCATTGGCTGAAGTCTGAGTCCTGCAACTTTTTCCAGAGTCTCTGAAATCCAGGAGTTCACCCAGGACAATGAGTGGAGGTATGTGGACTCTCCTAGCAACCCAGCAGATGACGTCACCCGAGGGAAGACCTTGACTGAACTCGCACTCCCAAACCGCTGGATTGAAGGCCCAGTGCATCTACATTGAGCAGGAGGATGCGGATGAGCTCAAACGAAGTACGTTCTGTGGGCTCACTCAAGACGACTCAAGCCATTCCCATCCCGGATGCGACCCAGTTTAACAACTGGGCAGACGTGGTCAATGCCACTCATCACTCCTTGCACGGGGCGGCGGGGACTGACCCTGCTGTACCCCATCAGATCTCTGGAATGCTGAGCTCCATCTGTTAAGAGCTTGTCAAGCAGACAGCTTCCCAGAAGAGGTCAGAGTTCTCCAGACTGCGAAGCCAATGTCATGCAGCAGCCGGCTAAGCTCTCTTTCCCCAGAGTGGGACTCTACAACCGGCCTTATCCGTGTTGGGGGCCGCTTCCGACACATGGAAAACCCCTGCTCCGTTGACATTCATTCCTTTGTTCTGGAGCCTCACCACGCAGTGACCAATCTTCTCATTTGATTGATTTATTGAATATTTTATTAGGCAAAACATTTAAAACGGCACAGTTACATTTAAAATACTTTGTCTAACAGGTCCGTTCATGAAAGTCCTTGCGGTCTTGTTTCCAATGAGGGCCTTGGTATTCACAGGTAAAATCATCAGAGATATGGATGTTCGCCTGCTTCATCCAGGACCCGACCGGGTCTTTGCCAAACTTCGGCGCCAATATTGGGAGCTGCGTGGGCGACAGGCAATCAAACACCACCAGAAGACATGTGTAGGATGCCGGAAGTGGAGAGGGCAGCCGTCAGTCCCCATTATGGCCGATCTACACTTCCTGCCCGTCTGCGGCTGTTCAAGCCTCCCTTCTACTCAACGGGCGTTGATTGTTTCGGGCCTTATCACGTGAAGATCGGACGATGCAACGAGAAACGCTGGGGCTTGATCTTTAAGTGCCTCACTACGAGGTGCGTGCATCTGGACCTGCTCAACAGCATGGACGCCGACGCCTTTCTCTTCGCCATGAGGCGTTTCATTGCCCGCAGAGGTACCCCGTCGAATATCTATTTGGACCAAGGAACAAATTTCAAGGGTGCGGAGAGGGAACTGAAGGAGGCCTCCGCAGCAATGGAACCACAGCTGCAGGAGGGTCTGGCTGCACACCAGATAACATTCAAGTTCAATCCACCTGCAGCAACGCACTTCAGAATTTGGGAGCGGGAGATCCACTCAGTCAAGAGGGCTCTGCAAGTGGTGATCGGTGGCCAAGTCAGAGGACGTCTTACTCACAGTTCTGATCGAGGTCGAGGGCATCCTCAATGCCAAGCCGCTTGGTTATGTGTCCTCTGATGTGGCGGATCCTGACCCGGTGACACCAAGTATGTTGCTAATGGGGCGGCGAGACACTTCACTGCCACAGGTGTCCTATGCTCCTGATGTTCTCATCAAGAGGAGATGGCGACACAGCCAGATGATAGCAGACCACTTCTGGTCGCAATTCATCCGTGGATACTTACCTACCCTTCAGGTCAGACAAAAGTTGCGCAACCCTACTGACAATCTGGCAATGCGCAACTACAACGTGCTCACTGGCCCATCGGAAGAGTAGTTAAGCTGATCTTCAGCTCAGATGGATGTGTCCGATCGGTAGAGGTGAAGGTCAAGGACCACATCTATCTACGCCCTGTGGCGCGGCTGGTCCGACTGCCAGCCATACCAGATGACGGCAGCCAAGGGAGTACCCCTGGAACACAGAATTCACAGAATTCTAATTACATAATAGCCCTTTACTTTATTCGTTTATTTGGACAGGACAAAGCATATTAATGGACGTCACATGGACGTAAATACACCGGATTTAGCAAAGATGCTAATTTTCATCCGCAGTCCTCACACAAAACATAAAATCAGAAAAACAGACAGACAAACGGTGGAATACATTTACATAACATTACATAGGGAACACAGCATAAAAATAAACCTAAAACATGATCACAAATGGTTGCAGCTTTGGTTTTCAAGCAACCATCTTTTCAGATTGAATTTAAAAGATGGAAATGTAGCACAATCCCTTATACGCAGAGGAAGGACCTCCCTCCCCCCCCCCCGCCCCCCCTCATCTGACGATACACAAAAGAAGAAGAAGCAACCACTTCACAGAACATTGGAGGACACTTTAGGTCAAACCACAAGTCAGTTGACTAGATTTTTACAGCTGACAGTAAAGAGAAAAAAACACAGTAGGAATTGAAAGTGAAATCTCAACCATCTCACCCTAGACATGACACTCAGTTTACACACATTTACACTCAAAGAACCACCATGGAAATAAGCTCTCTATTTAGTTTTTAGTTTGCTATCTAGTTTGATCCTTTTGACACATTATGTACAAATACGTACAGTATATGCATTTATTTCAATACAAAACCTCATTCAATCAATCAATCAATCAATCAATCAATCAATCAATCAATCAATCAATCAACCCATATGTACTACATGAAAAGTGAAGCTGTCATCAATATATACCATGAATAATGTTTGCATTGTTGTTTGATGTGCATAACACTGTTCATAATTGATCTTGCCTTTACTATTCACATTAAACTATTGACTTGTATTTATGATTATTATGATTATTATTATTAGTAGTGTTGTTGCACTTATTCTATATTTGCATTATTTGAATTAGCAGCCTATGATAAGATTAAAACAGTGGTGAGTTTCACTCCATTTGCGGCCCGCGAGAGGCAACTGTGCGGCCCGCGAGGACTCCTGTAAAAAAATAAATAATAATAATAATAATATTTGTATTACTGTTCAAGCAGACTAACATACACATCTGTAAATCAATTGTTGATTCTGGACTTATTTTGATTTTCAGTATGTACAACTGCTGCTGTTAATCTGTATTACTTTTCAAGCAGACTTATCTTGTTTCCAGAGTGCATTTTTTCCTTTTGTGACACTCAACACAGGATTTAAGAATCCCAGGCCTAAAATAACTGATTTCGGCATTTCTGGATTTTCGTTTTTTATTTGTTTTTTTGTGCACTGATTTCGGCGCCGGCGCCCTCGGCTTGGTATCCGAGACATAATTTGGCCCTTGGGGAAAAAGAAATTGGGGAACCCTGATGTAGATCTTGAATATACAAAAGGTCCAGGGGTCATGGGCAAACGGAAAGGACAGCAACACTAAATCTTGAATGAACCTTCAGGGACCCCTTATTGCTCTGGGTCCCAGGCAGTTGCCTATATGGCCTGTTCATAAAATGTGCCTCTGTATGTGGGGGTCCTTTTGGTTCAGCTTCTGAAATTCAGGGTCAGACTGTTCAGTGATCCAGCTCCAACCATGTATAGACTGTGTGTTAAATTGCTAAATGACCCTTTACTATAATAAAGAAAGAACAGTGAAAACTCCTCAAGTGAGATAATTCAACAATTCAGTCATATCCTCTCACCGAATAAAAAAGGAACATTCATTCAAGATCATTCATCATTCTACAGTATTGTCAGCTTTGGTGGAAGACAATACCTCAACCTGTCTGAACTAGTTGCAGCAGGTAGACAACGCCCTGGTGGGGAGTGAGGACTTGTTGTTCAGTAGAGAGAGAGAGAGAGAGAGAGAGAGACACACACACACACACACACACACACTCACACACACACAGAGACAGAGAGAGACATACAGACAGAGAGAAGGTGGAGCATAGTTTGACTAGAGAGAGAGAGAGAGAGAGAGAGAGAGAGAGAGAGAGAGAGAACACAGTGGATGAAGTTTTGTAAAATAAAGCACAGTCTTACATATTCGCTTCAGGAGGAACAACGTTCAGTCATTTAACCGACAGCTGCGCTACTGACGTTAGTTCCACTTTAAACTCTCAGTAAGTTACAAACTCAGTGTTGCACAAAAATACATTAGCTGCTAAGTTGCTAACGTAATAAGATCCATTATGGTAACATGTTTACTCAGTGAAGAGTTAAGTTGCAATGAACAGTGAAACAGTCATTTGTGTATTTTTGCGTTTACTTTGTGTTGAATTAAAACCTGGTTACATTGCACTAAGGTGTAGGCTATTACAGTAGCTCTCCCAGGGCTGTTCAAGAGAATATATCTTCATATCACAGTGACTGTGTTTACATGGACCCTAATATTCCACTAATAATCAGAATGGCTCAATCACAATACAAATGCTTCATGTAAACACTTTGTTAGAGACTAGTCTGATGGGAATGAATGTTCAATCTGGTTGAGAGGAGTGGATTCAATATTTTTATTAAATTAAAAAATGGAAAATATCAGCATATAAACTGTATGTATGTACAGTTAGAAAGAACAGCAGAAACCACAAGTCGAGGACACAGTGTGGGTCCATAAAAAAAAAAGGAGGAACCACTTTGTGTAAAAGTTATTTTCTGATTAAATGTTTGGGGTATGTAAACAAGGATCACTTTTATTTAACGTCCATGTAAACACATCTCTGATAAGAATGATTTCAGTCTGACTGTAGAAATATTGTCCATGTGATTGTATGTCACAGTTGTTGCTGTGTGCTGCTCGCTACGTCTTTAGTTTAGTTGTTTACACTCTGCTTTGTCCGTCTGGAAGCCATGTTATGTGATTCAGACACCCGGGGGCCGAGGATTCTGATTGGTCTGTCGGCGGGGCGGGACTAAACACTAGGGGATGAATGATGATGTCATATCCTTGTATGAGGAAGTAATGACTGCGGGAGGGAGGGAGAAGTCTCCATTATATTGTTATGCAACTTGTGTCTGACAATAGTCTCCCCTCTAGGCTTTCTACCAGTGAGCCTAGTGGATCAGGAAAGCAGGTCCTAAACCCCAACACCATGGGTTCAACGTATTCAACGTAAGTGAACTAACATTGTCATGGCAGATTTGACTGGTTAGTCCATATTGTGTTTTAATGTGGGAAACATCTGCCTTTTGTCTGGTTCTAAACTCCTACATTTACAACTATTTACAATGTTGTCATTCATCAGACACTGTTATCCAGAGTGAATTACTAAGGACAAGATCACAGCAGCAACATGGATCCAAGTCAATCAACAACAGGGTAAAGGATCTATTCACTACAGCAGTGGTTCTCAACCTTTTCAGCCCATGCACGACCCCACAAAGTTGATCAGAGCTGAATGAATCATATTTGAACCAGAGACCCCCCAAAATAATAATATTTGAACTGGGTATCCCCCCAAAATAATCATATTTGAACTGGGGACCCCCCACAATAATCATATTTGAACTGGGGACCCCCCAAAAATAATCATATTTGAACTGGGGACCCCCACAATAATCATATTTGAACTGGGGACCCCCCACCCTGACAAGCACTATAGAATTGTAGGAGTTGAGGCATTACATTTAGTTTGACTCGGTTCCACAGATAAATATTGTGGAACACGAGACGTTGTGAGCTTGTACATCTTTCTTATGTTGTATGACAATTTGGCCAATGTTTGATGAGTGTTTATAGTATATGGTAGTTTGTTGATTACTTTTGATTCAGTAAAGGTCTTTTTTTCTTTCTTTCTTTCAAGGTATTAAAAAGGTTAATTGTCCTTAAATTGTAATTCACTGTCATCCAGGGACCTGTAGCTGGTCAGATCCAGCTACCACGAGTGGTCTGAGCTCCTTTCATACTGTATGATACTGTCTGATGTCTAGTCGGCGACAGAGCCAAATATCTAACCTGCTAGATATTTGAAACGATCGAGAAGGCCATCGCCGAGCGTAATTATCGTGGCCGCATCCTTTCGCATGAGCCTTTCACACACAGCGACCAAAACCTCACCGATCACAGCCAGATCTGCGCCAGATCGCCGGTTTTGTCGGCGAAACAGATACTACTGTATCTGTTTTCGACTCTCAGTAGTTAATACTCTCACAAAAACATGTAGTAATCCTGGTTGCTATACCGCCTCCCCCATGACAGCCGGGGCGCCTGATGGAGGAGAAAGGAACTGTTTGGAATAACGTGTTGGCCCTGGTCTCCCTAGGCTGGTGGGGGGAGTTTAGCGCCCAGGATCACTTAGAAAAATGTGCACCGGGTGAAAAAAGGGTTACAAAATCGTGGAATGACAAATGTAGTAAAACAAATAAAATTATAATGATTAATGAATTAATAACCTTTATCACCGACACACCAAGAGTGTGTGATGATGATCACTCTGGCCTGCTCTGCTCTTGGCGAGCAAGAGGAGCTCTGAACCGGCATGTGTCTCTCTTCCTGCCGCGGCACGTCTTGTGTGTGAGTGTGAGTGTGAGTGTGTGTGTGTGTGTGTGTGTAGAAATATTTATGGATTAGATAAAAAGGATATGTGACCAACAAGTCGACGGTTATGTTCCGTGAGGCCCCTCTCTCCACCAGCTCTCCCGGGTAGAGGAGAGGGGCTGGGGGAGGACTGTCACACAGTCCGCCGTGCCTGGTTCTCACCGGGCAGAGCGGGGTATTGCAGCATATGTGACTCATATGTAACTCCGGAGCCCGACTTGGATTGGACTTGGATTTAAAGGTAACTGTAGAAGGTCTCAATAGTGCCATTTAGCTCTGCTACATCCACCAGATTTAGCAAAGATTTAGGTTGCCAATTTCAGCCAATCAGGAGAGAGTACCTATTATCAGCTTCGATTTTTATAGTGTTCCAGTTCCAATTGTGTCTCCTCATTTCTTTGTGTGCCATCACTTCCAATTTCACATCAGGTATCCTGAATAAGTGTTCTGTGTGCAGCCATGCATTACATGTATTTATGTATAAATCACTTTGTCCGTAGAAGTCATTTAAAATGTACAACCTCTTCAGGTTTATGTGACTTTATTTTCTGTTTCTTCAGCCTTTCCATTTTGGACCACCTCTTCAACAACGACAACGAGAAGAAGTTTCCTCCAGAATACATCCTCCCTCACACATATAAAGACATGCAGGTCAGTGATTAGCCTGCAGAAGGCAGCGTGGTTAAATACACTAGTAGGTTGGTATACAGTATGCACAGTTCATTGCATTTTTTCTCTCTCTCTCTCTCTCTCTCTCTCTCTCTCTCTCTCTCTCTCTCTCTCTCTCTCTCTCTCTCTCTCTCTCTCTCTCTCTCTCTCGTGTCAACACAAGTAGAAAACTAAGTAATGTAGAGAAATGGAAAGACAGTAGGCTACGCTGAACTAAACCAGTGTTATACTACAGTATTTACACTCCTTTAAATTGATGGCCCACTCTCATCTCAAACATAAAAGTTACTGCCAATGTTTACTGAGGTATTTACCAAAATATGCCTAACTTTTTTTTGCCTGGAAACCAGATGAATCTGCCAGTGCAAAAAAAAAAGAAGAAGCCCTCGGCAGATTAGTCTGGCCCCGCTCGGTTGTGATTGGATTTCGCTTTTTTATCCGATGGAAATGCAGGTTCCACACAGAGATTCCAGACTAATATCTTAGCAGTGATATTAGTCTGACCATGCCAGGCTAAACACTTTTAACACTCAAATATAATATATAATGTATATGTGCTGATGGGTGTAAATGTCATATACCCACACAACATCCAGATAAGATTGAATTCCCCACCATGAGAAACAGTGATAGGGTACTACACACACATCTTATTGTCAAGTCATCACATTTATGTAATGCACTAAATGACTTTTTGAGATACATGACATTCACAAGGTCAGCAGAGGATAATATTAAATGACTTCATTTTAGGTTCCTTATGGCTGGAGGATCTTTAGTTAACAGCTCAGTCAAAGTCTCACCCTGAGCGTACAATTGCTACAAAACTGCTCATATCGAAACTTAAACTGAGCATATTTTTGCTGATGGGTGGAAACCTTGTAAGTCCAAAATTGTTACTTTTCAGAAAATGGAAGAGACAATTATGCTGTAGTTATTACTTTCCATTGATCATCAATATTTATTACCACACACACACACACACACACACACACACACACACACACACACACACACACACACACACACACACACACACACACACACACACACACACACAATCTTTAAAAAAAAATCTAAAACAGACGATCCACAAGCTCATAATGCGTTGCATCATGACGACCTGTGAGCTTGTAGATCTGCTATTTTGGCCACTCTCGTGTGACGCTGTAGCGTAACGAAGTAGGGCATTCATTTAAAAAAAAAAACTAAACGTAAAAAGTTGAAATATGGAGATATGAGGTTTCTGCCCGGCAACAATGATGCAGGAAGTTGTTTGCAGGCCATAAAAACAGACTTCGGGCGCGCTCCCACCAAGAGTTGGCTGGCCGCTGTTAAACGCAGGTTGTGCGCGGCCACAGTTTTTTGCAGCCAGCGGATTCTAAAAAACGGGAGTGTCGCGCCTGTCACTCACTTTCAGGACCCACTGCCTGCTGCCTTGAGCACCATGTTGCTTCCTGAGTCTTGAGACAGTCCGCCTTCCACTCACCCGATTGGACAGAGGGAGAAAATCGGCTCCTGCCTCCAGCACTTTTATGCTTAGTCGCGGAGAGCAGATAAACGCAAGGTCTGCGCGACTAGCGGAAAAATCTGCTCTTGCGTGAATCAACGCATTTGCATTGACAATGCATTGGCAGATTCTGCAAACAGCGGCCAGCCAACTCTTGGTGGGAGCGCGCCCTTCCTGTGTTTCCATTTGGGTATTTAACTTACTTATTAGGCTTCTTTTATAGGTAGGTAGGGAGGATGTGGTAGCCACCAAACTGAAATGGGCATTCCATAGTGAAACTCCTTTGTACGGAATGCCCATTTCAGTTTGGTGGCTACCACATCCTCCCTACCTACCTATAAAAGAAGCCTAATAAGTAGTTTTAAAGTCACCTTAAAACAGACCACAGGTCTATTGTGCAACGCCTACGGTGAAGAGCGATGTAGGACCACACGGGTATTGGACAAAAGGTTAAATAATATTTAAGCAAATTTTTATAGTACTTCATTTTGTAATCGGTTAATGCATAATATATGTAGCCTATATTAACTTGTACTGATTAACTTGAGTTTTTGTGTCATTTCAGCCAGTCATGACTAAAGGAGTTTCCAGAGACCAAGGCTCTGGCTCACAGGAGGATACAGGAGATCAAGGTAATAATGATAAAAACAAAAACAAAGATAAAAAAAAAACATTATGACCGTTAGAGTTCATTAGTGTACTAATAGGAACCTTCTTTTTTTATCTTTAGGAGCCTAATCTACACTGAAAGATTATCGTGCTATATACACTTTAAGCAATGCATCTGGTTCATCAATGTGATTGTGATGTCCATATCAAATAAATAAACATAACATAGTATAGTTTGTTGATTACTTTTGACACAGTAATGGTTTTATTTTTAAAAAAAATCTGCCCATCAAAAAAGTATTGGGTCTATGTATTTATTTGTATGTATATTATATTTTACACCCCAAGTATCCCATCCCACACCCCTCCCCTTTGCGTGGGAGGAACACTCACAGAGCGTTCATGATGTGTGCCCTGACACACACACACGCACACGCACACAAAAAAACACAATTGAAACAAGCTGTCATCTTTTTCTGTGTTTCTCCTTTTGCTTGTGGTGGGCCTGTATGGGCCATGTAGGCCTACTGTAGATGTTATTGCTGCATATGATACAGTATATGTATGTTGGAAGTAATCAATAGAGATGTCAATCACCTCCAGGTGTCCAGAGAGAACTCATCCAGAGATCCATCCTCAGAGCGGATGCAGTGTGTCTGGTGCTGCTGTGTTTTCTACTGGCGTTGATAACCACATTCATGGCCCTGTACTGTGAGTATCAGCTCAAAGGTCAAATTAATGCACTTACAAACAGAGACCTGTGTCTCACATAAGAACCATGCTCCACTTCTGATAGCGTGTGGGTTCTCTAGTACTGTATTATACATGTTGAGAACTATTCACATTAAAACACACCTGATCAGGAACATTGGCCCTCATTTATCAACACGGTGCAGACCAAATAATGGGCGTACAGCGAGATCACCGCAACTCTCGACATTTATCAATATATCATGACGTTGCCTTCAGCCTACAGCACGCTCAGATCTCACGTCTGGTCGATAGCAGTTGTTGGCGTTGGCTGCACTCGTCTGTTCCATTGTAGACATGCGGAGCAGCATTGTCTCACTGTCTGACAGGCATCTGGACACATATATCCACTCCAAAATTGTAAGAAAGCCTGTCAGCGACGCCTAGTGGCCTTGCATGGTATTACCCACGGACAAGCCTATTTAGTCAGTTGACACACGCAGGTCAGCACGTCAGACACAGCAAGCTCCATGTGTTTCTGATCCCTTGTTCCTTGTTCTTGATCTGTGAGTTTATGAAACTATGTGAGTACACTATTTCAGGTCCAAAGTGTTGATGTAGTATTCATTTATATCTGGGACTCTGTATATCACTTGTATGTGACTTTATATGCTTAATTGGCAACACCTGTTTGTTTGGCTAGTGCTAATTTAGCTCCCCACTGCCTGCAGTTTGTTTGTAACCCTTTATGGTGTATATTTTGTTACTCCTGTGATGATGATGTGTATTTACTTCTGTGCCTACAATGTTTGGACAGTTTTGGTGTTAATATTTGCTACACTGAGTGTGTGCTTATTTTTTGCCTTATGACACTGTGCAGATAGCCTGTTGTTAGTGATTGCATCATACATGCCAGTGATCGCATCATAAATGCTTGAGCTCATGCTACTGCTAATGTGTTCATTACGGGGCCAGGCTGCCAGCATAGCTCCGTTTTGATATTGGCATTATTCAATATTCTTCTCCTTCTTCCACTTTTTGAAGTTTTGGCTTAACCGTGCATACTGTACGCTTTTTACGAAACTCGGCCATATGGTAGATGGTCACGAAAAACTATCAAGAAATAATTCTCACACTCATTCGTCAAAGGGTGGCGCTATAGCACTCAATTGAAAGTGCCAACTTTGAACTTTGAACTCATGCCCTGTTTGACCTACAGCCATGAAACTTCGATATACTTCATGCCCGACAACCTTCGTGGTCTGACTTTTGACCTCTGACCTTTAGATCTCCCACCATTTTGAATTATATGAAAAAGATTCATTGGCTCTTAAAAGCTTCATTCTTTCACTTATGGAAAATCCGGATAGATAGATAGATAGATAGATAGATAGACAGATATGCAACACAACAGACATGCAATAGACATACATGCAACCTAAATTTAGACAGAGATAGATAGATAGATATACAACAGACATGTGTAGCCGACGTGACGACGTGACAGTGACGTAAGTTTCAATAATAATAATATATATATATATCTATATGTATGTATTATTATATTGTAATTAATTCATAAGTTATATTTATATGGTTTATGAGATAATTACGTCCTGTATACATATGCTGTGATATCATCCAGTGTGTGATTGCTACACATGCAATATACATACATGCAACCTAAATTTAGACAGAGATAGATAGATAGATAGATAGATAGATAGATATGCAACACAACAGACATGCAATAGACATACATGCAACCTAAATTTAGACAGAGATAGATAGATAGATAGATATGCAACACAACAGACATGCAATAGACATACATGCAACCTAAATTTAGATAGATAGATAGACAGACAGATTCATTTCATCTCAAACACGATAAAATGTACTTCTTACCACTGCTATCTGGGAAAGAACGTGGTCTGCTCCTGGTGTCGTCCTGCTCTCTCAAGGGAAACCATTCCTCACCATCCGACTCCAGCTCAGTATCTGACGAATCAGACTGAGATTCAACGGGCTTTCGAGAACCTCACGGCGACTCGTCGTCACCCTACCACTGCGACGGAGAAGCTGGGTCGGTTCAAAGTGTTCCTCACCGCCAGATATCTCCGAGTCTGTCTCAGGCACTACGGTCGCGGAGGCTCCGGTCACCGGTGCCGCGGGCACCTCGACACGACGGAACGTCATCGTCTCCTCTATAGTTTAGTGATTTTGTGGACTGCTGGTGATGTTCATAATCGGCTGTCCCGGTACTGGCCCTGCTCGGCCCAGGGACTGGATCGCCGACAGGGCGACTGGAAGCAGCGCTTCTGCGCCCGGTGGCGGCGGGGTGCTTCCGCTTCACTGGCTTAGGGCCAGGCATGTTCTCTCTCGTGTGTGTGTGTGTGTGTGTGTGTGTGTGTGTGTGTGTGTGTGTGTGTGTGTGTGTGTGTGTGTGTGTGTGTGTGTGTGTGTGTGTGTTCCCACGAGTTGTTTTGATCACGTGGTGGAAGGCGGCTGTGATCACAGAATGTTTATGTTTGACTGTCACAGAAGCTGTTCTGATCATGGGAACTCTAAATAAGATGTTTTTGATTATAGGTCACCCTGACTTTTGATGGCATGTTTTCATGTTTTCTTTTCATGATAGAAGCCCCAAATTAAGTCACAGGCTGGGGAAGAGCGCCATCTAACTGAAACACAAAAGAAAAAAAAAATCACCCACTCTTTTTTTTTTACGTCTTAGACGTCATGTGGCACTCAGGGCGTTACATGGCCATGACGTCTTAGACGTCATGTGGCACTGAATGAGTTAACCCGGGATTCGGGGTCGAGCTGAAAAGTAGTTCCACCTGTTGGAATCATTTGCTTTTTGTCAATTTCAATCTATTCTGTTTCCATGTCTTATTGTGCTATTATTGCACTTTGCGCTTCATTGGCCCTGCTTGTCGCCGTCTCTCTCTCTCTCTCTCTCTCTCTCTCTCTCTCTCTCTCTCTCTCTCTCTCTCTCTCTCTCTCTCTCTCTCTCTCCCCCCCCCCCACCCCCCCCCCACTGGCCCCATATTATCACTGCTTGCAGCTATATTCTTTATTGTTATTCATTTCAGACCACACACACACATGTTCACCATTACCTAATAAATCAGAGGTCTTCAACAGGGGGTCCGCAACCCCTAGGGGGTCCGCGAAAAAAAACAAAAAAAATAAACTTTGTATTTATTTTTATTTTTTTTATGTCAATTTATCTTTAAACATAACATGACATATTTCAATAGCCTAATTGAATGCACGATAACATGGTATGTTTATACATATTTTGTAGAGAAAGGTCCTTTTGCAGTTACTGGGATAGCCCGAAACACGACTGTCATACCATGACAGTCATGGCGCTACTTGTTCCTGTTTTTTAAAAGTTTACATTTACAACCAGCACATCTTCATAAACGTTCAGATTTCAAATATAAAATGCTTCCCCCCCCGGCCACGGATGTTACAAGTTAAAGTGCACAGGTCTAAGTAGCCTACCTGTATCCTCCGTAGGCCTATTGTTAAATAAAAAGCTTTTTAATCCGATTGCCGGCCATTTTCTCCAAATCTTCTCCATATGCTTTCAAATTTGCGCCCCTATCGGTTGGGAAGTGTATTGCACCCTGATACATTACTAAAAAAGAAAAAGGAAATGGCCGGTGATCGGATTAATTTTATTTGCCAGAACCCAAGGGGTGGGGCTTACATGAAGCTTTGTACCTGTTTCGTCCATACATGGGCAGGGGCCATTTGTCCTCCGGCCCCAGCCAAAAAAAAAGTTTGTGACGTCCCCTTTCGTCTAACTATTCATGACATCATGAACTTCAGTTATAAAGTGGTTTGTAGGTGTGTTACATACTAGGACTTCATTTTGGGTCCGGCAGAACCAGGTCTCCTGGTCTTGTTTATTGAACAATACGGAAGATACGGGTACTTCGACCTGTGAGCTTTAACTTGTAACATCCGTGGCCGTGGGGTCAGCACTTTATATTTGAAATCTGAATGTTTATGTAGATGTACTGGTTGTAAATGTAACATTAAAAAAAAAACAAGAACAAGTAGCGCCATGACGCTTGTGACAGACGAGCATCATGTGAACCATGGCTACTACTGGGACAACCTGTGCGTATGGGAGCAGGCAACCATTTTTTTCATGTTTATACATATAAAACACAATTTTATACATAAATATACGATATATGTGGTAGCCCCCCCTACCCTACGAGGTAGGGGGTCCCTGCTCCATCACCCCATCAGTTTGGGGGTCCCTGGCCTGAAAAGGTTGAAGACCCCTGCAATAAATCATTGGAAAGAAATCCCTTCTCCAGACTCCCCTGATTCTCTGACCGGAATCTAGTCCATATCCGCCGCCTCAACCAGTATTATTATTTCTAAAGTAACCGGAGGTGTCCCCCTTCGTTATTTTTTTATATTATCTAACACACTAATAAATGATCCATGTGAAATTATAACATTTTATAAACTCATTTAAACAAACTGCTTTAACAGTCATTCAGATAAGATTGCAGATCTGGCTGCATTGGCTATTTGAAAATAGCAGATCTACAAGCTCACAACGCGCTTGTAGATCTGCTGTTTTCTAAATATACGACTACGAGCGCTTCTGCAAGAGCATTTTCGGGAGTTTAGACCGGCGCAGCGGCGCTGCCGTTATATTTTCATGGCCACCGGGGGATCGGACTTTTAACCCACGGTCCAACACACACCAGCCTTCATCCATTAATGTTCTCTCCAGGCTATCTATCTCTCCTTAATGCGGCGCAGCACGCAAATTAATATACTAACGTGTGTGTGTGTGTGTGTGTGTTGACAGGCAGCAAGGCGAGGCGAGCCGGCATAACTCTTTCTTATT
Organism: Gymnoscopelus braueri; assembly: GCF_963280865.1. NCBI lineage: Eukaryota > Metazoa > Chordata > Actinopteri > Myctophiformes > Myctophidae > Gymnoscopelus > Gymnoscopelus braueri. The sequence continues at coordinate 4,026,381 of NC_137605.1, forward strand.
GGCTTTCTATGCTTTGTTTGGTCGTATTCTGGTTCATGTCGTAAAAACGGGGCGTTTCAAGAATATTTAAGGGCGTGTTATTTAAATGACGCTCGTTTTCAGACGTCAGATTTATCAAAGCTCCGACCAAATGTACGCTAGGATTGGCTGTATAGGATCGCTTCATAAATGTGACTTTGCCCTACGGACAAAAATATGCGTTTTTTACGCTCCATTGATAAATGAGGGCCAGTGAGTTTATTTTATGTTATTTTCACTCAGATGTTTGATCTCATCATTGAACAGTAACAACAGCTGTGTTTATTTTTACTTTTGGTTCTTTACAGATCATTCAGTCAATAACCTGACCGCCCTGACCCTGGAGATGAATCTGTTGAAGACCAATTACAATGACCTGACCCTGGAGATGAATCTGTTGAAGGCCGACTACACCAACCTGATGCTCCAACGAAACCAACTACAACTTGAACTTAAGAAAGGGAAAGGTGAGACGTTACAAACTTTTTGCCATCATTGCCACAATGTGTTGACAGACAGACAGACAGACAGACAGACAGACAGACAGTGTGTCTGTATCTCTATTCACATGGGTCTTAAATGTCCACTCAACACCATCAGTGTCACAATGTGTTGACAGACAGACAGACAGACAGACAGACAGACAGACAGACAGACAGACAGACAGACAGACAGACAGTGTGTCTGTATCTCTATTCACATGGGTCTTAAATGTCCACTCAACACCATCAGTGTCACAATGTGTTGACAGACAGACAGACAGACAGACAGACAGACAGACAGACAGACAGACAGACAGTGTGTCTGTATCTCTATTCACATGGGTCTTAAATGTCCACTCAACACCATCAGTGTCACATAAAGTAATGCTTGTTTTTTTTCACTCCTGTCGTGTCATGTCGAGACACAAGGGGGCAGTGTTTAACTGTTTATCATGAAAGCATGAGTAGCAGAGTTCTGTGGCAATGAGTATGAATGTCTTTTAGAGTTTATGAGATGCTAAACAAATATTTTCTAAATGAGGTGCAGAAACACTATTTATATATTAAATAAATATGTTTACCCTCCACTACCTCCCTGACTACTATTATTACTATTATTATAAATACTCTAGTCTACGACGTGTTAGAATTGATTATCAGTGCATTGCAAATCCGTCACTAAATATCTTTTTTTTTTTTTTTTTATTTATATTTTTATTGGGTTTTTAACATTTTCCACATACAGCAACTGACATGGACATACTTTTAACAAACATGACAAACATGGTCAAACAAACAAGGGGGGGGGGGTCCTCCAATTCCATTGTTCATCAACATCATCAGTTTACAGCGAAAAACAAAAAAAGCATAGCATAGCCAGGCACTTAGGACAGGTCACAACACTCCATATAGCTCATAGTCACATTTAAGCATCGGCATAATCGTCATTGTCCTATCTAAGGGGAGGATTCCGGCCCACAGTACATTGGCCTTTTAGAAGGATCCGAGAGATTTCGGCGGGGAAGTAGTCTATTAGTGGGGCCCACAATTTCAGAAACGAGGCTTCATTGCCTCTGTGTACTGCACACAGTCTTTCGTGGGGGAGTACACCAAAGATCTCTTTATACCAAAGTTGTATGGTAGGGGGCTTATCCTTGATCCAATTGATTAAAATGCATTTACGAGCTAATAATAAGAATTTGTCAAGTAACTTAAATTGTGGGGGTGTCAGATTAATCTCTTTGGAAGGGAGTCCCAGAATGAAGGCTCCCGGATCCTTCTTTATCCTAACCCCAAAGATGCCACTTAACTCTTGTGCCACGGAGCCCCAAAACCTAGATATCCACTTACATTCCCAAAAGTAGTGGTAGTAGGTTCCAAGATCTGTGTGACATTTAGAGCACAAAGGAGATCTTGAACGGTCCATTTTGTTTAGTAACACAGGTGTGATGTGCAGCCTGTGAAATATTTTATATTGTGTTTCTCTTAATCTATTACAGGTGAACACATTTTTAACAGAATCAATGGCCTCTTGCCAGTCGTCCTCGATATATACATTGTTAAAATCGCTCTCCCACTTGTGGATGGATTGTACCTCCAGGGAGTCCAGCGAGTACAACAAGGAATAGAAGGAGGAGATAAAATGTGATACATCACCACGTTTGCATAGGAGGTCCTCCACTTTGCTATATAGGGATCCAGTTTGTGGGGGCAAACGTAATGTGTTAATATAGTGACGTATTTGCAAAAAAACAAAAAAATGTTCCCTTGGGAGATTGAATTGCGTCTGTAATTGCTGAAACGACATCAAAACACCATCTTTGAATAAATCACCCAGTACTCTAAGCCCTCGAGAATGCCAGGTCTTGAAGATTGCAGAGCTAAATCCTGGGCCAAATTCATGATTACTAGAAATGGGTGTTAGCAGTGACCTTAGGTCTCCTCTGCCTGCATAGGTGTTAATCTGTCGCCATATTCTGATAGAAGTATAGATAATTGGGTTTCCTCGTATCTCTCTGTGGATTTTATCTTTATTACCAGTTACAAGGGCCCATAGTGAATTTGGTGAGCAGCCCCACGAGTCCACACAGTTCTTATTGTGTAAATAGGCTTGGAGCCATTCCCAAATGAAGCGAGCATGACAGGCCCAGTTATAGAAAAGTATATTTGGCATGGCCAAGCCAGCTCTGCTCGTTGGCAACTGCAAAATTTTAAACTTTTGCCTAGGTCTTTTTCCATGCCAGATAAACTTAGAAAAGGCCTTCTCCAGATCTCTGACATCTTTTTTTGATACCCATAAAGGAAGCATCTGTAAAGGGTATAAGAGGCGGGGAAGAGTATTCATTTTTATTAGACTTGTTCGTCCCAGAAATGATAATGGGAGGTCATGCCACCGTTCCAAGTCCCTCTTAACCTCCCTAATGACCGGGGCCAGGTTCAGGCGTGCCAGATCCTTTAAATTGGGGGAAACTTTGATGCCAAGATACGTAAATCCAGAGGTGGTCCATTTGAAGGGAAAGTTAATTGGGATGTCTGACTTGGTCAGAGTACCCAATGGCATAGCTTCAGATTTACTTTGGTTAATTTTGTAGCCCGAGATAGCGGCAAAGTCTTTTATGATTGAGAGGACGGTTGGCACCGACCTCTTCGGAGAGGACAAAAACAGTATAATGTCATCTGCGTATAAAGCTATTTTATGGGGGGTACCCCCATTCGAAAATGAGACCCCCTCCACATCGTGATGGGACCGTATAGCCTCGGCAAGCGGTTCGAGCGCGACGGCAAATAGTAATGGACTTATGGGGTCCCCTTGCCTTGTGCCTCTAGCCAGGGGAAAAGGCTCGGAGCAAGTACCATTGGTAAGGACACGAGCGACAGGTGAGTGGTAGATAGTTTGTATCCATTTAAGGAAATTCCCTCCAAGTCCATACCTCTCCATAACATCAAACAGGTACCGCCATTCAACTCTATCAAATGCTTTCTGGGCATCAAGCGACACTGCTAGTACTTTACGTTTCATCTGATAAGAGTGCTGTATAACATTCAACAATCGCCTTACATTAGTAACCGAGTGTCGGCCTTGTATAAAGCCAGACTGATCTGGATTTATTATAAGAGGCATCAGTCCCTCAATCCTCCTTGCAAGCAATTTGGAGAGTATTTTACTATCCACTGCTATTAAGCTAATGGGCCTATAGGAACCACACATATCAGCTGGTTTCTCCTTTTTAAGTATGAGAGAGATATTAGCTAGGTTCAGGGTTTGGGGGAGACTGCCCCTCTGAAATGAGTCAGCATACATCTCTCTCAGAGGGCCTACTATGATCTTGCTCATTTTTTTGTAAAATTCTGGTCCGTAACCGTCTGGGCCTGGGGCCTTGCCCCCTTTAAGGGTTTTTATTGCTTCGAGTACTTCTTCCTCTGTAATAACTTTACAAATGGATTCTCTATGTTCCTCTGACAGTGTTGGGAACGTTATCTTATCGAGAAAGTCTTTCCTTTGCTGATCCGAGGTCCCGCACTCCGATGAGTATAACTTTTGGTAGAAAGATTTCATAACTCTATTTATATCCTTAGAAGTATGATGGCTGATATCATTGTCATCTTTAAGGGAGGATATAATATTAGAGTTTTGTTTACCTTTAGCAAGGCGAGCCAGGAGCCTGCCGGGTTTATTTCCTGATTCATAGAGCCGATGCTTTGCAGTAAAGATTGTGGACTCTGCTTCCCTTGTCAGTATTTGATCTAGAGCTGAACGAGCGGCATCTAACTGTTTCCCCACATTATTAGAGGGTAAGAGCTTGAATTCTGTTTCAAATTTTGCAATCAATTTTTCAAGTTCCAATTGGTTTCTGAGCGCCTCTTTCCGTTGGGCCGTAAATATCTTTACTTAATGAGTTTTTCCCACTGAGGTCAATCAGATATAACATTTGTACACAGAAAACCATGCAGTGTGTTCCATACAGCAGGAGTAAAACCAAACATATTTTCCTCTTTCCCAGATCTGTTGTGTGAGTCAGTGAAGTTGTGTCCCAGTGGATGGCAGCAGTTTGGATGCAGCTGTTATCACAGATCTACAACATGGAAAACCTGGGAGGAAAGCAGACAGCAATGTCAGAAGACACCAGGAGCAAATCTGGTGGTCATTGACAGTAAAAAAGAACAGGTTAGTGTATCTGAGATAATTCTGTGATTACGGTGAAAACATGAATATATTAGAGAAAATTTATTATGATTCAACCATGTACAATTGATCAGGAATTCATCAAAGGATTGAACGATGAATCATCATCCTGGATTGGACTGAAGAGGACTGAGGGCAAATGGACCTGGCTGGATGGAACTCCACTGACAACACAGTGAGACATTTTATACGTTTTTATATTGTAATTCCTTCAAAGTCACTGTATGTGGGTGACTGACTGACTGACTGACTGACTGACTGACTGACTGACTGTCTGTATGTGGCTAAAACGCATTGCGTTGTTTATTCTGCAGGTACTGGGACAGAGGATATCCTGATGAGAACCAAGGTGACTGGAACTGTGCACGATACTGGCACAGCAATGGAAAATGGAGCAGTGGGGTCTGTTCAGATACTGTCAAATCGATCTGTGAGATATGTTTCTCTTAACTTCATCAGAATAATCTATCTGCTCAGTGGCGTACACACACCTTTTTCCGCATGGTTTTACAGTAAGAGTAAATGCACTCAGTCACTTTACACCACTGCAAATAATTATATCACACATGCAGGCGTAGTGGGAAGCTGCGCTATAGTTACCCAATCAAACATCATGTGGAGTAATGTAACGATGGGATTTCCTCTCTAGTCAGTATGAATACCTTGAGGATTCTTACAGGGGCCCTCATCCAAGGTCATTTAGACTATGCGTGCTCCTCATGGTATCACAATACCACCAAAGGCCTTAAAAATAAGGCTCCAGACATCCCAAAACAAACTAGTAAGGCTACTTCTTGGCCTCAAACATACAACCCATCTAACCCCTGCTCATTTGGGTTGGATGGCTCAGGGTTGAGGACAGAGTACGGCAACTTGCAATGGGCCTGGTCTACAATATTCACAACAACATTGGGATACCCATGTGTGGCGATTTCATACACACAGAGAAGAGAACGCTCCGACACACGCTTGACAGGATACATCACAAGACTGATTTATTATCATATGCCACTCAACCACAAATCACGCATGCGCGCACCGGTGTGCGTGACACCTCCCCTCTTAAGTAAAGAAACTTCAAAGTATTTTTTTTTTCTTTTTCAAATGCGATATAATCTCAAAACATATTCAAAACTGTTTTATTTTATCAAAATTAACATCAGCTCTTTTTTTTTCAATACAAAATTAACGTGTGCATCAAAACTGTCTATGAACCTGACAATTAACTGTAAATGTAAACCATATCAAGCACACAAATTAGCTGTAAACATTTCAGTGCAAAACTTAACTAGGGGAGTGGGCAGACTACCACAACCCCTTGAGAGAGAAGGCAGGGATTATTTTGCCCTTATGCCATCCATCTCTATCTAACTATCATAACGACTGTTAGGCTTCACCACTCTTCCGCTCCTGGTGACAACAGGACCTCCAGGTGACAACAGGACCTCCAGGCCCTGCTGCTGGGTGGCTGCTGACAAGTTGTGCAGTGTTCAGTACCGGGGGTACTGGACCAGGGTGTACTGGTGAATAAGGTGCTTGTTCTGGCGCGACCGCTGGTGGCTCCACTGGTGTCTCTCTGTTGACCAGCTGGATGTTCCTGCGGTTCCGTCTGGGCGTGTCACCTCGGCCTGTCTGCATTGTGAACGACCGTGGTGTTGCTTCCTCGCGCTGCACCACCGCTGTTGTCGCCCACGTTTTCTCTCCATCGATCTTAAGACAAACCTGATCACCACAGGTGAGAGGCGGGAGTGGCCTTGCTGAGTACCTAGTGGTTGTAAAACTTCTCGTAGGACCGCTTGGCTTGCTTGTCATTTTTCCTGACCTTTTTCAAGTCAGGCCAGGCAGATTTCAGATACTCCATGAGGGTCGGCAGGGTTTTACGCAGGTTCCGGCCCATCATGAGCTTGCCAGGCCTCTCCTTTGTTGGCTTTGTCGGTGTTGAGCGATAGCACAGGAGTGCTAGCCTCCCAGGCCATAGCTGCTTGCATCGGCACTGACAACGGTGGGCCTCTGGGGTAAAAGTAGACTAAGGCTGGTGCTGAGGAGATCAGTGATTTCACCTCAGTGAATGCTCTTTCTTGTTGAGGACCCCAGACCCATTCTCTGTCAGACTTTAGCAGTTCATTCAATGGCTGTAGACAGGTGGACAGATTTGACAGGTAGCGACTTATGTAGGTTACCATTCCTAGGAACCGTCTGAGTTCTGGAACATTCGTTGGGGCGCTCATGTCTCTGATAGCAGCAACTCTTGCTGGGTTTGGCTTAATGCCATCCTTGCTTACCACCTGCCCCAAAAAGTCAAATTTTGTTTGAGACATTTTACACTTCTCTTTCTTGAGCTTGAGGCCAGACTTTTTCATGGACTCCATCACCTTGCTGAGTCTCATGTCATGCTGCTGTGTGGTTTCTCCAAAAAACAGGATGTCATCCATGTAAACTATTACGCCTTCATGCCCTTGTAGCAGCTCCGACATTTTCCTCTGAAATATTTTGGGCGCTGAAGTGATGCCGAAAGGCAGCCCTTTAAAGCAGTATCTACCCAGCGGGGTAGATCAGCTTGTAGTCACAGTCCTCCTCCAATGGTATCTGCCAGAATCCGCTGGCCACATCCATGCTTGTGAACACTGTACTACCTGCTAGCTTGGGGAGAAGGTCATCAATAATAGGCAGGATGAACTTTTCTCGTTCAACACACTCGTTCAAACGCCTCTTCAAGTCAACACATATTCTGATTCAGTTGTTCTCCTTATAAATGGGACCAGACACCATTGCGTTGGCTGCGTCACCTTCTGTATGATGCCCAGTGACTCCATCCGTTTCAATTCTTCCTCCACTTTGGGTAACAGTGGAACAGGGACTCGTCCTGTGTGGCTATACAGTAGGGTTGGGCCCCCTCTTTAAGCACAATCCCCACAGGATAAGGATAATTCCTTTTAACAGGTCGTTCATGAAAGTCCTTGCGGTCTTGTTTCCAATGAGAATCTGTGAGCAATTAGGGGTTAAGAGTCTTGCTCAGGGACAAATTTCATTTCATCGACACATATGCTGGGCTGGCCTGGAATCGAACCTGGGGCAACCAGGGCCTCTGGCTCCCTAGGCGGGCTCACTAACCACTCAGCTATGGCCGCCCTTTAATGTGCCCAGCTGACCAAACACACTGACTTCATTCAGCCATTTGATCAGGCCTAATTTGGTGGGCACTGCTCGGCCAAGCAGGTTTTCACCACATGACTTGACTGCTACCACTCTGAAATGACAGTCACGCAGCTTGTTCTGCACCTCAGCCTTGATTTTGGCTAAAAACTGCCCTTTTGTGGTCACAGTGCCCCCTGGGCTTCCAAGTGTTGTTTTTACAGGTTTAAGCTGGGGCTTTTTGGCTATGCTAATATATGTAGCTTCTGTGATCACTGACGTGTCAGCCCCCGAGTCTATTGTAAATGTCACTGGAGAATTAGCAATGTTCAGTGTTGTGTGCCATGGTGGCTCATCCTCAGTAATGACCTCACTCACTTTTGCGTTTTGCTCAGTGAGTGACCCCAGGAAGACAGACCCCTCTTCATCACTGTCACTACCGTGGTCATTTACTGTAACCTCCTGCACACTCTTAGAGTAACATGCTACTGCAAAGTGTCCCATTTTCTTACATTTGTTGAATTTTTTTCCCTTTAGCTGGGCACTGGTCTGGATCACTGTGTTGTTCCCTGTGACATCTTCCACAGTTTCCTTTTGCTTTTTCGTTTTTCTGTCCGTGTGCTTTAGCTCCACCTGCACCATAGTCTCTCCTCCCCTTCTGTCTGAAGGCTTTGACTTCATCAACATTATCTGATGAGCCCTGGTTCTGTCCTTTAATTAGCTTGTAATGCCTTGGCATTTCTATTGCACTACGTAGCGTCAGATCATCCTTCAATTGTAGCTTTTGAGACGGTGGCTTATCACGGATCCCAATGACTAAGTAACCTGTCCCTCATATGGTCAATTTTAGGGCTCCAAATTCGCAGTTTTCTGCTAACTCATAGAGCTGCCTAATAAAGGCTTCCACACTTCCGCACCAGCATGCTGCGCTCTTGACTGAAACTTAGCCCTCTCGAATATGACGTTACGTTTCGGCATGAAATGTGCGTCAAACTTAGCAAGCACCAGGGCATGTTTATCTGCCTCGGCTGCATCCGTGAAAGTGAAGGATTTAATTATGTGCTCAGCCTCTGCTCCCATGGAGTATATTAAGGCGCTAAACTGTACGTCCTCCTCCTCCTCGCTCAGCTTTGTTGCTCTGTACCGGGAAAATCTTTGCTTCCTGTCTGGCCAGGTTGCCGGCTTCGTGAAATCCAGCTGATCCGGAGGGGAAACCTTCACCATGGCAATGCACACACACGTTCAGATGACTCAAAGTTACTCTTCTTTTATTTCCTCACTTTTCTGTTACTTATGACACCATGTGGCGATTTCATACACTCGTAAGTCGTAATCACTTTAGATTAGAACACAGAGGACGCTCCGACACACGCTTGACAGGGTACATCACAAGACTGATGTATTATCATATGCCACTCAACCACAACTCACGCACACCGGTGCGCGTATGCGCATAGCAGACTTGGTATATATAAGCATAATATAATTCACTTTACGTGACACCATGTACCTGTCAAAATACTTCAAAAACATAAATGAAGTCCACAATCACAACACCAGAGGCAGCTCCACTGATCATGTTCAACCCAGATTTGGCACAAACAAGGGAATGAACTCGTTCTCATGCTATGCAACAAAAATGTGGAATGCCCTACCAAAAGGAGTAAAGGAGTGTAAAACCTACTCACTTTCAAAACTGCCCTATAAAAACACCTTCAGGAGACTGCAATTCCAAACTGGCCCCTGTCAAAGTCTTAACCTACCCCCCCCCCCCCCTCCTTGAACTGCTTATTGTACATACAAGTATACAGTAGTTATTGTTTTTCATACCAGTAACCTGTAAGCTTATTGTATGACGTTCTGCATAGTAATGTATATCTGTCTGTTTTATTAAATGTCATCATGATGTGAGTGCGTGGGGATCTCATTTTAAATAAGCCATTGTTCTTTCATGAGCGATCCAGTTTAGAGGACCTTGTATTGTGAATTGTACTTCCATGTACTGTTTCCATGTCTTTTCTAAGTAAAGTATCAATCAATCGATCAATTGATGAAACTCACTCCAGAGAGAAAATTGTCAGAATTAATTTGGATGCAAAAACCTTCGCACACCTAGATTAAAAGTGTTGAAAGCAAGTGCGTAGGCTAAAAGCAGCAGGCCACATCGGAGAAAGAAGTACCATGCAAGCTTGCAGTGTGCGGGTTCCTGTGCGGGTTCCTTCCTCCCTTCTCAGAATTCTATTTTAAATTACATTTAATTCCTCCAAATATGTAAAACCTATACAAATGGCAGCTTGTCCCTATACTCCGCTTTGTGCTTTTTGTTTGGTAGAAGAGGACACAAACATAATATGTTTGTTTCATGTAAAAGTAACTTTTGAGACAACGTTGATGCTATCATGCTTCAGTCAGTTCAAGGTGAAATTTACAGTAAAACTGTCAAATATTATGTTGGGTCCCAACACATCCTTTAGTGAAACATATCATGTAAATGTAAAAGTAAAACTTCTTTAGGACTTTATGAGATTCAAGAACACATGCATGTTTTGTAAAACTTGTACCTGTATGTATTGCATGTTTAAGCGTTCAGTATTATGGATATAAGTACCCAATACCCATGGTACTTTGATGTGTTTATACATGTTTTTTTTCTATGGTGTCCATAGTAAACAAACATACGGTGTCATTTACAGCTACACAGTACACTCAAGAAACTGAGATGAGAATTGAGAGATAGACATTGCAGCACCAAAATATTAGATTGATTCATATTTGATCAACACTTCCTAGAGGAATTTTGCGAGCCGACCGTGTTGTGCTGGACGCACATAGCATAATAATCTAGGTCCTCAGATATACTGCAGGGTAGCCGCCAAATCTCTGTCATAGGAACCCTGGCATCCATATTCTGGAAAATAGCAGATCTACAAGTTGTGAGCTTATAGATCGGCTATTTTCGGCGAAGAGGTTTGGTGTAAAAACAGCAGGCCAAATACCTAGTCAAAGGTCAAGTTTACAAAGTATTGAGGGTTTAAGTTTTTAAATGTCTTAAAATACACATTTAACATGAATCAAACATGTAGTGAGGGGTCCCTGCTTCATCTCTCTCTCAGCTAAGGGGTCCTTGGACTGAACAACGTTGAGGACCCCTGATCTAATGGACTACTTTCATTACCGTATAAGAAATTACTGTAAATCCTTCTATAATCAATGAAATCATTGTGCTGTTACGTTTTGGATCAATTTGTATTTCACTTTCACCAAACATTTCTGTGGTCATTTGTGTGCTCTGGCTTGTGTGTGCACCCAGAGAGATTTTTTTGTTGGTAATTGATACTCGTTTGATCAGAAACGCCCCAATCCCATATAAGTCCATTCAACTTCAAAACATGTTTAAGTACGTCAAGACTCAATGAAAACACACATCCCTTGTTCTGGTGACTGATATTGCCCTTATAATGTGTGAGAGAGTAGTGTTTTCTTTAAATTACATTTTTCATTGTTATTACTATCACCACCCCCCCCCCAAAAAGAAAAAAGACTCAAATAATCATAAACATTGTCCCTAATAAGACCAATGGCCACCAGATGACATGTGTGTACAATTAAATGTAATAAGGGGAGATTTAACAGCGCTTTACATTACATACCCAATAGTTACTATTTCTAGTCACCGCTCAATCTAGCTCTACCCTGAAATGTAAAATGGTTATGCTTACTTTTATTGCCATACCTATACTGTAACTGTACCCTGTAGAAGAATAGAATACTTATGCAATTACTAGAGTATAAAAGTGTTACCATTGTTACATAACTTCACATCTTGTTCTCCAGTAACTACATATAAGTAAGAATACATTTGGTACTGGTATGACTGGTACAAAGATTACACTGTAACTCCAGAGTAATTACACTGTACGTTGTGGGCAGTAATGTAAATGGCCACCAGGTGTGTGTGTGTGTGTGTGTGTGTGTGTGTGTGTGTGTGTGTCAGTGGCGGACGCAGGATCTCTTTATGAGTAAGGCCAGGCAAATACGTGGTAGGCCCCTAGCTCCCACCCTCCCAGCCGGGGGGTGGGGGGTAGGGTCGCCGCAGATAGACAGCTGGAGAGTTGAATAACCTCTTACCGAAGTATGTAGGCGACCTACATATTTATGTTTTAGCTTAGACATAGGTAGCCTACAATAGTTGGTAGATGATTGGTAAATTATTAACCATGACAACGACTCAAAGACTTTTATTTTGTACTTTCTTGAACCACAAGCATATCACTGCGCCAGTCAGATATAATGTATATGAGAGAGAAAAGGGGGGAAAAACACTTGATACACAAAAACAAAGCTGGCAATGTATTGCTAATATCCAGGGATGCTTTGGCTACAGAGTGCAAAGCACCAAATGTAGCCAGTGAGAATTGCAGAGTACATAAACTGCGCTCGGAAAGGTTTCTTTTAGGAGCGCTTTGTGATGCACCGTGCAGTCAATAAATTCCACTGCCCGCTCTTTGATGAGTCCTCCATCCTCCATGAATTGAATACAAACTGCAACTAGTTCCCATTTGGAAAGATCTTTATACTCATCCGCGAGTAGGCCTATTGCAAAACATTGTCCACTGAGTTCAGCCTTTATTTTACCAAGCAGGACTGATGCTGTAGCCTCAAGCAGCTTGTCCTGAATGCGGTTTAGGCGGTCGCGGTGGCTGCCGTTCGTTTAGGCGTCCTCGCGTCGATGAGTATGCTCTGGACAAACTTTTTTTTTTACGCTGGTGCCATTGCTGTCTCTCTGCTGTCTCAAGAATCCAAAATGAAGAGAACGAGGCCAGGACATTGTGTGTGGTGTTTATATTGTGTGCTTATGTCATGACGTAGAAAACCGGTTCTGTGAATGAGGTACACAGACAGACACATTTCACACTTGAGTGTGAAATGGGATTCTGAGAATACACATTGGCTCAAAAGACCCAACATCCTCCAGACACGCAGGACGTAGAGAGAGAATGGATGTGTATTAAGCTGTTTGTCGGCCTTAAGTATAGGTGTGTGTGTGTGTGTGTGTGTGTGTGTGTGTGTGTGTGTGTGTGTGTGTGTGTGTGTGTGTGTGTGTGTGTGTGTGTGTGTGTGTGTGTGTGTGTGTGTGTGTGTGTGTTGTTCAATCCCTGCCAATCATGTAGGGGGGGGGGGCTGCCACACAACATGGTTGGTCCAGAGGAACCAGGCATCCATTTCCTGCTGTCTGACTACAATCCCAGGATGTCCGGTGTCAGAGCGTCCTTGAAATTTGTGAAATCCTAGTGTTATAGTCAATAGTCAATAGTCAATCCCTGTGTGTTATGTCCTACCCAGGATTCACACCGTGCTGATTGATTGATTGATTGAAAACTATATTAATAGCTTGCAAAAAAGCACAGAAAGTACAGTTCTATACAAGGTCTGCTAAAAGGATTAAATGGTGCATTTATGTAGCGCTTTTATCCAAAGTGCTTTACATAGATTGTGCATTACATTCACCCATTCACACACACATTCACACACACATTCATACACACATTCATACACCGATGGCAGAGGAAACCATGCAAGGCACCAACCTGCTCATCGGGAGTAATTAGGGGTTCAGCGTCTTGCTCAAGGACACTTCAACACTAACTCTGGGGTAGCCCGGGGTCATGCTGGGAACCTTACGGCCAGTGTTGCATTGGTGAATTGTAAAAGTGGTTGCACTCTATTTTAATAACGTACCGCACACGTCACTTAACACCTACACTACAGGTCACACAATGGACAATTGATATGCATCTAGGCTCATTCCTATGTTAATCCTATGTTAATTCATGCTGGTGTGACAACCGGCGGTCGGCAGCCTTTGTTAACTTTGTTGAGGTGTGAATTTAAAGTTGTTTTAAATCTATGCATGTGCATGTGCGTGCGCGTGCTCCTGTTCAAAAAGGTTGTCGCACGGCGTATTAGGCCGCCCCATGAGCAATGCAACCCTGCTTACGGTTCCCATCCGGCCACTCTACCCCTGAGCCACTGCCGATTAAAACCCAAGAAAGCACTATGCCTTGTTTCCATTGTGGACCATGCTAGTTACTTCATTGAAACATTTAACGACAGACAAATATACTGTACTATGCAAAAACATCCTATAAACCAGTAGTAATCCAAAAAAAAAAAAAGTACAGTAAATAGTTTGTGTAGGGGGTGCTCTTTTAGAGCGGTTTTGAAGGAGAGTAAGGATTCACACATGTTTTATGGCTGTTGGTAGGGCATTCCACATTTTGGTTTCATGGCAGTTTTGTGAAGAAGGCCGATGCAGACCTCAAAGGTTGGTGACAGGTGCGTAAATCAAAAAGTGCATAATATTCAGAAGGGGATCTCTGATGGTGATATCAAAGAAAAGGACCCACACACTGTCAGGACAGACATTATCCTGATGAAGGTCTAACGACCGAAAAGTTGAATAAAGAGCTAATTTATTTTGCATGTTCCTGACAGTGTGTGGTATGCGTGCAACCAGTATGCGCACAATGAAACCCATTCTGTCAGGTCTCGCTAGGACGCGCCTCACCAGCCAACACACAAGAGGGGGTTGGGGTGTGCTGAAACCAGCGCACCCCGAAACAACAGGTTGATTGCATGAAACAACCACCTGTGCATCCAGTCTCAACGTTGGTAAACAAATAATTGGTCTATGTGAAGAATGCTTTGTTCTGAATGTATGATCATTATATTGTACTTATAGTGTTATGGAGAGACCTGTTGTTATGTTCTGCGTTCAACTGACACAAGGGGCAATACTTATATTTTAGTGTGACTGCTTGGGGGTGGGTTACTGTGGACAGTAACTCATCTTATATTGTTATACCGTATGTTGTATTGTGTATGCTTTTGTTTTCATATATTCTGTCTTTGTATTTGCTGCAGCACAAACTGCACATCTTGGGACCAAAACTTTTAACTGTTTCTAAGTGTCCGTTCAGCTTGTTCTCACGCACTCCTTTTGTCTGCCAATGAACACGTTGTAGCGGACATGCACTCTCCAATCCCCTCTAAGAGCTGTTTTGTAATGAATGCCAGCGGTCTAGACATAATCATTCCCAGATCTACATTGCACTTCCTGAAAAGGAAAATTAACTCATGAACAAACTTAGAAGACCTTTGTGAATGTGCAAATCCCATCTTCATGTTTAAACATATAGGCTACCACACCCACTGGGTCATAAAGAAATGTTTCCCCAGAAATTGATTACATAGATTAGCGTTGGTGAAATCTATTTGCTGTCGTCTGCAACTAACCAGCTTCATTAAGACTAGAGGTTGGGGCCTCTACGCGGCACTCACACCTACCTACATCGCACCACCGATGCAACTGATAAGCCCATATGGAGATCTCTGTAGATGTCAGTCCTTGTCCCTTTTATACCCATATATGGAGATCCCTAATGTCATCAGTATATGCCCATATATGGGCACGCCCCCTTTGTGCCCATATATGGAGCTGACTGATTTGTTTGCGCACATTGAGGTTCGTCAACACACTCCATATTTGGGTGTAGCTGCATTGGGAATTCCTTATATGGTTATGGCTGAGTCATGGTGACAGTGGTGGAAAAAGTACTCAAATTGTTTACTTAAGTAAAAGTATCAATAGGCCTACACAATGCAGAAATACTCTTTTACAAGTCAAAGTCCAGTAATCAAAATTGACTTAACTTTGTAAAAGTACAAAAGTATTGGCATCAAAATATACTTAAAGTACCAAAAGTAAAAATGCAGAATGTTCCGTCCTAGCTAGAATTAAAAGTCTTTTGAAAAAGTATTTTGAATAGCAGATCTACAAGCTCACAAGCTTGTGAGCTTGTAGATCGGCTTTTTACAAATGGCCGAAATATATATTAGGGCTGAAGTGGTTAATGTATGTTTTGTAATAATAATCTAAATCCAAAAAGTAACTAGTAACTAAAGTTTTCATATAATTGTAGTGGAGTAAAAGTACAATATTTGCCTCTGAGATGTAGTGGAGTAGAAGTAAAAGTATTGAAAATACCTAAACATTTACAGTACAGTACAAGTACAGTACTTGAGTAAATGCACGTAGCTACTTTACACCACTGGTGACATGAGTGTGACGACATGGTCCGTCCGCCCGCCTTTTTTCTCTCCTCAAGCATTCAAGCATCAAATATTCAGCTGATGTGGAACGCCCTGTGGTACGATCATTAAAGAGCTGTAACTCTGCTCAGCCTGTCATTTGAACCTCTCTGTCCAACACTATGCATCTGATCATACTCATCCTTGGGATTATGCTTTTCACAAAAGGTACGTTGTTTATTATTACTAACATTTCTGTCTTTTGGGAGGTGTGATGTTTATTTCCCTTTCTGTTCTTTCTTTTCTTTTTCTTCTTTTTTTTCTGTCCTTCACAACACTTAATTATCCTTTGAGAAATATAATAATAATAATGTGAATGAATGGCACAATGTTGAGGTCATTTCAGTGTGACAGTGAAATCCACACACAGGGGAGAGGAGAGGAGAGGAGAGGACACTTTAAATAGAATAAATCAGTAAACAATATGTGATATGGCTTCATTTATTTTCCTGTAGCACTAGATTATCTACACAGTATTACACTCCAAGTCTGTCTGTCAGTCTGTCTGTCTGTCCTATAGTATCAACATAGGCTTTATTCACAAAATGTGAACAGAACAGAATGCTGTTGCTATACATTAGAGAATAGTAAATATAACAACGACAAATTGTAGGGGGAAAAAGGTGTATGCATTTGTTTTTATGGATAAACTGAAAAGGGACATCAGTTGACTTCAACTGCATGTCTTGACTGACACGCTGGTAAACAGAATAAACTAATCAGATGATTACTGGTGTAACAGAGTGTGTGAAATAATGTTGTGTAGTATATTATGGACCCCAAGTTGCTTATATTTTATGTCCAGTACAAACAAATCTAAACTATATATTAAGATTACTTCACTCAAGTTGAATTTGCCTACAGCAAGGAGGAAGTTGTTGTTGATTCAGAGATGTGGCTGCTGGCCCCAGCCTGGGTGTGGGTTATAATTAGCATTCCCATTGTTTAACTTAGAAGACACAAGGTCCAGACCACTGTCTTCACTGCACCCTTCCTGTCACATACAGTTGCAAATCAAATCAACAGCTGATCAAAGAGTGATCCGATCACCTCTCAGAATTGATTGATTGATTGATTGATGTACTTTATTTAGTAAGACATGAGAACATCAGTACATGGAAGTACAAATTCACAATACAAGGTCTACTAAACTGGGAGTCTCATTAAGCACTAAGCTTGTTTAAGATGAGATCCCCATGCACACAAATCATGATGACATATAAGAGACAGACAGATATACACACTACTATAGGCCTACAGAATGTCATACAATCACCTTACAGGTTACTGGTATGAAGAGAGAAAAAAAAAAATCACACCCTGTGTGAAGTGGGCGGTGTCTTGCTAGCTAATCACAATACTGAATGGAGTCAACCAATCATGTACAAAAGATAAATACATTTATTGAAACACTCTTTATGATGGACGAAACCATAACTCGAAAAAAACCAAAATTTGGTTTTTTTCGAGTTATGGTTTCTTATATAGGGCTATGCACATGTGTCATGTGACACTGGCCAATCACAGTCCTGAATAGACTGTGATTGGCCAATCACAGCGCAGGATAATTGTACAAATTTCCTGGGCCCAGATCACAGCGCAGGAAAATGTACATATTTCCAAATCTCACTTATAGGGGCGGTTTCACCGCCCAGAAATGTACAAAAGAAGAAAAAGAAGGGGGGGGTTAAGACTTAGACAGGGGCCCATTTTCGAATTGCAGCCTCCTGAAGGTGTATCTTTAGGACAGTTTTGAAGGTGAGTAGGGTTTTACACTCCTTTACTCCTTTTGGTAGGGCATTCCACATTTTTGATTAATAGCATGAGAACGAAATCATTCCCTTGTTGAGCCAAATCTGGGTTGCACATGATTTGTGGAGCTGCCTCTGGTGTTATGATCGTGGACTTCATTAACATTTAGGATGCAAGCCAGATAGAGACATTAGCATTTCAAGGCTGACCCACGCACGCCTGGACCTGCCTCTCTCCTTTTTCTAATGTATGGACCACTGCTATTTAAGAAGCTAACTGCAATGTAACCTTACTGTGCCACTCCGAGCCTAAAGGCTGCAGGAGCTGTGGCTCCCTGGAACTCTGTTGTTTTACTAAATACACCGAATAGAAGTTATCCGACTGTCTTGACGTTTTCAACTTTCTTTCAAGCAGGCCTGGTTGGTAACCCACAGCCCAGTACAGATACAACAGTTGTCTGTGAGCTCTGGACATGGCAATTACAGGAGAAGGGAAGAGGGAAGAGGGAATAGAGAAGAAAAGAATAGAATAGATCACAGGAAGGCACAGTTAAATCAAACAAATGCACATGACTGTAAAGACTAAATGGAAGTGGGGGAGACAGCTAAATTATTTATTTTAGTTAGGAACCAAATGGAACCAAATTGACCCTTGCGGGTCCATTTGGTTACATTTGTAACTTGTCGGAGTTAAATTGACATTAACATTTTTCCAGTGTAGATTAGGGGCAAAGAAACAAAACCTATACGCAACTGGGGTCCTTAAAGAAACACTTTGAGAAACACTAAGCTGCACACAAGGTAACCTGACTCCGCTAGATGGAAGAAGCTTGCTTCACACACTTGTTGTTTCACAGCCTGTGAACTCAATACCGCCCCATCTGACGGAGTCAGGTTACACTTGAGGGGCTCATGGGCATGGAAACTTGAGGGGCGTTTTTTCAGTGCCAGTGAACCACAGTCTGTTGTTGGGGGGAGAGGAGAGGAGAGGAGAGGAGAGGAGAGGAGAGGAGAGGAGAGGAGAGGAGAGGAGAGGAGAGGAGACTTTGAAATGGAACAGATCAGTAAACAATGTGTGATACGACTTCATTTATTTTCCTGTAGCAATTATTTCATATCGGTCACAATCATTCAAAGTTAGTGTTCATTCATGCGAAGTCAATGAATGAAGTCAATTCATTCATTGACTTCAATGCATTCCATTAAACTTTCATCAAGCAGAGAATTCTCCATCTGCATCTATTTATAGCGTTTACATAGTTGTATGTTTTCAAAGTGGGGTCCGGGGACCACCAGGGGTCCTTGAGCGGGTTCCATGGTGTCCCCAGCAAAATGTTTAATTTCACTAGAAGTCACTAGAAGCCCAGTGAGAGAAAGGCAATTCAAGGCAAGTTTGTATAGTACATACATAACAAGGCAATTCAATGTGCTTTATATAAAACATTAAGCAAAGGAAACGCATTATAAAAGGACATTTGAATGTGGTATTAAAAAGTACTTGTACAGTACTTAAGTACAATGTTGAGGTATTTTTTACTTTACAGGAGTATTTCCAATTGTCTATACTTTTACTTCCACTCCACTAATATTGTACTTTTACTCCACTACAATTATTTGAAAACTTTAGTTACTAGTTACTTTGCAATTATCAATTATTATATTATAAAACATATAACCACTTTAGCCCTATTTTATACCTATAGGCTATTTGAAAATAGTCGATCTACAAGCTCACAACGCGTCGCATCGCGAAATATTCTCAAACATTTTAGTACTTTTACTTTTGGTACTTTAAGTACATTTTGATACCAATACTTTTGTACTTTTACTCAAGTAATTTTTTAATTCCGGACTTTTACTTCACAGTACTTCTACATTGCAGTATTGATACTTTTACTTAAGTAAAATATAGTACTTTTTCCACCACTGCTCTGGGCACACAAATGCTTTGAAATACCGCGTAGCCAGTAGCCACATTTAAAAGAAAATACATCATTTCAATAAATAAATATATGAACCCTGCAGTTATACCAGTTCTGAGGAGAATGGAGAAAGACACTTTCAAACCACCGCAGTTTGGGTGGATTTGGGTCAATCAAATATAATTATTAATTAATATCGGATAAACCGCAGGTGAAATATTGCGGTAAATTAATGACATCTAATATATCTATCCATAAAATAGCTAAATCTCTGCGTGCTTGTGTCTGTGTGAGTGTGTAGAGAAGCCTCTGTCTTTTTCTTTTTTTTTTACCGGTGCTGCTGTGCTGCGCTGAACATACAGACTGAATAAAAACGGTTGGTGCGGTGGGGATATTAAAATTGGATAATATAATTATTGCGGTTGGATAACGGGTGGATAATTAATTTGTACATGCGGATTCGGATGACGTTGAGAGGCCATCCGCGCATCTCTACCATACAACAGTGAAAAGCATCAAAATCATTTTCTGATTTCTCATACTCGCTCCCTATGGGCCCAAGGCCAGACTGATACCGGGGAGGAACGTGAGAGTGAATCCACGTTATCAGTCTGGCCAATGCCAGGCTAAGGGAAGCCACCATGTGGACACGGATGTAAACAAAGGCTGTCTGAGGGGAGGGGGGGGTCTCGTCTATCCACCAGCACAAAAACATTGTAACCGCGATCGTCCGTTCTGTTGTTATCGGCAGTTGAATATGACTTGTTTTCACCAAAAAAAGAAGAAATCCGAGCTAGATGTGTTTGTGTCTCATAACATGGGAGTGAATGGAGAGTGGGATGACGGCATTTCTGCTTCTATGATTCTCTCGCAGTGAAGGGATCATTCATAGGTTAACTAAAAAAATATATTTTTTCAATTGCAGGGAATGTCACATTCGGTGCCAGAATTTTATAATAACAGATTAAGTTCGGTGCCAGAAATCTCACCGTTGAGCTGCGCGGCGCTGTTTAAGCTGTAGACTCCAAGACGTGCATTCCATGTGAAACAAAGCATGCGTGCATTTTGCACGATGGTCCTGGCTAACGCCTGGAACGATAATATCTTTCACGCAGGTCACAATGGCGAAGCGATCGCACATCCAAAATGAGTCAAAAAAAAACTTTACGATTTCGGCACCAAAGCGCTACTCTTTGAAAACATGTAATATTACGGTTTTGGCACCCGATGGGTTAATAAGCGAATGCTCCCAAAACACTGAAACACTAGAGATCAGTGAGTGATAAACTTCAAATAACATTTACTGTCGACAAAGAAAAATTTGTGATTTCACTAAATTATCCACGGAATAAACATATATAGAAGTGATTGAGGGGAGTTTTACTTCTATTTCCACACAAACACCTCTACCGTCAACATGATCCACAGTGAGGCTGGTTGATGTGACAAGTTAACTGGTTTGTTAAATCAGACGGTGGTAAAATGCTGAAAAGTTAGACTAACACACTGCTCCTCATACACATGCATGATGGAAATGTGTTTAATGTTTACAGCAGTCTTCATTTGTAACCTGTCTTCTAACTGTCATCTTAGGATATGCCTTGAATTGTTACGAGTGCATCCCAAAGGGTTATCAAGACTGCGCTCAAAAGAAGCAAGTGCATAGGCCTACATGCGATACATGTGGTGCATGGGAAATCAGGACATATGACGGTATGTGATAGAGGTATAACCTAGTAAAACTATAATTACAGTCACTTTCTAATGTGACTAAGATGTTATTTTGACAGAGACTGTTTGTTTGTTTGTTTTTTTAGATCCAAATAGGTACATAAGCACGAAAGAGAAGAATTGCAGAGCAGATGATCAGCCATGTGTTAATGGCTCAGTGCATTTTAATGATGGAGTGGAAGGTAGAATTATATTCATCCAGTGTTGCACCACCGACCTCTGCAACGACTTCAAACGTAAGTAACTACAGTTATGAATTATAACGATAGTCATGTTTTTGCAACAAACAGTAACATTTGTCGCATTTATGCATTTAAAGGACAAGACCACTTTGGTAGAGGTTTGGGTTGTGTAGTTACCTTGGCATGATGTAACTCCAAAGGTGGACAAGAAATGAAAAATAATTGCTCCATTGAATAGAAATTGATAATTCAAAATATGCTCCTCATTGACTTACATTGTACGGTGAAACAGCTCTCAAAGTAACTCTTTTATCACATAAACAAACACAAACAAAGCTGATTCATCACCAAACCCAGTACTGTTTTTTTTTATTTTATAAAAATGTCAACTTCCTGTTGATTTTACTATTTGAAGATCCGGATACGGATATGCGAATCCAGTCCGGGTTTTCTTCCTAATAAAAAATCAACAGGAAGTTTTTATTTAAAAAACAAACAGTGCTGGGTTTGGTGATGTTCTATATTATCTGAATCAACGTTGTTTACATTCGTTATGTGCTAAAATAGTGACTTTGAGAGCTGTTTCAGCGTACAATGTAAGTCAATGAGGAGCATATGTATAATGATCAATTTCTAATCAATGGAGCAATAATTTTTTTGTTTCTTGTTTCTTGTCCACCTTTGGAGTTACATCATGGCAAGGTAACTACACAACCCAAACCTCTACCAAAGTGGTCTTGCCCTTTAAGTGAAATAATTTGGGCTCTGCGTTGTTTAGAGGCCCCTCAATGTGTGATTTGGGGTAGATCGGACATGATTTCTGCCATTTTGTTTACAAAACAAACTTCTCCGAGTTCGGAGATAGAAAAAGTAATCAATGTGACACTTTCAAAATGTTTACCTTACAGCTCCTATAGCACATACTGACAATAGAAAGATTAAGTGCAACTCTTGCGAACGAAACAACTGCCCCGTTGTTCTACAATGTTCTGGTGATGAGGATCGCTGCTTCACAGGAAAAGGTAATAAGCTGGTGAATTCATACAACTGCCTCTCCTGTTTACTCAAATATTGCACATTCCTCAGCTCAGAAGAAGGTTCGTTAACACTGTCTCTGAAGCCCATGTCTACTGTGTAATGTCTTATAAACATATCAAATCTGCTCATAACAATGTATAATTGTTGTAGTTATAAGTACTCATAAGAATGATAACGCTTAAAGCATTTTATAATACTAGATTTTCAGGGCCCTACGCGGCCTCCAAATCCAGCCCTATATTGCGCTGATCAGAGCAATGGTCACTGAGTTATGGCCATTTGAAGTGTTAAACACTGACGTCCACCGTCCGCCCACTAGGTAATTTTAGTATAGGATAATTCAGGAGGCCTGGGGAATCCTGGAAGTCTCGCAGTGACCAGAGCCCAGGCCAAACAGGTAGATGAGCCCTCTCTGTAACCCTCAGCGCTCTGCAGTCTGGTATCTGGCATTTTGCTTTAAAATACAAATGACCATCCTTTTTCTGCTCCGGTGTCATATGAGACTCCAAGGTATTAAACTGCACCTTAATCTTCATGTACATGCACTGATACTGTTCTTGCACTAATGTGTAGGAACAGATACCAGCTGCTAGCTCATGCACCTTGTTTTTCAAAATCTACATGTAAAAATGTAGATACGTTGTTGTCTCTTTTTTGTTATTCCTTCTTGTTCTTTTTCTATACTATAATGTTGTAATAAGGTGTAATACATTATTATACTTTTATAATGCATTATCATAACTCTTAATGTAATTATTATGATGTATTACAACTGAGAATTATAATGCATTATGATCTTTGAAAAAAAGGTCTGTCCAGAAATAATGAAGTATTATGATACTTGACCGTATAAGTAATTGTTAAATAATGTATGTCTTATGATTATTCTTATAAAGCATTATGAATAATTATGGGTATATAACTAAACATACAGTGTTATAAGCAGATATGTTTATAAGGCTTCATTGAAATTGTTGAGTTTATTGGAACTGTTGTTTTACTAAATAAATTGAATGGAAGTTATCCGACTGTCTGGACAGTCACTGGGCAGCCCGTGACCTATACACCAACACTGATTGAGGACAATGTTTATTGGACTATATTAGGTTTGATCCACACAAGACAATCCACAATGTGTACACAATCCATGATCCAGTGTGTGTGTGTGTGTGTGTGTGTGTGTGTGTGTGTGTGTGTGTGTGTGTGTGTGTGTGAGTGTGAGTAATTTTTTTGTAGTATTAAGTTATTGATTTGTTGTTGTTGTTCTTTTTTTCCCATAGTGACAAACAAAGACAAAAAGATCACCATATCGGGCTGCGCTTCAAATAGCACGTGTAATAAGACATTCAGATTCTCAGAAGATATACAAATTAAAGTAGAAGAATGCTGTAAAGAGGACTTGTGCAATGTATACACAGGTGCAGACAGGAGTCCCAGGAATGGCGGTCAAAATGCTATAAGCACTGTTACAGGCAGGGCCACAAGCAGTGCCGTTAACCTCTTGTTCCTGGTAGCTCCAGTGGTCTGTGTTGCACTGTTCAACTGAAGGGAGCCTCACTGATAAACTGCAGTTATAGAACCTTTGACCTCTGAATATTGTTCATCCATCTATCTATCTATCTATCTATCTATCTATCTATCTATCTATCTATCTATCTATCTATCTATCTATCTATCTATCTATCTATCTATCTATCTATCTATCTATCTATCTATCTATCTATCTATCTATCCATCCATCCATCCATCCATCCATCCATCCATCCATCCATCCATCCATCCATCCATCCATCCATCCATCCATCCATCCATCCATCCATCCATCCATCCATCCATCCATCCATCCATCCATCCATCCATCCATCCATCCATCCATCCATCTATCTATCCATCCATCCATCCATCCATCCATCCATCCATCCATCCATCCATCCATCCATCCATCCATCCATCCATCCATCCATCCATCCATCCATCCATCCATCCATCCATCCATCCATCCATCCATCCATCCATCCATCCATCCATCCATCCATCCATCCATCCATCCATCCATCTATCCATCTTAGGGCGGTCATAGCTGATTGGGAAAAAAGAAAGGCCACCTGGGAAACAGAAGGTCCCATGCATGCAGGTTAAATTCCCGGTGCAGGTTATTAGCCGAGGTGTCCATGAGGAAGACACTTAAAGGTATCATGACATTCATTTTCACTTTTTTTATTTTCAATGTTTTATTTGGGGTTTTATGACCTCAATTACACCCAAAAAAACTGAACTTAAAACATTCAGTGGATTTTCTGTGGTCTGGGGTTTTCTGAATAATTAGGCTGAAAAGTAATCTGAGCTTGGCCCTTCGACAGTGAGGTCACTGTCGAATAATCCCGCCCACTCTCCTCCTCGCCCCTCCCCTCCCCTATCCTTTCCTTTGGGGGGGCGGAGCAGAGGCGATGATTGACAGGCAAAATCCCTCACCAGCGACACCCGCAGGCAAAGATTTCTTTTTTCATTGCAGTTGAAAAGGCTTTAGAAATGTGAGAGAAAAACACCTGCCATTGATCACTGGAATGGAATTTTCACTTAAAACTTTTTGTACACTTTTGAAGGACCAGGACAAAGACTTTGAATGTGGTGTAAAAGTGAATGTCATTAAACCTTTAAAGCCCTAACTGCTGCCCACGGAGTGGTTTATATGATCACCTGATCAGCCATCAGCTGGGTGAAGCTGAAACTGCAGGATTAATAATAAGGTCTAAGATGGGGTGTTATAGCTGAGCGCAGCGGTGTCATGGTGATTTATTTTACTGGCAGGACGGTACTTTAATGACGTCACATGCACGCACGCGCACGGTACGCGTATACCGCGTGCACACCGCACGCATTTTATTTTACCTTAAATTAGGAAACATGTTTGTATAGGAAATGTTGTTTTAAACTAATACAAATTCAAGGAATGCTATGAATTATAGAGCTGAAACTAAAAGTTTGCTTTGAACGAGTATCTTTCTCTTTTTCGACGGTGGCTGAGGCATTTTTGCATGCAGACAGGATACTGGCAGCAGCCCTACTGAAGCCAACATGCTGTGTTGCTTACCATAGCCTATAGATGCGAGGTGTGACACCACTGGTAGAGAGGCCATGTGGGAAACAGAAGATCGTAGCTTGGATTCCCGGGTCTTGGCTATGTGTCGACGGGTCCATGAGCAAGACACTTAACCCCTTAAAGGAGAGTGC
Source organism: Gymnoscopelus braueri (assembly GCF_963280865.1). Taxonomy (NCBI): domain Eukaryota; kingdom Metazoa; phylum Chordata; class Actinopteri; order Myctophiformes; family Myctophidae; genus Gymnoscopelus; species Gymnoscopelus braueri. The sequence goes on from NC_137605.1 coordinate 4,052,202, forward strand.
CGGTCATTTTAGGTTTGATTTGATTTGATTTGATTTTATTAGACGTTATACAGGAGAAAAACACATGTTACATCATGTTCATCATAGAAACGTCGCAGACACAGAAAAGTCTTGCGACTTGTTTTCATTGTATGATATTTTAACCTTACTCGTTCTCATGCTATTCATCAAAAATGTGGAATGCCCTACCAAAAGGAGTAAAGGAGTGTAAAACCCTACTCACTTTCAAAACTGCCCTAAAGATACACCTTCAGGAGGCTGCAATTTCGAAAATGGCCCCTGTCTAAGTCTTTTGTATATATATATATTTTTTTTTTCTCTCTTCATACCAGTAACCTGAAAGCTGATTGTATGACATTCTGTATAGTAGTGTGTATATCTGTCTGTCTCTTATATGACATCATGATTTGTGTGCATGGGGTTCTCATCTTAAACAAGCTTAGTGCTTAATGAGAGTTTCCAGTTTAGTAGACCTTGTATTGTGAATTTGTACTTCCATGTACTGTTATGTACTGTCATGTACTATTCTCATGTCTTACTAAATAAACTACATCAACCGATTCTTTTTTTTTTTTTACAGAACCTGGCGTGTGCCAGATTTTGTGAGAGAAACAAGCAACCAGCGTCATGTCGTTCTGCACGAACGGTAGCTCATGCGTGACATTCAGCGCATGTTTGAGTATCATGAGACTCCACGATGAGTAGCAGTAGAAAACAAACAAACTTTGCATCGGTTAAAATAGACGATTTTCACTCTTACACACGTCTCCCATTATGCCGCTGCAAGGGGTCTGCAGAATGGACAACAGGGGCAGATCTGGAAATATTCAACGTTCCTTTGTATGTTGGTGAGTGATTAGCGACACATCAAACACACAACCTAAAATGACCGGCACTCTCCTTTAACTGCTGCTCCACCCCGAGCACTCATTAGAACCATCTGAGCAGCCATCAGCAGGGTGAAGCTGACAACTTAATTTTGCCTGCAGGATTAATCAGGTCTCCCCCTCCCATATAGGTCATCCATCTATCTATCTATCTATCTATCTATCTATCTATCTATCTATCTATCTATCTATCTATCTATCTATCTATCTATCTACCTACCTACCTACCTACCTACCTACCTACCTACCTACCTACCTACCTACCTACCTACCTACCTACCTACCTACCTACCTACCTACCTACCTACCTACCTACCTACCTACCTACCTACCTACCAGTGGTGGAAAAGTACTCACATGTTTTACTAAAGTAAAAGTATCATACTGTATCATACAAGTCCAGAATAAAAAAAATACTTGAGTAAAAGTACAAAAGTATTGGTATCAAAATGTACTTTAAGTACCAAAAGTAGAAGGTACTCATTATGCAGAATGTCCCATTTCACAAGTTTTAAAATGTATAAAGTGTATAAAAGTATTTTGAAAATAGCCGATCTACAAGCTCACAATGCGTCGCATCACGACACATTGTGAGCTGGTAGATCGGCTATTTTCAAATGACCAAAATATATATAGGGCTGAAGTGGCTAATTTATGTTTAGTAATACAAATCTAAATGTACAAAGTAACTAGTAACTAAAGTTGTCAAATAAATGTAGTGGAGTAAAACTACAATATTTGGATCCGAGTAGTGGAGAAGAAGTAAAAGTATTGGAAATTGGAAATACTGAAGTAAAGTAAAAATTCCTCAAAATCGGACTTAAGTAAATGTACTTAGTTACTTTACACCACTGTTACCTACCCACACATCCATGTCACATCCAGGCCTTTGAGTGCAATATAAATTAAGAGCAATAATACTGTGTCAGATTTCATTCTGCCTGTGCTGTTCTGTGCTCCAGAGAGTTTGGTCAAAAGAGTCCCTGTCTGAGCACCTAAATAATTTATATAGTTCAGTGGTGGAAAAGTACTCACATGTTTTACTTAAGTAAAAGTATCAATACTGCAATGTAGAAATACTCTGTTACAAGTAAAAGTCCGAAATTCAGAATTTACTTGAGTAAAAGTACAAAAATATTGGCTCATTATTTACTCATTATGCACAATATCCCATTTCACATGCTTCCAAATCCTTTGAAAATAACCGATCTACAAGTTCACGACGCGTTGTGAGCTTGTAGATCTGCTATTTTCAAATAGCCACGGCTGAAGTGGTTAATGTATGCTTTGCAAAGTAACTAGTTATAACTAAAGTTTTCAAATACTTGTAGTGGAGTAAAAGTACAATATTTGCCTCTGAGATGTAGAGTAGAAGTAAAAGTACTGAAAATGGGAATGGGAGTAAAAAATCCTTAAAATTGTACTGAAGTACAGTACTTGAGTAAATGTACTTAGTTACTTTCCACCACTGATATAGTTCTGGGCTGGCCCCTGAAATAGAATCAGAGAGGTGTGTTGGTGTGTGTAGAAAATGTTAAAGTATTTACAGTCTGTGTCTCAGCTTCCCCATTTCACGCTTCACTATTTATGTGAGAAAAGGGCAGAAGGGGTGGAGCATCCAAAAACCTTTTGAAGTGTTTTATACTGTAAATTGTTACTATTATAATTAATGTAGGCTATAACTGGAATATCTACAGTAATCTTTTATTTTGTTATAGAACTTGTAGACATGTAAAGTTTAAATCATTTTGAATTGTTTTTTGAAAACACGACACAGGATGCACTCTGCATTATGTAAAGCTATTCATGTAGATTATGAATACTAATCTTAATTACATGCATTTCCAAATGTGTATCAATGAAGAGAGCATAGTGATGACTTGTGAAACTCTCTCGTCTTCCCAGAGATGATCAGAGAGTGATGTGGAGAGGGAAGGTGTAGAGCGACATCTAGTGGCTGAAAGTTGTCATAGCAATGTCAGGTTTGAATGTTGACACAGGCAATAAGGCTGACAGGTTGCTTCAAAGTCTGCGTCAGCTTTGCAGGTCAGACACATGCCTAATGTATTAATTTTTCAGGATTACATTGATTGATCAGGTTCTCACAATGGTCAATATCAAGGTTACCATACAGCTTTGTCATTTGTTCAGCACATTACGTAAAACTGTTTATACTCCATGTATACATTGCCTAGATACAGTAGATTATATAGATTGTGCTACGGCGGTTCCTACAATGACCACTGTACATGCACTGATTGTTTGGTTTTGTTTGCAAAGTCGAAAAAGAATGACGCTTCACCGGCGCGTTTCACTGTTGTAGCGCTCCTTTAGCAGCCCTGCTTCTAGATTTCGGCGTTCTTCGCCGTTTTTTTTTTTTCGCATGCCGTTTGGTGCCCCCCCAAGGTTGGTGCCCTGTGCTTCAGCACCTAAAGCCCGTTGGTTAAGCCACCACTGCTCCTCACCTCCTCTTTGTCACGCTGACACACAACATTCTCTGCACATGATTTTGTTGACGGTATTAATGTAATTAATGTAGGTATGTAACAACATCAGTATTATGGTGGGCCCAGTGGTGAGCTGTGGATTTTTGAGCTATGGGGGCTCTATTTTATGACGTCACGGCGCGCGCACATGCCCGCGCGTGCGCGCGGGCATGTGCACATAGTCACTCAGCTCAGTGCTAGTTGAAATACCGTATTCAACATTATTAATGTAATTATATTTCTTATTATTTTTGTTGCATTGTTAATTTGTTGTTTTTATTTTTGTTTCAATTAATTAATTATTTTATTTTCCTTTTAGTTTTATATAAAAGCCCTTTACATAGACTCACCCACACATGTAGTAGTTAAAACAATCAGACAACTTGTCTTTGTCTTGTCTCAGAGAACTGGGTCCTCTGCTAAGTGATCCCCTTCACACTCTGCAGTGCAGAGACTGTTGTCTCTCATTGTGAGAGGAATGTACGCATTCATTTCAAGTCCATGGCTTTTCTCGATTAGCCTAATGTTATGCAAAGCAGCCAGGTAGAGGCTATTGAGAACGGCTCGCCACTGACGGCGCGAACCTTGAGAGGCTATTGTTTAAACGTTAAGGTGTTAAAGACCGCCGCTGACGGTGCGTGCATGTGGAGCATGCGTGAGCCCCCAGCCCCCATAGTGTCAGAACTAAGGGGTCGCCGACCCCCTGAGAGCCCCCTAGAGCTCACCCCTGGGTGGGCCTGCTGTGACAGCATCTACCATAGCAGTGTTTCCTATTAATTGACTAAACCCTGGCAGTCCGCTATAGACTCATTTGTCCCACAACCGAGTCAAACTAAATGTAATGCCTTAACTCCTACACTTCCAAGTGCGTGTAGGGTTCAAATATGATTATTTTGGGGGGGTCCCCAGTTCAAATGATTATTTTGGGGGGTCACGGCCTGAAAAGGTTGTTGTCTACTAGAATGGTCAAGTCAAGTCTCGTACCCCCAAAATTCGCCAAAAAACATGGGAATGAATGCATTCTAACTATTTTGCCACACAAATGTGAACACCCTACTACTACCAGCCATCAAACTTTACGACCCCATCCTCATTCAAAACCATCATAAAAGAGCAACTGTCCGCAATTTACAATAAGACCAGATAACCATCAGAGAGTAATC
>NC_137605.1:4061737-4089237 GCF_963280865.1 Gymnoscopelus braueri
GTCTAGCCTATACACAAATCTACAACCAATTACCCCTATACACAAAATGCTACACACGCACACAAAATGCTACACGCACACAAAATGCCTACAATCATTTATACGTTTCACTTATAAAGTGGTTTGTAGGTGTGTTGCCTACTAGGAATTTGTTCCTTCTGGGTCTGGCAGAACCAGGTCTCCTGGTCTTGTTTTCATGACCAAAACGCCCCTGTTCATGAGCCGAAAGTAGCTACTCAAATGCCTGCTTTGCATAACAGGTTTACAAGTGTGTGTGTGCGAAAGCATCCTCACTCCTCGCATCTATACACGAATCCACGGAGCGCTGCCCTGTAGGTGGCGCCGCCATTACTGCGGTGTCAGTCAGCAGCTGCTGCGGTTATGTCCATATGTTGACGTTAGCAGAGCAGCCATAATCCGTGGATTTGTGTATATATATGCTTGCATCTATAGGCTACACCGTGTGTGTGTGTGTGTGTGTGTGTGTGTGTGTGTGTGTGTGTGTGTGTGTGTGTGTGTGTGTGTGTGTGTGTGTGTGTGTGTGTATATGTATACACACACACATATACATACACACACACACAGTACATACATCTATAGGCTACACGGTAAACAACACAGCATGTTGGCTTCAGTATCCTATCTGCTGTCAGTATCCTGTATGCACGCAACAACACCGTAGCCACCGTGAGAAGATACTCGTTCAAAGCAAACCTTTATTTTCAGCTCCTATAATTCAAGGTATTCCTTGAGAAGATTTACAAAGAGTAAAACTAAGCTAAAAACTAGTCATTTCCTATATCCTATATCCACATTATTATCAACTTAATATCTCTAGTAAAATTGTATTATGCATTATTATCAACTTAATATCTCTAGTAAAATTGTATTATGCATTATTATCAACTTAATCTCTCTAGTAACATTGTATTATGCATTATTATCAACTTAATCTCTAGTAACATTGTATTATGCATTATTATCAACTTAATCTCTAGTAACATTGTATTATGCATTATTATCAACTTAATCTCTAGTAACATTGTATTAGTCATTGTTATCAATTTAATCTCTCTAGTAACATGGTATTATGCATTATTATCAATTTAATCTCTCTAGTAACATGGTATTGTGCATTATTATCAACTTAATCTCTCTAATAACATTGCATTTATGCATTATTACCAACTTTAAAAAAACAATTCAATGGGAGTATAACCACGTGTCGGTCTGTTAGACCTATAAACTGTACTTTCCTGTCCTATTTTTTGCAAATTGCTAATAAAGTATTCAATCAATCAATCAAGATAACCTGTGTATGTTGTGTCATTTCTGCTGGAAGGTGAACCTTAAACCTTTTTGTCTTACAACTTGCCTATCACATATCACTGAATGGAGGTAATTTAATCATCATTAGAGTAATCATAATCTATATGATTATTAGACATTGTTTGATTAATCCAGAACACATATCTGAGGACATTGGCGTAGACACCAGGCTTGTTACTCTGAGCACATCCAGCTCCCCAGCTCACCACACCAGTGATGTAATGAATTCCATCCTGTTCACACATCAGAGGACCTCCTGAATCGCCCTGGAAGGACAAACAACCAGTTTAGTACAGTCATTACAAAATAATAATAATAATAATAATAATAATAATAACTAGAAAGGTGCAATTCTGGGAAATTGCAAGTGTGGTTGCCTCAATCATACCGATGGATACCCGAGGAATCCGCCCGAAGACGTTCTGTTAGTGTAAGTAATTCGAAGGGGATTGATCCCTCAAAAATCGTGTTTTTGCAACGAATAAACTAAATGTTTTCGCATTTGCGGCGCCCCGGTGAAAATGGAATTGCTTTTGGCGCTGCGTTGATTCCACCACACTCGACATGTGATGTGTCATTTTTTGTGAAGTAGGCCCCTCCCACTAACTTTGGAAGCCTATTACGGACAAAGGGTATCAAATATCAAAATTCCGCCTACATATGTTTACCGCATAGATCCAGAGATCATGCGTACCAATTTTTGTGAGATCTGTGAAAGTGTGTGTGTATGCGTATCTCTATCTCTATCTCTCTATCTCTCTATCTCTCTATCTCTCTCTCATATTCCTAGGTTGCGTTAGAGCGCCCCATGTGGAAAAAAAAAAGAAAACACGATCTACGGTTTTGGCACTCGATGGGTGTATTTGCAAACAGGTAGATCTACGTGTTTGTCACTCAATTAACTGAGGGTCCCCTGGAACCACCTCAAGGTCACCTCATTTTGTGAACCAATGGTTTAACTGCTAGTGCTACATACTTAGGTGCCCCTGACACACACACAGACAGACAGACAGACAGACAGACAGGCAGGCAGGCAGGCAGACAGGCAGACAGGCAGACAGACAGACAGACAGACAGACAGACAGACAGACAGACAGACAGCACACATACTTGGCAGGTGTCAACTCCTCCCTCCAGGTCTCCTGCACAGATCATGGTATCATCCAGTTTGTCTCCATAGACATGTGGAGCCATGCAGCTCTGCTTAGAGATCAGAGGAACCTTGGCTTCCAACAGCCTGTTTGAAAGTTTGCTATTCCCTGAAGGTGAAGAACACAGAGAAGAGACAATGAGAGAAACACTGCAAGATGTTACTTATGAAATACATGTAAACCTAAAATAGATGGAAGCCTTATAATAAGGAAATAGTTTCCCCTCAGACAACTCTCTCTCTAGGCGGTCCTCAGACAAGCCCTCCATCGTCGCCTCCAGTCATCCTGGTTCTCCATTCATCTGACCAGCTCATTGGAGCAATGTCTATGTCGTCTATACATCTGACCATCTCATTGGTTCAATGTCTCTGTCGTCTATACATCTGACCTAGCCTAGCTCCAGCCCCTGAATCGCTAGCCACACCCATTAAAACAATAGGTTCAGGCGATTCAGGGTCTGGTGACGCTGTCGAAGGAGGTGTCAGACTCGGTTGAAAATATGTACGACCAATCAGCGCCGTTTCAACTTGATGACGTCAAACAACAGCCCCGTCCAAACACAAACAAACATGGCCGCGACTGCGTAGTAGTAGACCAACTAATGGGCGTACGTGAGATCACCCCAACTTTCAGCATTTATCAATATATCCTGTCTTTGACTTCAGCGTACGGCCCGCTCAGATCTCACGTCAGGTCGGAGGCAGTTGTTGACTTTGGCTGCACCCGTTTGTTCCATCTTAGACATGCGGAGCAGCATTGTCTGCCCGTCTGACAGGCATCTGAACATATGTATCCACTCCAAAATGTATATTATCTAACACACTGATAAATAATCCCTGTGAAAAGATAACATTTTATAAACTAATTTAAACAAACTGCTTTAACAGTCATTCGGTTAAGCTTGCAGATCTGGCTGCATTGGCTAAAACAGCAGATCTACAAGCTCACAACGTTGTGAGCTTGTAGATCTGCTATTTTTAAAATATACGAGCGCTTATGCGAGAGCATTTTCGGGAGTCGGGACTGGCACGGCCGCGCCGAAGGCATGGCGAGAGAGTATGTTTTGCACCCTGTCCGTCTGTCCGTCCGTTCGTGTGTCTGTGTGTCATTCTGTCATTTTGTGTACAGCTAATCTCCGGCACCGTTGGCTTGATCGCAGCGAAACTGTGCACACACACTCCCTGGATGCCAATTCAGAACCTCTGAACCTCTTCACATGGGCCTTTTATAGCGCAACGAGGAGGCCAACTTTGTGCAAACATTTATTTTTTACAGTACTCCTACAGATTTTGTCAAAAAATTCCGCAAATCGGAACACAGTATCTCTATAGTCATGTGATCAACACGGATCTGTTCGATATTCCATCTTGATTGGCTAAGGTTGGCTTCCAAAGTTTGCACGATTGGTCCGTTTTGAACAAAATGCCTCAAATCATCAGCTTGCGCTTTCCGTGAAATTTCACGCGCACATTCCCACTAGGTCTAGGAAGAAATGCCACTTGAACATTTTTAAATCAGCCTCATGGTTGCGCCCATTTGCGTTTTTAATTATAACTGCACCAATCTGCGTGAAACTTTGCACGCACACTCCCTAGAGGCTAAGGAAAAACATCTTTCACATTTGCCTATTATAGCGCCACCAGGAGGCCGACTTATGTAAAACATTTTTTTTGACATTAAGCCTTCAGATTTTATCCAAATTTCACGCAAATCGGTACACATGATCTCTATAGTCATGTGATCAAGATGGATCTGTTTGATTTTTCATATTCCATCCTGATTGGCTAACATTGAGATCTAAAGTTTACACGAGTGGCCCGTTTTGAACAAAATGCCGCAAATCATGAACGCAGCGTCCGATTGCGGGGAAACTTTGCACACACATTTGCACTACGTTGAGGATCAAATGCCAGCCTTTTAACATTGCCCTATTATTATTGCTAAACCTTTTTTTATATATATAACTCCTACAAATTTGGTCCAAACATCACGCAAATCGGTACACATTATCTCTATAGTCAAGAGATCATGACGGTTCTGTCCAATTTTTCATATTCCATCCTGATTGGCGACTTCCCAATATTGCTGGCCCACAATAACCTAACTGACCTGGCGGAGACCTGTGCTCCGAGGAGCACTTTTTCTAATTGGTCTTTTTGAGACGTCTCTGGCTGTTCTCGCTGATATTCTCTCTATTTTGCTTCCGTAAACAATAATCACGTGACGTCATGTGACACGGTTTTGCTCACGAACCGTCAAGATTTCACAAAACCGTATTAAACCGTAAAACCGAGACACAGGCCCAACCTTATTTTGAGACTGACCTGACTCCATAGTCTGCTAGGTGATTTTAAAACTCTCTAGTGAGATTTAAAACTCCCTGGGTTTCCACATTCACTGTACAGTGTAGCTGTAACTGTCTATGGTATGAGGTTGATTCAGATCAGGGGTAATGTGTAGTTAGGGCGGTTTCACACTGGATCCGTTTTCATTGAAAACGTTTCCCAGTTCGAATGCTGGCCTGCATTCACATTGGGCATAGATCCTATCGCACCACAGAACACATGCATATACACCCCCGATCCTACAGGTGGCGGCATGCACATAGTGTTTCCCCTGTGGACACAGACGTCATCAACTATGCGACAATGTTTGTGCTGGTCTCACACAAATATGCGTTTAAATATGTTGAAAGCAAGGGGGCGGAGTTGCGGTGAGAACTGAATAACACTACTCATCATGAAAACATCATGCACGTGCAATATAAAATATTAATATTATCCAGTGATATGAAAACATTAGCTAATGTTTTTATATCACTGGATAATATTAATATTTTATTTCAAGGTGCCTTGACAAAATTAAAACACCATTACATTATTATGAATAGTATTAACCACATGAACCCCAGCATGGGGGGAACATATGAGCCAAAAATAGCCAATCTACAAGCTCACAACGCGCGACGCGTTGTGAGCTTGTAGATCTGCTATTTTTGACAGAGACATTTGGTGTTGACAGATAAAAGCGTCCAAGAAAAGTAGGTCAGGGTTTAAGTAGGCTACATAATAATAAAACAATAACTTTATTTATATAGCACTTTTCAAAACATGAGTTACAAAGTGCTGCTGAACAACCTATTTTACCTTATTTTATGCTACAATTGGAGAAAAGGTCAAATAAAAGATACACGTTTTTTTTTAAGCATAAGGGAATAGCCTACCATAGTTAACAAGTTAATTCTGACAAGCAATAAAGAAAACACATTTAAACAAACTAAAATGAGACCAAAATAACTTTGGTCTCGTTGCCCACATCAACAAACAAACAAATACAGACATACATGTGAATTACATCAATAATTATGAATGACAGATTCATATGGTAGAAGAGTGCAATTTATGACAATAAAGCACAGAGATGTTTCGTTTTTGTAGCCCACGTTTGTGTGTGAAACTGTAGAATTAATAAAAAGAAACTTCTCATTTATTTTGGATAGTAATTATTCTGCTATTCTTCATTATGCTCATTATAATATTATATTATATATTATCTTCATATAACTGGTCCTCATAATGCTCATTATAATGTTTTTTGGATAGTAATTTAATGTATTATTCTGCTATTCTTTATTATGCTCACATAAGCTATTTAGAAGGGATAAACTAAACTGTGCATTCAGGAGAAATTGCATCATGAGTGAAACGGCTATAGTCCTTGGGAAACTATAAACCTACGTAGGCCTACATCTAAATGAGTTACCATATTTACTTACAAATTTCAAATTACAAAGCCTTATAAGCTATATATTTCTGGGATGCATAGTAGCTGAAACTCCACAAGATACCCACAAGATATACTATATGCGCTGCTCGCGCACCTGAAATGCGCGATGGAGACCCGCCAATGTTTCATGACTGATAGACATGAAAGAAGGCCCTTCACAGCTAATAGAGAATTTTAAATTTTAAGAATCGGTTCAGAATTGAATGAGTAAAATTGTTAGAAAGGCTCCCATATAAGTTGATTATTATTTCAATTGTTATGTTCCACCTTAAGAGTAATATGCACCAGCCCTTTAAGTGCGCAATGCATTCTGGGGCGTTTTCATTCATTCAGTAGCACCGGCTAGAAGAGCTGTGTTTTTGTTGGCTGTTTTTGTCGAGTTTATATACCGTCACCTATTCCAAATAGCGGGCCACTTCCGTCTAATGGTACGCTTGCTTTCACATTGCAGCGTACCGTACCCGAAAATGCATGATCCGGATCCGAAACTGCCTCCGGAGGTGGTTTCGGGAACGGAACGGTTAGCCGTTTCGCGGGTCGATTCGCTACATTCACACTAGCCAAGCGGTCTGGAATGCGCACCCGGGACCTGAGTGTGAAAGCGCCCTTAGATACATACCAGTGAGGCCCCACCCAGAGATCACACACTCCTTGCCATCAGGGAAGAGCTGGTTTGGCAGACAGGTAGTTTTAACATAGCGGGTTTCCATGGCACAGAGAGGACTGTAGGTGACATTCAGCTCAAGTAAAGCTGACACAGAATGATGCATTAGTATATCTGTCTAACATGCATGTCATTTATCAAATGAAATCATTACATTAGATGTGATTGTAAAATGTTTATTGAAAAATTTATTATTTCGATGTATTACACAACTTGGTTGAATGCTTGATTCTGATTGGTCAATCACTGAATTCAGCGTTATTTGAATAATGACTGCTGAACTCAATAACAGGCCGCTGTCTAATAAAAGAGACAATGTTGTTTAGTTTTCATAGCTATATCAATACATTCAGAATGCTAAGTGGCTATACATCATGTTGTGTCGTATGTCAATTCACTCACCAACATCATTACGAAGAACGTTGAGTCGACCATCAGGGTGCTTTGATTCCCAGTAATCAGGGTGGACGATGGCTCTCTCTACATGGATGACCTGGTCATACTCTTCCTTTCTCTTAATGTACACTCCCCCCAAGACCACCTGCATCTCCATGGACCTGTTGGAGCTACTGAATAAACATTATGTTAAATAAAAGTCAATCTTATTTCAAATCAGATAGATATACAGGTAGCAGAGGTCACATTAGGTCAGTAATTGCCTGTTTCAACCATGTTTGGCTGAAACAGCCGTCATTTTTTCAAATCAGCCCGGCAACTGGCTTGCCTTGCAGCATGTATTGCCTAGCTCAACTTTTTTTTTGTTAGGAGCTGCAGTAATCTGATCCTAAACCAGCATAATCATCACGCAAGTTACACAGCCATTCATGTTGCTGCTGCACTAACCTGATCCCAGGTCAGCCTAAAACATCACACAAGTTAAACAGCACTTCATTGCGTTTCTCTCCTGATGCGCGCCGCACACACAGTAGGCATGCTACGGGTCTTCTCGGATCCACTCGGGTATTAGACATAACTATCTTAGTAACACGGTAGGGTTATTGTACTGACTACACTATCTTAGTAACACTGTAGGTTATTGTACTGACTACACTATCTTAGTAACACTGTAGGTTATTGTAGTGACTACACTATCTTAGTAACACTGTAGGTGTGGTTATTGTACTGACTACACTATCCGATTTACCATTTCAGGATTTTCTGTGATGATTTTTTTCTTTTGGTTCATGTTTTGTTTAGAAGAATCCAGAGCCAGCACAGCTTTCTGTCATTGCATATTACCATAACATATGAATTTAGAGCAGCTTACATGCAGTGAGCAGCAGTGAGAACCCAGCAGGATGCAATGAGGACGCCTCCACATTCATGGGTGAACGGTTCAGATGAACCAGTAGGTCTGCGTTGCAGAGACACCTGCCATGGATGAGTCCCAGGAAGAGACCCTCTGCCTCCCATGATCCTGCTCGTATCACCAGGCTCAGGTCTGCCACACTGGGAGAACATGGCTGGACAACATGGAGAATGGAAAATGAATGGGAAGGACATCCAGAGAGTCATCAAACCCACCACAATTCACATTTCTGTTACATACGTAACACCCAGAATTCGAACTTGGAGGTATGGATTGATTGATTGATTTAATATTTTAGTAGGCAAAAATGTAAAACAGCACAGTTACATTTAAAATACTTTGTCTAAAAGGTCTGTTCAAAAAAGTTCTTGCGATCTTGTTTCCATTGAGGTATTCAATTCATAGTCATATATAGTGGCACCAACAGTTCAAATATCAACACAAAAAATACAGAAAAAATTAATATCACTATATATTAATATACAAACGAAACAAAAAAGCCGGGAATAATACAGTATGTACAAGCAGTGTGGGGGGGAGGGTTTGAAGTTAAAATGAGTTTGAAGTTAAAATGGGTTTGTGTAGGAAGGGGGCATGTTAACAGAGTGTCAACAGTTTTATTAAATGTAAAGAGTTGGCACAAAACATCAGCACAAAATGGCTGCAGAGCTCTTCCTCATATAATGGGAAGCTGTTTGATTAGTCTATCAGAGTAATGGCATTGCAAAACCTGGGATTCCATCGTAGAACAGATTGATTGTTTGAGCATAACAATGCCAATTTCCTCAAACTAGGGGAGATGGTCAGCCTTTTTGAAAGTGTTATGACTGCACACATAGAGAAAGTAAGAAAGTAACTTATAAAGAAACACACATTCACGATTTAGGCAAAGACATCCTTAATGAATTCATAGCAATGCTAGTGTCACAGATTCAATAAATCCTCACTATGCAGAGGTCAGCTAAGTACTACTGCATGGTTTTAGATTGTTCTTCTGATGTGAGTGGACAGAAGAGATGTGAGTAGGACAGAAGATATGTGAGTAGGACATGAGAGATGTGAGTAGGACATGAGAGATGTGAGTAGGACATGAGAGATGTGAGTAGGACATGAGAGATGTGAGTAGGACATGAGAGATGTGAGTAGGACATGAGAGATGTGAGTAGGACATGAGAGATGTGAGTAGGACAGAAGATATGTGAGTAGGACATGAGAGATGTGAGTAGGACATGAGAGATGTGAGTAGGACAAGATATGTGAGTAGGACAGAAGATATGTGAGTAGGACATGAGAGATGTGAGTAGGACATGAGAGATGTGAGTAGGACATGAGAGATGTGAGTAGGACATGAGAGATGTGAGTAGGACAAGAGATGTGAGTAGGACATGAGAGATGTGAGTAGGACATGAGAGATGTGAGTTGGACATGAGAGATGTGAGTAGGACAGAAGAGATGACTGTGATTTTATGTTTTTTTTTCTTTTTCTTTTACAACACGGGGAGGAAGAGTGGAGATTGCATATCTGGCCGAATTCATGGCAAGACCTGCTAAAACATGGCTTGTTCTCTCCTGGTGAATGGGATTATTACATGTTCTCTCCTGGTGGGATTATTACATGTTCTCTCCTGGTGGGATTATTACATGTTCTCTCCTGGTGGGTGGGATTATGCATGTTCTCTCCCTGATGGGTGACAGTTATGTCACTGACAGGGAGTAAATCAGAGGCCTGTTTGAGTACATACTTTCAGAAATACCCAGACCACAAATAATGTTCATTTGTCATTTATTTTGATTGAAGGGATGTCATAGAACCCCAAAAATTACCAAAAACAAAGAAAAGGTTACATTTCATGTCATAGGTCCTTCAATATTTTGACTAAATGTGTACATTTGTCAAACTATAGACAGACAGACAGACAGACAGACAGACAGACAGACAAGAGACTGTATAGATTTGTGTCAATGTTGAAGTCAGTTTGTTACCTGAACAGATCACCTCTTGTCTCTCCACAGATCTTCCAGACTGCATTGTTACACACTCCCTCAGTGAAGATTCAGATCCAACACAGGAATGTGTAATCATCCATACTGGTTTACGTACAGAACCAGGACTCGATTTTGTGTCAACAGCAGAGCCACAGTCCAGCTGTCTACACACTACAGATGATAACTCCTTGTTCAAGTCAGACGTAAAATCAGCCGCTGGTCTCCACTCTCCCTGGTATTTCACTTCCAGTATACCAGTGCAGCTACTGATTCCTCCCACCAACCTGACATCATCAGACTCTGTACAGAGACAGTAGAATACACTTTAAAAAGTAATATGAGGCTCAGCTTGGAAGACAATGGGTCTTGGCACACATGTGCAATGACAGAAAACCTCACCAAAATATTAATTATTGTCTAAAATGTGTTAAAGCCACAGTAATAATCTGGAAATACCATTCACCTAAGGGTCAGAGCTGAAATTGGCATGTATGTTTGAAAGCGAAATAAATGTATAAATGCAGTCTTAGTTTTGTCATCCTTAGCGTTAGCACTAGTCCGTTAGCAACATGCTAATTACTTTGTGTTGGTTTGTCCACAACACTGGACAATCGCGGTAAAATCCATGTTCGATAACTTAGTGCTTAGAAAGGTAATACTATTCCCTTGGTTCGTGTATCATGTCCATCCCAAAGACAAATGTATGAACGATGAAATCACGTCAAAACTAGTTTTATGAGCAAAATAACGTCCAGCTCCAGCAGGGGGCTGGGCCTAGCAGGGGATCTCAGATTGAATAAAAGACAAAGAGAGCATTGCAGACAAAAGGCATGTCTCTAATGTTGTGGTGATATTGGACTGTCAACAACTGATTCATGATTGTATGGGTGCTATTATATTACATTATTATATTCTGTATTCAGGAGGCAACTGCTTGGCTTAAGGACTTTGCATTCGCTAAATAATTATATTCTGTCTGATTTATCTTCAAGTTGTATCTGATGCTCTGTGTTTGAGCCCAAGCCTAGGGCGCCATTCACTCCTTTTGTTGGGACAAAAGGTGATCAGAGGTTTTGACACTTCCTTTGTGTGAATTCAGGGCTTTTTGTTTAAGAACTAGTGTTTGTCAAAATGTGTCACACATGTTTAATTGTTTGTTCATGTTTGTTTACCTGTTGTGTGGACTGTTGGTTGAACCTGGAGAGCTGAAGAGACAAATGATCAAATGAATGAGTTTGAGTGTAACAGTACATGATACAGTATGATTTATATCAACACATATATACTAATACAAAGGAATGAGTAAGTGTATGATTTATATCACAACACATACTAATACAAAGGAATGAGTACGTGTATGATTTATATCACAACACATACTAATACAAGGGAATGAGTGAGTGTATGATTTATATCACAACACACACTAATACAAAGGAATGAGTAAGTGTATGATTTATATCACAACACAGATTACTACAAACAAATGCAGGGATCAATGTAGGACAAACAATGGTTTGTTGTAAACAAACATGGTTGTCATGGTGAATTGGTGACAGGGTGCATCCCATTCCCAGTCCTTATTCTGATCTGTCATATCTCTTACATCCTATCTCCTACATCCTATCTCCTACATCCTATCTCCTACATCAGCGTTTCCCAACCGCCGTGCCGCGGACCTTTAGTGGTCCGTTGGACATTGCTAAGTGTGCCGTTTAAAATTTAGAATGAAAAAGAACAAAATCAAATCAACCCCCAACCCGCCTTCAGCCATTGGCTCATCGTCCGTCGCGGACACACATTTATTAATCGCTTTGCTAAGCCCCTTCATCTTAGTTATTATTAGATGAATAACTAAGATGAATCACTATGATTAACCACTTATTTGATCTAATTCTGTACATAGACATATTTGACATTTTGACATTCTCATAATATAGTGTTGTATGCCATTAACCCGTACCTTTGCATGACTTAATCTCACTCCAACCATCTCTGGTACAAGAAGCTTGATGAGTAACTCCATCATCCAGACAGCGATATGAGACCTTTCCATGGGATGTGTATTCCATCGTTTGTGGATTCTCAATCTCAGCATTTGGAATGTTAGGTTTCTGACATTTAATCTCTGTAAGAAAACAAGTGGTATTAATAAGAGGTCTGCACACTATGCATCCAGCCTGTTTCCTGCAATGTAATCGTTCCAGTCCAGGCCAGGTTCATGAGGCTGATCACACCTTATTTCTAGATGAGGAAGACACATACATGTTAGTGGGAACGGTGTGTAGAAAATCTATATTATAATAATAGTGACCAAAAGCAGCATAAACAGTCATTCAGTACGGCAGTGTTTCCCAACCTTTTTGGTGCCAAGGCACACCTGGCATAGCCAAAAGATCCCAGGGCATGCATGCATGCATGTATGTATGTATGTATGTATGTATGTATGCATGTATGCATGTATGCATGTATGCATGTATGCGTGTATGCGTGCAAGCGTGCAAGCGTGCATGCGTGCATGTGTATGCGTGTATGCGTGTATGCGTGCATGCGTGCATGCATGTATGTATGTGTGCATGCGTGCATGCGTGCATGTGTGCATGTATGCATGTGTGCATGCATGTATGCATGTATGTATGTATGTAGGTTTTTTTGATCTTGCAATGTTTTTTGTTATTTTTTCTGTTTAAATTTAGAGTAGCCAATTATTTTTTACCCCCTCTTTTTCTCCCCAATTTAGTCATTATGCCAACTAATTCCTCCCCTCACACATTGCTGTGTGTGTCACTGCTGTCATATCCTACTGACTCACCTGCCAGTGAGGAGCCCCCACCAGCCCCCACCGGCTTCCCTCCCCCGAACACGGGCCAATTGTGTTCGTAGACGCCTGACAAAGCCGGACGCACCGCGGTCGATTCGAACCCACAACCTCTGAGGTGGTGGGCAGGGATTTTATCGCTGCGCCACCCGAGCCGATCTTGCGATGTTTTGACCATGAACACACACATTTGCATTGACAAAGCATTGGCAGATTCCGCCCCAGAGGTTAAATAAAAGTGCGATATGACTGTGCCCTTAGTTGGGTTTAAACTAGGTATATTATTCTGTTAGGTATGTAGGTTTTAGTTGGGTTTAAACTAGGTATATTATTCTGTTAGGTATGTAGGTTTTTAGTTGGGTTTAAACTAGGTATATTATTCTGTTAGGTATGTAGGTTTTTAGTTGGGTTTAAACTAGGTATATTATTCTGTTAGGTATGTAGGTTTTAGTTGGGTTTAAACTAGGTATATTATTCTGTTAGGTATGTAGGTTTTTAGTTGGGTTTAAACTAGGTATATTATTCTGTTAGGTATGTAGGTTTTTAGTTGGGTTTAAACTAAGTATATTATTCTGTTAGGTATGTAGGTTTTTAGTTGGGTTTAAACTAGGTATGGTATTCTTAAAATCAGTTTTTAGGCAGTTGTACGTTCTGTGTGTTTTTGTCATGTTGTTTGCGAACGCAGCGGAAGGAGGCGCGCCGAAGGCGCAAGTGGAGCTTACTATGAAACCGTGCTCGGCTTGTGACTCTGTCCGTGTGTCTGTGTTCATGCTCTCATTGGCTCATGCCCCCATGTGACTCACATGTGACTCACATGCGTGCACTGCCTGTAAGCAGCCACCCGAGTGCGCCAGAGTGCAGGAATTTAGACAATGCTCTGATTACAATGCACACACACACACACACACACACACACACACACACACACACACACACACACACACACACACACACACACACACACACACAATGTCAATGTTCTCTCCCCATCACGGTGAAATAACACGGATTACAAGTCCGTAAATACACAATATTTTCGAGCTGCGTTCGCTTCCAGCGTTCGCGCGTCTTACTTGTATTGAGGTGTTTTTATCTGTGGGAATACGAATGGAAATGAGCTTCTAGCTAAATCCTACATGTTTACATGAGAGCATGTTCAGCTGATTGAATTCACATTCATGTATTGAATTTTCATTCATATGCATTGTCCAAATAAAACAGTCACAGCTACACAGACAGACAGACAGACAGACAGACAGAGACAGTATAGATTAGTATCATTGTTGAAGTCATTGTTTGTTACCTGAACAGATC
The DNA here is from genome assembly GCF_963280865.1 of Gymnoscopelus braueri. Taxonomy (NCBI): domain Eukaryota; kingdom Metazoa; phylum Chordata; class Actinopteri; order Myctophiformes; family Myctophidae; genus Gymnoscopelus; species Gymnoscopelus braueri. The sequence goes on from NC_137605.1 coordinate 4,076,095, forward strand.
AGCTCCAGGCTGGAGGAGGAAGTATAAGACTCCACTGCTACACACTCCCTCAGTGAAGATTTAAATCCAAATAAGGGAGGTGTAATCCTCCATACAGGTTGATCTTTAGAACCACGTCCCTCTGTAGAAACAGCATAGCCACAGTCCAGTTGGCTACACACTTCAGATGCTAACTTCAGGTTCCAGCTGTTAGAATAAACATGCACTGGTCTCCACTCTCTCTGGTGTTTCATCTCCAGTCTACCAGCACAGTGACTGGTTCCTCCCACCAACCTGACAGGCTCTGTACACAGACAATATTAAGCAGTTAGAACTGTATTGTCTCTATTCTACAATTAACTTTCTGCAAAAATAGCAGATCTGTAAGCTCACATCTCATCACAATACAAGCTTGTAGATTTGCTATTTTCTGTGATGATTGTAGTGGCAGAAGAACCTCTGAGAAAGGCCTCTGGATTAGAGGCCTAGGGCCTCTGTGTGCAGACAATGATGATTCATGATGAAAAGCATAAAAAGTAGTTGAAGTACAGATACTTTGTTTACTCTTACTCTGCTTACTGAAAGTAAATGTTCTAAGCATGATTAACAAACAATGAGTTCACGTCTGGGAAAGTGACCACAAAGGGAGAGAAGATGTTTCAGGAGATGGATCATGAGTTATTACACTAGGTCAAAGTTGATGTATTTTGTTATACCTAGAAATCACATGCAGATGGGCTTTAGTCACAAGATGGTTAATATAGCCTAATATTAAGAAATAGATGAGAAGAGGAGGAGGAGAGACCTATTGCCTGCTGACAGAAGGGCTATAAATATTACTAATGTGTGTATAATGGAAGAATTTAACAGAGTATTCCAGGTTTCCACTTCATGATTTACTGTAGAGTAACAGGAGTAGGCCTAGTATAGAGCCCTTGGGAATACAGTCAACTAAGTATAGGGTGAAAGTGGTTTAAAAAAAGTTATATTACTTTGATTGTAAACTAATAATCAAAGTGTAGTTTGTCTTTTACCTGAGCAGGTGAGTCCAACAGTCTTGTCAGGTGAGCAGGTGTTTCTAGTTGAGTCTGAGGTTCTACAGTCCAGGAGATCAGACTCACTGCCTTCACACTGGAACTCTTTGGTCCACATTGGAGCCTTCACTTCTCCATAGAGCGCCCCCTGGAGGACTGAAGGAACCCCACAGCCAAGCTGCCTACAGACCACCTCTGCATCCTGCTGGTCAAAGTCACCTTCACACACTGAGACCCACGACTGATTAGACTTCACCTCCACTCTGCCTGAACACACACCAGTCCCATTCACCAACCTCACTGACTCTAGAGAGAGAGAGAGAGAGGTGGGGGAGAGAGGATTAATTTCTAATGTTGTAAATATAATAATTCTATATTTAAAGCATAATTTTTTTAACTAAACTAAAACAATGAAGCTCAAATGAGGTCAAGCATCATATTTACACTCACACACTCATTAAAACATATGCAACTGAACACCTTTTGTTCAAACACACACACACACACACACACACACACACACACACACACACACACACACACACACACACACACACACACACACACTCCCTCTGCCAGCCTAGGGAGGGCCTAGAGCCGAGCTCATGCCTCCTTCAACGCATGAGAGCTAGCAAGCTGCTTCTTATCACCTGACAGGGGGGAGGTTCCCTGGTTAGACGTAGCGCGTGGAAGGAACACGTTATTCCAACCGGTTCCCTTCCATCAGGCACCCCGGCTGACCAGGGGCAGGCAGTATATAGACCAGGACTATGTTTTTGTCAGGGTACCTACTAGGGATGGGCAATATTATCGATATCACGATATATCGCAATATTTTATTTCGCGATACTGTATCGATACTCCAGTATCGATATCGCGATATATATATATATATTTTGTTTTGCTTTTTCAGATATAGGCTTTATGAAAAACATTCAAAGAACCTATCACAGATCTGCAGCTACTCAATATGTAGTGTATATATAAACAATATGTAGTTGTGATATATGTATATATCGCAATATATCGCAATATATCCCAATATCGTGATACGACCCAAGTATCGTGATGCGTATCGCAATATAATCGTATCGTGACCCAAGTATCGTGATACGTATCGTATCGTGAGATTGTTGCCAATACCCATCCCTAGTACCTACCCTAGGAGACACGGGGAGAACATGCAAACTCCACACAGAGTAGGCCAGAGGTGTCAAACTCATTTTGGTGTCCGGGCAAGATTGGTCAAATGATGACTTGAGGTGGGCAGACTGGGCACGCAGACACGGAGACACATGCACGCTCATGCACATTCAGTTATACATCATTGTTTTTCAGTCTGTTGTCACAGTCACTGCTATAACTACAGCATATCACTTTAAAAAATGTTATGAAGATTATATATAAATCAATTATGAATTAATTAATTGCACGTCCCACTGGAAGGAGACCCCGGGGCAGATGGGGGGATTACATCTCCACACTGGCCTGGGAACGCCTCAGGATCTGTTGCCCCCGCGACCCGGCTCCGGATAAGCGTTTGAAGACTCGATGGATGGATTATAAAAAAATTATAAATATTTTCAGTGAATAGCTACAGTACAAAACATTATTTTTTTTGAGGCCTACTATCAGCAATGCAACTCAGACAATGAACTCAGTTCAGTCGTTTTTATTGAACAATAACGAAAATTCAGAAAATGTCAATGAATCAAAATAATCACTCAATGCTTTTTTTTCGGTTTTAGAATAGAAAAAAATAACCCTAACAGTAAAAGCTCAGGTCAAAACATCATTTTTTTTATTTGTTTTTACAAAAAAATGATGTACCTGACATCTCTTTGCTTTAACTGACCTGTCAACATCAGGGACCAGGTTCTGAGCAGTAGTAACTTTCATAATGTAATAATTACTATAAAATCTCCATGTCTCTTCAGCTCTTTATAAACAAAAAATGCATATATATATTTTTTTTCTTTTGTCTTTGTTTTAGCCAAAATGTATCACTTGCACTACATTTTAAGTGACCTTTTTACTTTTGGAAAATAATATTGACGAAACTGTTAACTGGTTAATGTGTGTACTGTCACTTTAAAAGCGCAATTTATACTTCATCGTACAACAGTGTCACGCACCAAACATGGCCGATCTCCAAGCTCACACCGCTTCTGTTCGCACCACGTTGTGAGCTTGTAGATCAGCCATTTTCGGCAACGATAGACTGAGAAGACAGCGCACATTGAATATGTCACACTAGGCGACACCAGTCATTCATTCGCGTTTTTAAGAGTTTCCTAAACAGATTATTATCATTTGGATTATTAAAATTGTCAACGGAGACAGAGGACGAGTGAAACTTTTGAGCGTTTCACTCGTAACGGCCGTTATTCCACCGCACATGTAAACACAACGACGCAACCACCCGTACAAATGGAACCAAATGAACCCTTTACGGTCCCCTTAAAGAAGCGATGTTACGATGTATCCAATAGTGAGCCAATAAAATTCCTCGTCCTTGTTTCCCTGGGCAGCGCTGGTTAGCAGGGATCTATACACTTTTAGACTGACATGTTTGTGCCAGCGTGGGTGATTAGATTTATTTCTTGATCTCCTCTTGTCTTGATTGTTTAGACATGACTTGGCCATTGTTCCCACAAAACAAGTTTGGCCACTATTAGACCTTCGCAGTCAGAGGCAAGGGGGGTTGGGGGGGATAACTGCCTGCCGGCTCCGCCGTTTTTTTTGTCTTTTTTTTCTCTCTCGTTTTTTTCCATTAGAGCTAGTATTAAAAGGTGTTTTTTCAAATCACTTCGCGGGCCGCTATGGACCTTTCCGCAGGCCGCAAAATGCCCGCGGGCTGCGAGTTTGACAAGCCTGGAGTAGGCCCTCTCGCCAACCCCACTTTGGGTATGGGCACTGATGACGAGGAGGAGAGAACACACCCCCAGCGCCCACAGCGTCCCCGGCAGGAATCGAACTAAATAAATATCAAACAATCTACATTTCCCCAAATAAATGTTTTAATTCAGTCTGATCAGAAGCAATGATGACACCAGCCAGCCAGACAGACAGACAGACAGACTAGATTAGTATCATTGTTGAAGTCATTGTTTGTTACCTGAACAGATGAGCTCCAGACTGGAGGAGTAAGTATAAGACCACACTGGTGTACTACACTCCCTCAGTGAAGATTCATATCCACCACAGGTAGATGTAATCATCCATAGAGGTTGACGTGTAGAACCACGTCTCCATTCTGCAGAAACAGCAGAGCCACAGTCCAGCTGTCTACACACTACAGATGATGACTTCAGGGTCCAGTAAGGATAACTAAACACTGTTCTCCACTCTTTCTGGTGTTTCATCTCCAGTCTACCAGCACAGCGACTGGCTCCTCCCACCAACCTGATGACATCATCTGTTACGTCCCAGTAGGTGGTCTGTAGGTCTGTAGACTCTGTACACAGACAATAGAATAAACGGTTAAATAAAGTAATATTACTTTGATTAGAAGAAAATGTATGTGTTGATGTTTGTTTACCTGTTGATTGAGCCTGGAGAGCTGAAGAGAAACATGATCAAATGAATGAGTCTGAGTGTAACCAGTGGTGGAAGAAGTACTTGAGTAAAAGTATCAATACAACAATATAGAAATACTCTGTTACAAGTAAAAGTCCTGTATTCAAAATATAGGCCTACTTGTAAACGTACCACATTAATGGTATGAAAAAAATATACTTTAAAGTACTAAAAGTAAAAGTACTCATCATGGAGTCCCATTTCACCAGCTTTCAAAATGTACTACAAGCTCACAACCTGCGATGCCAAGCAACCTGCAATAAACCAAACTCAAACTGGAGGTGGCACTAGGTCAAAGATCAGATACCAGAAGGGACAGAATGTCCTCTCCATGAACGATGGAATATCCTGCCAGTCGCTCTTATATATATATCTATAATCTACCCATTCTTGAGAATCGGGACAAAACCTTAATTTTTTTATTTGTATTTTTTATATATCCTTCAATTATGCCGGGAAAATATATTTTAAAAGATCAAAGTGTTTAATTTTTTCATTTACTATTAAACCATGTAATTGCAACAGGCCAACCTCCCATAGTTTTTTTTTGGTGTCATCTCCATTAGATTGCATATCTGACGGAGTTGACATCTGACGGAGTTGACAAATGCTTTTTTTTTCATTCCACAGCACAGTCGTAGTGAGTTGACAATTAATTGTGTTGCTTAGGTTCTATTAACCCATTAAGACCTGGAACGCTTCTATGTCACTTTAGATTTCTTTGGCTATTCAAAAATAGCAGATATATAAGCTCATAGCGCGGCACCGAGTGCCGCGCTACGAGCTTGTAGATCTGCTATTTTCGAAAAAATATGAAAATTATAATATTTCTTTCCGATTTTTTTTTTTTATTTAGATTTTTTTTAGACGCGGCCTCAGGTCTTAATGGGTAATACTACTACTTTTTTAGTTTAGATTTTGAAGGACTGACGGAGTTGACATGTTACGGTTGGGAAACACCAGATAGTAATATTATTTAGTGCATTTATAAAACAAATAAAAGATTACCAGAGCTTTCACAGCTTTTCCGTCTTTTTTTAAACCCGGAAGTGAGGCAGGGGACCTTAGAATACAGCTAAAACCTGTTTATGCCTGATTACATTATGTTTTAGTAGAAATCGGACAGAGTTGACAACGATCTTGGACACAACTTTAAAGGGCAAAAACTTTTACAAAAAAACACATTAGAAAAATAGAGTTGATGGCAAAAGTACATTCTACACCTATGCTATCAATACACATGGTTAGTGTGTTATTTCTAATGCTTTTAACAAAAAAAAAAGAGAAATGTTTGAAGTTGTGAATCCTTAGACAAGGGTGTTTTATGGCAGAGTGCAAGTTTAGATGTAAAAAATGGAAACCAAACCAAAACATTCTATAAATATTATGTAATTCATGTATATGAATCCTTTAAGAATATATTTTCACCAAACCTTTTTTAAATGATTAATTAAATAATAATTTGAAATGTTTTGGTAGGACATCAATTCTTAAGAATGGTGTCTTCCCTACGATGGAACATCCTCCCAGTCACTCGAAGGAAAAGCCCCACCTTGTGTACTTTCAAAACAATGTTTAAAAATGTCTCAAGGATGTGACCATCCATATATTTAAATCTTGGATATTTCAAATTCGAGTGAGAGAGAATGGAGTCAACAGACATTATAATAGTTTTCTAAATGGAAACATCACAATCATGTTCAGTTGAACAAAGTTACTAACCCAAAACGTGTTCTACTGCAGTCGCAGACCTGCTATGTTCGGTGAGTGACAGACGCCACTGACCATGCATGCACTTGCACTGTGCAGTAGTAGCAGTAGTACAAAACAAATCATCTTCTAGTATGAGAACAAGGCAAGCACAAGCAGACCTTGTATTTTGAACTGTAGCCTACTGTATTGCGCTTGTATGTAAACTGCTATTCAGTCAATCAATCAATGCTTTATCTGTCTGTCTCTGTCTGCCTTCAATCTGTGCGTCTGCTCTGCTGCGTGCTGCTGAGCACCGCCGCGCCGCGGCTGTAAGTGTAAAACCTTTAGTCATTTATGATTTATGGCCCTTTTAAAAAAAACGATCTACAAGTTAAAAAAGTGTTAGCTCATGATGCATTGTGGACTTCAGTGGGTTTGTAGATTGAATGTTTATTGTTGTACCAGATTGCAATGAAGTATAAATCAGGCGCCCCTCAGCCTCACTCACTCTCAGTCTGACAGACTTTAAGCTGCGCGAGCAGCGCGACGCGTGCTGTTCTCTCTCTCTCTCTCCAAAAGTTCTACATCCCAAATTCCCAATCCAGTCCAGTCACTGTCAGCGCAGCACAACACACTGACAGCACTGCTGTTCATTATTAATACATAAATACACAAATACAGATTGACAGAACAGAATCATTATTATTGAAAAAAATAAACAGCAGCAGCGCCAACCCGAGAGCCCGGCCCGGCCCGGCCCTACCAATTAGCATATATTTCAGCCCGGCTCTGCCCGAACCGGTCGGGTCGGGTACCCTCGGGTTCGGGCAGAATTTGAGAACTCTTGTTGAAAAACACACACACAAACTAAATAACATTAAAAAAATAAGGTTGTAAAAGGAACAAAATAGAGAGAGAGAGAGAATAACATAATACTCTCAGTATCGGTATCGGCCGATATGACCCTGCATAATATCGGATATCGGCCAAAATTTCTATATCGTGCATCTCTAGTGATTACATCATCATAGTGTCATCATCCAGTGTCACATGGTATCAGGAGGAGGATTAGATGTACTCACCATGAAGGAGCAGAGAGGTCACAATCAGCCACAGAACCATCTTCATCCTGCCGTCTGGTCCCTGAAGACACCTTCAGCCACTGTCTGCTCTGTGTCTGAAGCTCTACAGATACCTTCAGCCACTGTCTGCTCTGACACTGTGTCCAGATATGCCCCCTTCATGGCCTGCCTAAACACACACACACACACACACACACACACACACACGCACACGCACACGCACACGCACACACACACACACACACACACACACACACACACACACACACACACACACAAAGTTACCCAACAACAGATCAATAATGGTTGACTTTGGTCAGAAGAACTCAGTATAATGGAGGATGAAATAAAAACAAGATAAGATGTATTCTTTTCCCTGATATGAAACAGTGGAGCACTGATATGCATAATAATTACAGTGAATATGTCAGGGTTATTATGAGGTGTTATTAAAGTTATTAATAATAGTTACAGTCTAGTGTGTATGGGTTAGGGTTACTGGGGTGTTATTAAAATTATTAATAATATTTACAGTAGATATGGGTTACAACAACTTTAAAAAATAAACATCTAAATAGCGTTGTGAGCTTGTAGATGGCATTAATTTAGGAAAAACATAAAAAGTTTAAATGTGGAGAAAGGAGTTTTCTGCCCGAATCATATTTGAAGTGGGGACCCCCCAAAATAATCATATTTGAACCCCCCACCCTGACAAGCACTTGGAATGTAGGAGCTGGGTCATTCGATATTGTTTGACTCTGTTCCACAGAGAAATATTGTGAAAATAGCAGATCTACAAGCTCACAATTTGTGCCTCTTTCTTATATTATTTCATTATTATAATTTGGCCAGACCAGTTTTTACAGTATAGTTTGTTGTACTTTTGATGCAGTAATGTAACTCTTTTCCCTCTTTTTTTTTTAGGTATTAAAAAGGTCTTAAAAGTCCTTAAATTGTCCCTTCACTGTGACAATGAGGACGAGGTACAGAATGATAACATCACACACTCAATTGATTAATAAAGTCCTTCTGCCTGGTGCACTACCAGAGTCAGCCACCAGGGAGATCTCCACTTCATTTATTCCCTTCAGTTCTTGAAGCAATAGACCCCTTAACAGACGACGTCACACTGATAAGAACCAGTATGCGTGCAACCAGTATGCGCGCAATGAAACCCATTCTATCAGGTCTCGCTAGGACGCGCCTCACTAGCCAACACACAAGAGGGGGTTGGGGTGTGCTGAAACCAGCGCACCCCAAAACAACAGGTTGAGAATTGATTGCGTGAAACAATCACCTGTGCATCCAGTCTCAATGTTGGTAAACAAATAATTGGTCTATAGGATCACAGGTAAACAATGAACCTAGCATCAGTCTAAACAATATACTTAAAACAAATCTGTACTTTGAAACAATAGGATATTAGGTAAACAATTAATTTAGCATCACTCTAAACAATATACTATCTAAATTACATTTTAATCTCTGAATAAGACTGCATGGTCAAGGCTAGGTCAATTACTAATATATAAATGTGCTTATCTTCTTCTTAATAAAGTTTGTTCTTTTGTTGTCCTCTCCCCTGGCCCCCACACACATGTAAAGTGTCTTTGAGTAGGCCTACTTAGAAAGATAGGATTATTTTGGGGGGTCCCCAGTTCAAATAGGATTATTTTGGCCCAGTTCAAATAGGATTATTTTGGGGGGTCCCCAGTTCAAATAGGATTATTTTGGGGGGTCTCCAGTTCAAATAGGATTATTTTGGGGGGTCTCCAGTTCAAAAAGGATTATTTTGTGGGGTCCCCAGTTCAAATAGGATTATTTGGGGGGGGGGGCATGGCCTGTAACGTGAACCCTAGTTCCAGGCTTTAATGTGAGTACGGTCCAGGAAGTTTCCTGCTTCCACACAGAGCAGCGTATGTGATGTTTTTATCACGTGGGAGACTTTTTATTCTTACAATAAATACACTATTTTTGTGAAATCAAATATTTAAACCTGCGATTTAAGCCTTTTTGTTCTGTGTATGATAGTTTTATTTAAAATATGATGATTTAAAGCCTCCGATGTGATAATTTAACATTTCCCATCTGGCAACACTGACACTTGTTAATGTTAATTAATTAATGAATGAATTAATTAATTAATTCAATCCGGGAAGCATCTCTGTCATTTTAAGATTTATTTGGCTATTCAAAAGTAGCAGATCTACAAGCTCATAGCGCGCTATGAGCTTGTAGATCTGCTACTTTTGAAAAATCGTGAAAACGTGTTCAAATTGAATATGTATTTTTTAAACATTTGTAAATATTTAGTTGGGACCCCCAGAAGCAAAGATTTAAGTTACAAATGTTCGCTTAAAAATATATATATATTCAAAGATTTGCACACATTTTCACGATTTGTTTTCCAAAATAGCAGATCTACAAGCTCATTGCACGGCACTCGGTGCCACGCTATGAGCTTGTAGATCTGCTAGAGATGCTTCCAGGATTGAATGGGTTAATGTTAATATTCAGTCTCATGACCTTCACTCCTTCCACCAGGAGTGTGAATATTTAAAATATGTTTTCCTTTAAAAGAAAAAAACTGATTCATGATAATTTAACAATGTATATTTTAGGCATGTCATCACATTTTCCAAAATAGATAAAAAGTGAAAATAGCAGATCTACAATCTCACCGTCTCAATATAGGAGGGGGGCGTGTCTGATCAAATTAATATCAAACATCAAAATATTTAATCAAGCAACAAAAGCCTGATCCCAGAACTGTTTTAAATTTAAATATCCCTTTAAGTTATAATAATAATAATAATAATAATAATAATAATAATAATAATAATAATAATAATAATAATAATAATAATAATAATAATACTTCTTACACCACAGTACTTCTTACACCACAGTAAAAAGCTGTTACAAAATTAAAACAATAAAGACAAAGCAAAGATTAATAGAAAAATATTCCATTTTATTTGTTAATAAAACCTTTTTTTCCTGGATTGCTTGAGCACCAAACAGAAGTGTCTTTTACAGCAGGGGTTCTCAAAGTGGGGTTCGGGGACCCCCATGGGTTCTTGAGGGGTTCTCACGGGGTCCCCAACAAAACGGTAGTTGTGAACCAAATGGACCCTTACAGGTCTGTTACTCTGGGAGTGTACAAATGGAACCAAATGGACCCTTACAGGTCTGTAACTCTGAGAGTGTACAAATGGAACCAAATGGACCCGTAAGGGTCCATTTGGTTCCATTTGTACACTGTCAGAGTTATTGGGGTCCGTCGTTGAAATGTTGTAAAAAGTTTGAGAACCACAGTTTTACAAAACAGTTAAAACACTGTCCTAAAACTAAATGACACTTTTTGTACTTCCATTTTTGCACCACTAGGTGTCACTGTGTTTCAACTTATTTTTGTGTACAGTACCATGATGGAAGTCATCATTCAATTAAAGGAGCATTTTGGCCACAATCCATCTGTATTTTTTCTCCCAGCCTTCAGTGTAGTTGATTCTTCACAAGAGAGATTCTCTCTACATCTGTAGTTCATTATTTGTTTGGGGTGCTTTGTTTTTGGTTTGAATTCTTAAAAAAGAGCTAAATTTACTCAATTTATTGTACAATTGCTTTATGGAATACGAAAGCTACATAATTCCAATTGAGTCTTTAGGCCATGCCATTGTTATATCACCGAGCGTGGTGAAGTCAAGTACTGTACGTCAGTACAATTTCTTTAACTTTACTTGAGTGTCTCCATTGATACTTTATACTTCAACACACCTGGGAGGAAAATGTTAAAATATTTACTCTGCTGCAATTATTAACAGCTTTAGTTTTAGTAGCAAGTTTAAAGATTTAGATTATTAATACAAAACCTACATTAAGTGGGTTTTGCATTATGATGTATCATTATTGTCACAAAGTTAAAAACATTTTAGAAATGGACCAGCTATAGGAGGCAAGCTTGCAGAAAACAACAATTTTAATTGAATCCAGGCCAGGACAACAAACATTGCAAAAATTCTCAACGGAAAAATTCAACTGAAATGAATGGAGAGGCATAGTGTCAACCTCTCCCCCGCAGCCCATACACTTCTAAAGCACTTTCTCTTATATACTCTGCAGACTTCACCGTTACATTTCTAATCGTCATCTCCCGCCTGGACTACTGCAACTCCCTCCTTGCTGGTGCTCCGGCATCTGCAATCAGACCTCTGGAGCTTGTTCAGAAAGCTGCGGCTCGTCTGGTGTTCAACCGCCCCAAGTTCTCCCACACAACCATCCTTCTCCGTTCTCTACACTGGCTCCCCGTAGCGGCTCGCATCCAGTTCAAAACCCTGGTGCTAGCCTATAGGGCAGTGAAAGGAACAGCTCCTTCTTACCTCCGGGCTATGGTCGATGCCTACACCCCTGCCCGACCACTTCGGTCTGCCACCTCGGGGCGACTGATTGCCTCGTCACTCAAGGGTCCTTCTGGCCGATCCACACGGTCACGACTCTTTTCTGTTCTGGCCCCACAGTGGTGGAATGAACTTCCCACTGATGTTAGGACAGCAGAGTCACTGCCCATATTTCGCCGCAGGCTGAAAACCCACCTCTTCAGGAAACACTACCCTTCCTCTCTGCCTGACCTACTTGTTGTTAACTAGTTGTACGAACGCTTGTTTTCTATTGCTGTATTGTTTATTGGATCTTGTTTAGTCGATACACTTATTTGTTTTAGCTCATGCTCATTTGATTTAGCTATTTTTGTCTCATCTGTTTAAGGAAATAGGTGGCTGATATATTGCACTTTTACCTTAGCGCTAGGTATACTCTTGGTTGCTTGTTTTTGCAGAAAATGCACTAAAGACTTCTGGTGATTAGTAGTTTTCGTTCCCTACCTATGTTGAATACACTTATTGTAAGTCGCTTTGGATAAAAGCGTCTGCTAAATGACTGTAATGTAATGTAATCAACCAACCACAGTACAATAGCGATCCACCCAAGATGTTCCCCATGTTCTAATCAATCAGCTAACAGGGTTAACAGGCTCCTCCTCAATCAGATCTTCAGCTTTCAATCACCCAACTACACAGCTAGGCCACTTACAACAGCATCTTCCTGTGCAGATCAACAAAAAAATATATATATTAAAGAGATTCCAGTCACAATAGAATGTGCTGAACTTGTGAGCGTTTCTATGTGTCACTACAAACACTGAACACAGCGTATCTGTTTTTGTGTATTTGTATTCATCATGTTGCAAGTCTTTGTCTGTCTGTCTTGAATCAATTGTCCACACATTTGGGTCATAATGTGACAAGAGACGTGCAAAGGAACACACCCACCCACCCACACACACACACACACACACACACACACACACACACACACACACACACACACACACACACACACACACACACACACACACACACACACACACACACACACACACACACATTCACTGAGGGATCCGGACGAGGGAGGGGGCCAATGAGATGAAGCTGTCCTTCATTCGGTTTGATGGGGGGGGGGGGGGGGGACCTCCCACCTCTCCCTGAGGCTGGGCCCCCTGGGAAGGTGCCCCAGGCTGTGGGAAGACTCAGTCCTGCATTGCCCCGGTATACCCACAACATGTCCTCCCTCTGCCCGTAATGACTACGCAGTGGTGTAAAGTAACTAAGTACATTTACTCAAGTACTGTACTTAAGTACACTTTTGAGGAATTTTTACTTTACTGGAGTATTTCTAATTTTCAGTACTTTTACTTCTACTCCACTACATCTCTGAGG
>NC_137605.1:4094237-4101737 GCF_963280865.1 Gymnoscopelus braueri
CAATGAAGATGAAGAAGACAGACAAGTATTTGAACAAACCAGTCAATTACGACCACTCCCATATGACACATTGCTTCAAGAAGAACATTCTTTAGATGCAAACACTACATATTCAGTCGCCCCTGCAGAACACCAAAAACCACGCACATTCTACCAACAGTACCTTGCAGTACAAATCACCCGTCCGTGCGTGTGTGTGTTCCTCTGAGAACACCTAACATTGGTCAGTTTTACGTGACATCACAATATGTAATATAAATATATAAATAGGAGGCTGAGATCACACAATGTAACTAACTCCCATTATGCAAACTAAAGAAGCAGCAAATGAGCATCTGAAACCTGATGAAGACGCAAAGGCGCAGAAGGCCAAAGCTAAGAAACAGAGAGAAGGAATGAAATTAAGAGTATGTTTTCGCTTCGTCCCGCCGTGTGTTAGCATGGCCCCTAGCCAAGCTAACATTGGTCAAGCTCCACGTGACACGTGTCAATATGTTGACACCAATGCCTTTGATTGGCTAGAGGGACGCATGACGAAATAAAATCCTATAAATAGGTGTGTCACTTCAAAAGCCCATTTATGATGCAGACACTACATATTCAGTCGCCCCTGCAGAACACCAAAAACCACGCGCATTCTACCAAGACGACCCGTTCTACCAAGACGACCCGTGCTATTAAAATAGCACGGGTCTGCTGGCGGAGACTTGTGCTCCGAGGAGCACATTTTCTAGTTATTGATAATTTTAGTAAATGAACGCCCTACTTGATCATATACAGCGTCACACAAGAGCATCTTGCAAGATCTGCTACTTTAGCTATTTTGTTATTTGAATCCTGAAAAGTATCAGTTTTGGAGTTTGGACATATGAGGTTTCCACCCAACAGAGACGATTTGCACTAATGACATGCAGACATTGTTCATATTAGTGTAGATCCTCTCTCCCTGCACAGTGTAATCATGTAGCTGTAAAGAGTGTACAAATGGAGCCAAATGGAGCCATCAGTGGATCTGCAGATCTGTTGTGGAGGAGGTGACAATGTGACAGTTCTACTTGTGGTAAACGTGTTGATCTGAAGCAGAATAGAATAACACGCGACACTCATAAATACATGTCAACCGTGTGTGTGTGTGTGTGTGTGTGTGTGTGTGTGTGTGTGTGTGTGTGTGTGTGTGTGTGTGTGTGTGTGTGTGTGTGTGTGTGTGTGTGTGTGTGTGTGTTCTCATAAAAAACACAATGAGTCATGCCACACTGATAGTTGATAACCCTGTAAGGCCAGATAATCCTCTCTATACATTCTCCCTCTATCATCACTGTCTGTCTGTCTGTCTGTCTGTCTGTCTGTCTGTCTGTCTGTCTATGGGGCATCTATCTGGATTTTCTTTTTTTTCAGGAAGACACAACTTTCTCCATGGCTAAGAACACTGATGTGGTTTTTCTACCAACTATATCAGTGTGACCATAAAAACACCCAAATCATAAGCACTGCCTCATCTGGTGGCTTGCATGAAGTTGTGGAGTTCTCTTCATTGGGAAAAAGAGGGAACGTCATTTTAAAAACAAACAAAATGACTTTATTTTTTTCTCCCAATCTTGGATGCCATTTTGGAACAAAGCGCCTTTAAAATGACACAGAAGCACACGTGTCCCTCCGTTTGTGTTTTGGCTGCTTGTGGTTTTGAACTTCAGTCCAGGAAACACTGAGCAGTTTCACAGAAAACACCCCGAGTGAACCCAATATCCTGAGTGTTAATTTAACTCCGAGGACCAAATTTGGTTCCATTAAACACTGACTAACGTCTCTTTTCGCCTACAAGAACTAAGTGAACCGCCTATGTCACATTCTGGATTTGTTTCCATGCACTTACGGCTCGGTTTCAGATAAGGTTCTCACAACCTAATGTGGGCCCTGCTCAGGTGGTATAGTACTAACCATGAGTTCTGGGACTTATACTTTCAGATTTATTTCAAATATAGCTGATCGACAAGCTCATAACGCATGGCAATGCGCTGCGTTATGAGCTTGTAGATCAGCTATTTTCACTTATTTTAGTAATTTTCTTTGTGACGTCACGTACGGGGGCATTACAGGGGTGATTCTGGTTGACCTGAGGCCGATTCTAAAAACGCCTTCTAAATCCTGACCTAAGTTTTCTGAAAAATGTCAGATTTTAATTAAAAAATATCCCCAAAAAATTATGTTGCTATATACAGTGGTGTAAAGTAACTAATTACATTTACTCAAGTACTGTACTTAAGTACAATTTTGAAGTACTTTTACTTTACTTTTCTTACTATTTCCAATTGTCTATACTTTTACTTCTACTCCACATTATATATATTTTTTATCCCACGATTTTGCAACCCTTTTTCACCCAGTGCCAATTGTCTAAGTGATCCTGGGCGCTACACTCCCCCCGCCAGCCTAGGGAGCCCAGGGCCGAGCTCATGCCTCCTTCAATGCATGAGAGACAACTGACCTTCTTATCACCTGACAAGGGGGGAGTTTCCCCGGTAGGACGTAGCGCGTGGAAGGAACACGTTATTCCAGCGACCAGGATTACTACATCTTTTTGTGAGGGTATTAACTACCCTAGGAGACACGGGGAGAACACACCCTTCGATTTCTGATCAACCAACCACAGTACAATAGCGATCAACCCAAGATGCTCCCCATGTTCTAATAATCAATCAGCTAACAGGATTAACAGGCACTCCCCCTCAATCAGGTCTTCAGCCACCAATCACCCAGCTAGTCAGCTAGGCCACTCCCACGCAACAGCATCTTCCTGCATGTGCAGATAAACAAGAATAAGAGATTCCAGTCACAACTGAATGTGCTTACCTGGAATCTACGAGTTACAGGCATAACATATACATGTCAATATCAATGTGTCAGTGGTGTCAGTTCAGCCAGGCAAAGCCTCACAGCCGAACAATGTTTGGGGGGTCAAACCCCCCAAAACCCCCGAAATGCATAGAAAACTATGCATTATACCTATAACACAATACAAACACAATGGTCTTACACCTGCATTAGGCTACTATTCATGATTCTTTTTTTTCTTGAGCCAAGGTATGGCACCTGCCATACCTTGCTATACCCAATTGACGCCCCTGGAATGTGTGCTGCTGAACTTACATTTATGTGGAAAATTAGTCTACAAGAGGCTGCTCTGTGACATAGTCCTTTTATATTAGCAATATTTAGTATTGCAGTATGAATGGTAATTGCCAGATCTCACGTATTGCAGTGTGACTTGTAATGTGGGTTTTTCTCAGAAACTGGTGCACTGTGAACGGTAATGGGATTATGTCTCTGAAGTATTGCGGTATGAATGTTTGTCGGTGTTGACTTGCGTCCAAAACAAACATTTTCAGTGAGGGAAATAAAGAAGACATTCATTCTCTTCCGTAACATTAGACACACATTCAGAGAACAGACAGACAGACAGACAGACAGACCGCAACGTGCTGTCCTTACCTCACCCTTCCACATGCTCTCTGACTCAATCTATCCATCACTCACACACACCCCTCTCTCTCTCTCTCTCCATCTCTTTCTCTTTCTCTCTCTCTCTCTCTCTCTCTCTCTCTCTCTCTCTCTCTCTCTCTCTCTCTCTCTCTCTCTCTCTCTCTCTCTCTCTCTCTCTCTCTCTCTCGGTTTCATTCCACTGTATAATCCTGTGAACATGGCAAGAACATTTTGATGCCAATACTTTTGTACTTTCACTCAAGTACATTTTGAATTCAGGACTTTTATTTGTAACGGAGTACTTCTACATTGCAGTATTGATACTTTTACTCAAGTATAACATTTGAGTACTTTTCCCAACACTGCAAAAAGCCAGCAGTGAGATCATGTAGTATTTATACCATGTAATCAACTTTGTCTGGTGAGCTGCTATGTGGTACATATAGCACCGTTTCTGGACAAGGAACCTGTAAGACCCTATAGCACCATTTGACAAAGGTGCCACACAGCACCAAAAGAGGGTCCTTTTGTGTGTGTGTGTGTGTGTGTGTGTGTGTGTGTGTGTGTGTGTGTGTGTGTGTGTGTGTGTGCGTGTGTGCGCGTGTGTGTGTGTGTGTGTGCGGTGTGCGTGCGTGTGTGTGTGTGCGCTATTCTTGACCATTTTACGGTTCTCCTCACACGTTCCCGGGTGGTCTACAAACTTAGGAGATTGGTGTACTTTGCCATGTGTGACGCTCTGTGAGTGTGTGTGTGTGTGTGTGTGTGTGTGTGTGTGTGTGTGTGTGTGTGTGTGTGTGTGTGTGTGTGTGTGTGTGTGTGTGTGTGTGTGTGTGTGTGTGTGTGTTACTATACTTGTGAGGGCCCAAATGTCCCCACAACTATAGTTTGAGAAATAGACAATTTTGAGAGAGATCTTTCCTGGTCCTCACGAGAGAAATGGTTGTTTTATGGTTACAAATATTTCACTAATAATACAATTAGGAAAAGATTCAGGTTGGGGTTAAAGTTTCCCATGTTTTAAACTTAGTTGTCGCACTCCGGAAAATATATATATTTTTTGGCTAATGTCAGCTTATTTCAATGCCTACAAAAATGTTGACGTCCTCACAAGTACTGTATTACAAACGTGTGTGTGTGTGTGTGTGTGTGTGTGTGTGTGTGTGTGTGTGTGTGTGTGTGTGTGTGTGTGTGTGTGTGTGTGTCTGTGTGTGTGTGTGTGTGTGTGTGTGTGTGTGTGTGTGTGTGTGTGTGTCTGTGTCTGTGTGTGTGTGTGTGTGTGTGTGTGTGTGTGTGTGTGTGCGCGCGTGTGCCGTGCTGTGCCGTGCTGTGTCGTTAAGGCGTGGGCCTCTTTTCTTTTAACCCATCGTGCCTTTTTTTTTTCCTGCAACGTGCGTATAGCCTCCGGGACATTTTTACCTCTGGCCCCGCCCACTCCTTTACTACCTGTCCCAGAATGCACCTGACCTCAAATTGTCAATCATCGGTTTTAACACACGCCGCAAATCACCACCGCACGTCATGCCACACACACACACACACACGCACACACACACACACACACACACACACACACACACACACACACACACACACACACACACACACACACACACACACACACACACACACACACACACACACACACACACACACACACACACACACACCCTATGAATCAATCCTGACCCTGGGGGCTCCTTAAACTAACCTGCCGTCCCTGATCCACTCTGTTCAGGGTCACAGGTTCAAATCCTTCCTTCCTGACCTTGTGCAAGGCACTGGCCTTGTTTCCCCGGTTTCCTCCTATAGCCATCCGACTCAACAAGGTACAATGCTCATACCGGGGTCCCCTAGGGGGGCGTTGGCTCTCAAAGTGGGGTCCAGGGACCCCCAGGGGTCCTTGGCCGGGGTAACAGGGGGTCCCCCTCAGCAAAAATGTGTTAATATAGTGTCACAAGCATTTTAATGCGACTTTAACCATATTTTACTTTGGCTATTCAAAAATAGCAGATCTACAAGCTCATAGCGCAGCACCGAGTACCACACTATGAGCTTGTAGATCTGCTATTTTTGAAAAATCCCTAGCACAAAACATTTTTGAGATGGGGGGTCCGCAGCCAAATACATATCATTTTGGGGGTCCTTGACATGAAAACGTTTGAGAACCACAGCCCTAGGGGTCTATACTTGGGCCCCTACTCCCCCCCCCACCCCACTACAACAGCGGTTCCCAGACCTTTTCTGGATCAAGGCCCACTTGAAAATCACTTCTGTGTTCGTGGTCCACCCAACTGACGGGTCAGATAGGTGGGCTGCTTGCGTTTTCAGACCATGTTTATTTTATTGATCAGATCACAATCGATTGTGTTCCTGCTTGGATCAATGGAACTAACATACATTTATACTTTAAGATCCATTTGTCAAAGTTTTAAAGAATCAAATACCATGACCTTTTCTGTAATATTTTTTTTTTTTAATATTCATGTTATATTATCATTAAAGTCTTTTGCCAATTATTTGGGGGCCCACTTGCAATACTCTCAGGGCCCCCCAGTGGGCCCCGTCCCACAGGTTGAGAACCACTGCTCTACAGCAAAATCTCTTCTCTCTCTTTAAGTGTTTTTTAGATTTTTTTTGTAAAAAAAATATATATATATAATTAAAACAACCCTAGCATCCCTATAGGGGTGAAGATTTTGTAGAAACAGCCTATCTGTCAAAAGTGTGAGCTTGTAGATCAGCTATTTTCAGCAAAGATATCTAGGTTTTCGAGCAAAAACAGGAGGGGGACTCAGGTCATGTAGTCTCACGTATATAGCCAGACAACTAATCCACAATCTCCGATAAAGAGCTATAAAGAGTCTGGAAATACACCTCCCCAAATCCGAGGCAGGAAGCTGCCATCCGTTCGTCATTTCCGTTCACAGAAAATATATTATCTTAGAATATCTTTACTTTATTTTGTAATTTCCATTTCTGCTAAGCAGCAAGCTATATATGCTTAGATGATTTAGATTTATATTATGATACATTTGCGTGACTGTAAAGACGAAACGGAAGTGGGGAAGGACTAGGCTTCACATCCGCTTTATCGCTTGATCTTTTTCAGAGCTTCCGTTGCTCCAGACTGTATGATGGAAGCATTTAGAAAATGGTGGGAGGCAACGGTCTGGCTGGAGAGACTACAGGTCATGTAAACACATGGGGCTTAAGTGGTTAAAAAGTGAAAGCTTTGAGGTGAACTGATCGCCAGTGGCCGGAGCACTTGGCCCCCAGGGCCGGATTTACCACTTAAACCCCATATGGTTGAGCGGAGTCCCCCCGGGCTCTATGCTGGTGTATTTTTCTGCTTTCTGTTATGGTGGGGAAAGCTTTGGCTGAAAATAGCAAAGCTTGTCGCTCTGCTATTTTCCTGCGAAAGCTTTCCCCACGATACGGATGCTGGGGTTGAAGTGGTTTAAACTTTAATGCACGGGTTCAACGGGGATGCAGCCCAGGGGCACGAAGCTCCGGGGCTGAACACACACACACGCGCACACACGCGCACGCATGCACGCACGCACACGCACACGCACACGCACACGCACACGCACACGCACACGCACACACACACACACACACACTGTACTATGTTGTACTGGTGGTGGTGACATGTATGATGCAGTTGACTTTGTTTGCTGTGATTGAAAAAAAGGCAAGAATACAGATTGTCTTTGACTTGGTAAAATGAAGGCGCTGTCTGTGGTTCTGAAACACTGTCACATGCTTCCCATGGTCTGTGTGTGTGTGGGGGGGGGGGGGGGGGGGGGGTATTGAGCCTGGTTATAGCTCCCAGACACGACAAAAGTCTTAATCCAGCCCCGTCTGGCCCTGATCAACGAGTCTCCGTTTCGGTTCCCGGTCGGCAAGACCATTCGCCGTTTGACCTTCTGCTTCTCTGTCTCTATCAAATAAAGGCTTGAAATTTGCCCCCAAAGATAACAACATAAATACATGCACTAAGTCACAGCTCTATATTGTGAT
>NC_137605.1:4106737-4114237 GCF_963280865.1 Gymnoscopelus braueri
TGCATACAGGATGATGATGATGTGATTAACAGAATAATGGATGCCAGCGACCTGTTCTATGCACATGCATTCACCAGTTCAATAGGGGGTCATACCTATGTTCCCCCACTAAGGTTATGGTTAGGGTTAGGTTTAGGTTAGGTCCTATGTTCCCTGCTCTCCTAGGAAAGCGGGGAACATAGAACCTGGGGAACATAGGTACGGTCCCGTTCAATAGCACTGCTGTTGGGTGGAAACCTTGGACAAAACTGTCACTTTTCAGGGAAAAAAGAAAAGAAGATAATAATGTAGTTGTTATTAAATATAATGTATAATATTATAATATAATTTAGTCACAAGCTCTTGTTAATACTTTTCATTGGTTCAATATTTTATAAAACCCACACACACACTTATACCACTTTCAACCTGCCTCCCCATTTTGTTTCAAAATGTGCAAAAAAATAGCAAAAACTGTAGATCTGAGCTGCCCTACAGTCTCAGTGAAGACACCATATGACTGAATGAATAATGAAAAAAGATACTGAGGGAAACAAACCAACGGAAAAAACGTTTGTGACATGTATTTATGGAGACTGAGAGAGATTAGAGCAGGGGTCTTCAACAGGGGGTCCGGGACCCCTGGGGGGTCCTCAGAGTTACTACAGTCCACCAAATCTTTGTGTGATATGATTTTTTTTTTTTTACATTAACCACCTGAACCCTAGGATCCCTTTTCTGAGGAGAACTTTAGCCAAAAATAGCAGATCTACAAGCTCTCAACGCCTCGCGCTGCGATCGGCTTGTAGATCGGCTATTTTTGGCTAAGAGGCTATAGGTGTAGAGGGAAAAAAGGGCAGACCGAGTAAACAAAAAAAGTTTAATCTGAAACACAATTTTATACGATATAGAGGGGGTCCCTGCTTCATCTCTCTCTCAGCTAGGGGGTCCTTGACCTGAAAACGTTGAGGACCCCTGGATTAGAGAATACATAAAATAGCGGGGTGGAACAATGGAAAATGGAGAGAGAGAGAGAGAGAGAGAGAGAGAGAGGGGGGGGAATCAAGAGGGAGAGATATGATTGACAGTGAGAGGGGAGAGATTGGGTGATGGAAAAAATAGAGAGAGAGAGAGAGAGAGAGAGGGAGAGAAAGAGAGGGAGCTGAGGGACAGTCAAGTTATTCTAGTTGCAGACAGCTGAGAGAACGACTAAAATAAAACACAGCCTCCTAATGCGTGTCTGTCTGTCTGTCTGTCTGTCTGTCTGTCTGTCTGTCTGTCTGTCTGTCTGTCTGTCTGTCTGTCTGTCTGTCTGTCTGTCTGTCTGTCTGTCTGTGTGTGTGTGCGTGTGTGCGTGTGTGTGTGTGAGAGAGAACAAGGACACGTCACACGTCGATTCTTTGTGATGTTTTTTATTTTCTTTCCGCGTGTGGTTTGTATATTTTTCTATAAAAGACATGAAGAGAAGCGGCGAGCGGGTGGAGGTACAGTAATAAACACACATCACACACAGACCATAAACACACTCCATGACGCATCATCACTGACCTGGATATGAGAGAGACAGAGATAGGTTTACACAGATACAAATATAGTCAGTCACACACACACACACACATACAGACATGCGCACACGCATGCACGCACGCACACACACACACACACACACACACACACACACACACACACACACACACACACACACACACACATACACACACACACACGCACGCACGCACGCACACACACACACACGCACACACACACACACACACACGCACGCACGCACGCACGCACGCACGCACGCACACGCACACGCACACGCACACGCACACGCACACGCACACACACCCATGCATGTGTGCTGCACCTATGCTGAAGCACTGACCACAGAGAGATGCTCAACACACAACTAACGCTGGACTCCGGTGCGTCCGGAAATACGCTTTTTCAGCAGTGGTGGAAAAAGTACTCAAATGTTTTAATTAAGTAAAAGTATCAATATACTGTAATGTAGAAATACTCCGTTACAAGTGAAAGGCCTGTGTTCAAAATGTTACTTGAGTAAAAGTACAAAAGTATTGGCATCAAAATGCACTGAAATGACCAAAAGTAAAAGTACTACAATGTTGGAAAATAGCCGATCGACAAGCCTGGGCTTGTAGATCGGCTATTTTCAAATAGCCGATGTGTAAAACAGGGCTAAAGTGGTTAATGTATGTTTTATAATGTAATACTGTATATCTACAAAGTAATTAAATACGTTTTCAAATAATTGTAGTGGAGTAAAAGTACAATATTTGCCTTTGAGATGCAGTGGAGTAGAAGTACAAAGTATTGAAAATTGGAAATACTCAAGTAAAGTAAACATTCCTCAAAATTGTACTTAAGTAACGCACTTGAGTAAATGTACTTATACATAAAACTACTCGTCTTTTAGTTCTACTAAATCTCTTCTCCACTAGATCCCTCACTAAAATTTTAGTCTAGTTTGTATTTGTTGACGAAATTGTCAATATATTTAGTCTTAGTTTCACTCATCGTAGCTTAGTTTTTATTTTGTTTTTGTCAGTGAAAAAAGATAGTCGACGCACATCTTTCGCCATAGTTTTAGTCGACAAAATCAACACTGCGTGATGGAGCACTCCGTCACTCGTATTTCCCAACGCACCGTTAAAACTAAACAATTCTTCTCCAGGGCAGAGCCAAAGTGCAGCATCACTGCAGCAAACATGAAGGGGAACACAATGGGACGTCTGTGCCTGAATGCCTCTGTGTTTGCAACCCAAAAACAGGGTCACGTCTGTCTTTAAAGGCCCGACCACACCAAGAACCATTTCTATAACCATAACCGTAACCATGATGTTGTGGAACGCGTCCACACTGATGAACGATACTAGCCTGATTATCAGCCTGAAGCTGTGTGGAGCTTCAGTCTGAAATTGGCTGCAGTGTCGGCGATTGCAAGGGGGAGGGGATTCGAATTTCCCTAAACCAATCACAAGAGATCCACGGATCCGCCTACATCTGACGTCCTAGCACAGCTTGTTTCAGCAGATATTCGCTGATTGGTTTGCCGTTAGACCCACCCCCCCCACCTCCGACTCTCATTGGACGGTACTGGAGGGTATCGAAGATATCCTATTCACCTGTTTCCTAGGCTGTGTGTTTTCCACTTCCTGTTGGATTTCATTGGATATCATTAGTCATCTGACCAGTTTCATTGGATTTCATTGGATCAAATCGACAGGAAGTGGAACACACACAGGAAGTGAAAAGCCTAGGAAACAGGTGAATAGGCTCACATTTCAACACCGGACCAAGAGGGGCGTTCCACTCAGAGAGTGGGCGGGGTCTATGGTTTGGAACCAGGCTAGAACGATACCGTTCTCTAAGCGCGTTGAACGTGAGGAATTGGAAGGTTCCCGGGTTTGATCCCCGGCCGGCTCCTCTTGGTTGCGTGTCGAGTTGCCCTTGAGCAAGACACCGAACCCTTAAATGCTCCCGGCGGTGAGCAGGTTGGTGCCTTGCATTGTTGAATTCCTCCACCACCGTGTGTGAACGTGTGAATGTATAATGTACATGGTAAAGCGCATCGGATAAAAGTGCTATGCACAATTTAACGTGTTGAAACGTGTTTACACCCTGTAAATTCATGGATTTTGATTGGATATCAGGGTTTATCATTCATCAAATCGATCTGAAAGTGATCCCAATGATATCGTTCTCCCCCGTTGTCATCGTTACGGTTGTGGTGCGGACTCCGCCATCCACCTCAGTTAGAAGGATTTAATTTTTTTTTAATATGTATGGTTATGGTTCTGATGCTTTGGTGTGGACGAACCTCAAGACGTGGATATACGACATACTAGATTCAAAAGACAGCATTGAAGTACATAGAGTGAAGCTATAGCAGAGATAGTGGTGTAGAAATAGATGCTGTAGAGTTGATCTCTCCCAGTGCTGCCTTGACATGGGGTTTCTAGGCTTTGTTCTTTCAGACTGCAGACAAATGTTTTTTTTGGGCCTATCCAGATTTTAATCAATTCTCAAGAGAAAAACAAAAACAAAACAAAACAAACATGGAAACAGATTTTTACAAATCAGATGTGAACCTCATTCCTAGGTGGGTGAAAATCAGATCTCTAAAGATATGTCTCGGTCTTGCGGACACTGAAGCGATGGTGTCGCTCACTGATCTACGGTGTTCAAGTGTCGCAAGCTGATCTACACGCTCACAAACGAGTTGCCCTGCAACGTGTTGTGAGCTCGTAGAACGGTTGTTTCCGGCGAGCAATTGCGCCGTCCTATGACAAAGTATAAAAGCATTACTCACTCCCATGTCGTTACGGCAACCAATGCAGATCGGTCAACGATGTCTGAATAGACACGTCTGATCTGATCACTTGCAAATAACAGTGTGGACAGTCAGATATGAAGATCACATTTTGAAGAAACATGGGATTTGCCTGCAGTCAGAACAAAGCCCATGGGGTTGGAGGGGCTAAGTGAAGAGGGACAGATGACTGGGGGGGGGACGACGACGACTGAAGAGAAGTGCTGCTGTTGTTTATTCTCGTACGTAGAATCTGGTACACACCACATCATCTGCAGTCATGGTCTGAAAACAAATAGGACAGAAATAATTGTTATACTTGTATATACCCACCAAACACAGTCTCACTGCCCTAAAGTCACATGTTGACTTTTGTGCAGAACGCCTTCCAGACTGCCCAACAGTCACAATGTGACTTCCCAGCAGTCACAATGTGACTTCAGGGTCGCTCCATAGATATACACAGCTCAATAGACAACATGCATTAAAAGCTGTGGTTTAAATGCAACATAACACACGTCACCACCCAAACAAACCTGTAAATATTCTGTGCATTTTCATATTATGTTGATAATCTTTCGATAAGTGTTTGTTGAGAACGAGAGATTTGTTTAACTTTTCCAACCCTGTGACGTCACGTCAGATTACTTTACCGCATTTCGCGTGTTCGTACTGCGAGCGGCTTCTCCCATGTTGTGTTGGATTAATGCAATTACTTTAGCACTGGGCACCTACTTGTGTGTGTGTGTGTGTGGGGGGGGGCACCAAACAGCATGCAAATGTTAAAGATGGAGTGCCATGATATTTTTCAACCCTTAAACCTGATCATAAGGTATTATTATTATGTAAGGATTTTTTTCAAAAAAAAAAAGTGTACAGTAAGTGTTAAAATGTTGTTTTTATGTAGACACACCCACCAGTTCATTAAGTATACCTGGTTTCACTTAGCACCACCCATCTAATCCAGTCCCTCCGCCTCCTCCTATAAGACCACCCACCTGTCCTAGTCCTTCCCCCTTATCACTAAAGGACTGCCCATGGTTCTGCCCATTTGTTTACAAAATGGCAGGAGGACAAATTGGACAAATACAGCCATATATGTTTGAACCTGAATCTGGTTCAGATGAAGATGAGGAGGAAGAGGAGGAAGAGGAGGAAGAAGAAGAACTACTCCATAACCGGAAAGCCTCATCAACCCTTTGCTCAAATCCCAAATGCTCATGTGTGCAACGGATAAATAAAAGGCTTAAACAGAACCATCAGTTGTCATACATTCTTACAGATGTGCCATGGTGATGTTCAATATCCTGTGATCCAAGTAGAACTTTATCTTACAATGACTATGGTATCCATTACATCAGTGACATTATTTATAGCATCACTGCACACATTTTACTATCATTACAATGCATTTGTATTCCTTCAACCTGACATTCCCATTTAAATGGGCTATGTATTCTTTCCATACATCCCCTTACTAGAAAATGGAAATATAAGCTACAGTATATTACAGTAGGCATATGCAAATAAAACGTCTAACTAGATGCTCTCATAATGTATTCAGAGCCATTTCCACCTTGATAATACACTTCTGTTTGCAGAGGCACAGATAATTCGTCTCTTTTTTATTATATTGACAAACAATCACGCTATGTATCTAATCCAACTGAACTAGCTCTAGCGACCCTAACGTTGGCTGAGACTGTATGACTCGAGTTGGTCCCGCCCGCGTCGGTATGTTCTGCCGATTTAATGTAAATGTTTTACCTTCTGAACATCGTATGAAAAATCTAAAGCTAGGCGCCGTAACCTATGTCTGTTGTTCCGACGGCGTGAAACAACGCATCGATGGGCTCAAACAACCGTTTAAAACCTTAGTTTGTTGGCAGCCTGCGTTGAATTAACATGGAGGCTCGTCCCTGATCTAACTCTACGCCATGTTAAACGGCGATGCGCGTTCACGACCAGCACTGTCTCTGCACGTTGAATTCAACGCAGAGTCGCAGACTGGCACAAAACCCCGGTTTAAAAGGTTGTTCCAACCCATCCATTAATTTCTTCACACCGTCGTAACAACAGACGACTGTAGGTTACCGCGACTACCGTTAAATTTTCCATACGATGTTCAGAAGCGATCTTATTGACGCTGAACTAAATCCCACAACTAAACGGTGGGGGAGGTCACAGACACAAGGCTATGTCAAACCGATTCATGCTCCTAAATCATTTTATTGGGGCTGGCGGATGTTTTAATTTACCGGTAACGCTCCTGAGGTGCTGCTTTCTGTGTCTCCAGGATAAATCGTCGGAATATAACCTGGCTTCAGTACTTTCCTGTTTGCAAATCCCATATTGACTTGCACTAAATTGGTGAAGCAGTCATCAACAAAATGGGAACTACACACCCGAAGCCTGGTAGAGGGGGCTGAGGGAATAATCCTGTCTTTATAAATGAAATTAAGCCATTGATCACGTTTGTCCATGTCAATGGGCAAAGTGTGAAACGACTGTTTGATAGCTGTCACACAGCAGTTAGGCACAGAACAACCTGCCATGGTCACACACGTGTGTTTGAGGCAGCTCCGCCCACAAAAGGTTGTAGTATAAATGACAATGATAATGAGGGGAGGTGCGGTGGGTGGGTATGGGCATTGTTACGTCAGTATGTCGCTGTTTTTGGATTGGCACGTTTGACTCTCAAGGTTTCAGCCTCAAGGAAAAGACTCCAAATAGTCAGAGAAGACATGAAACACCATAAAACCACCAGCGGGGGCCTTAATGAAGTTCTATCAACCTCATAGACACATGAAAAACAGAAAAAGTGCAAAAACATGGCACCACCTCTTTAAAATAGACTATACTATCGGCGAAAGAAGCGCGGAAATATTGAAACAATGGCTTTGTAGATATCAATTATTATGTTATGAAACATACATTAACCACTTCAGCCCTATTTTTTACCTAAGCTATTTGAAAATAGCCGATCTACAAGCTCAGTGAGCTTGTAGATCTGCTATTTTCAAACATTTTAGTACTTTTACTTTTGGTACTTTAAGTACATTTTGATACCAATACTTTTGTAGTTTTAATCAAGCAAATTTAGAATTCCGAACATTTGCTTGTAACAGGGTGCTTCTACATTGCAGTATTGATACTTTTACTTAAGTAAAACATTTTAGTACTTT
>NC_137605.1:4121737-4129237 GCF_963280865.1 Gymnoscopelus braueri
TTGACTTACTTAAAGTACAGTACTTAGTTACTTTCCACCACTGGCTACGTGTAGGGTTTGCCAACCGTCCCTTGAAATGAGGAATGGTCCCTTATCGAACTGATGTGGGGGGACACTGTGTTCCTTATCAATGACACACATCTTACAAGTTCAAACAGCTCACATACATACTATAATACAGGTTGTTAACCACGTAAAGGGACTACACCAGGAATTTAAAAAAATCTATATATATTTAAAGGGGGCACACCATGAATTTCATTTTTTTTTGGGGGGGGGGGGTATTTTTTGGGCTCCCCAGTGTCTCTTGTACCCCAAAACATTTTTTTTTTTAACATTCAGTCATTCATTCTCATTTCAGAGATTTTCAGAATGGGCGTGTCTGAACAGGCCATTTCAGAATGGCAATGCAAGTGACATCACTTGCATTGCCATTGCATTGATGATGGCCAGACAGAATTGCTCAGTAGCCCCCCCCCCTGCCCAAGAGGACGTTTTGGTATTGCAGCTGAAAGTGCTGTATAAGCCAGAGACAATTGACTTGGGATGAGTATATCTGAGTGATTTAGGCTCAAACCTTTTGAAAAAGGTTTGAGGGACATACACCATATGATATTAAATATCAAATATTTTTTTTAAATTCATGGTGTAGATCCTTTAATATCATATTGTTTATGTCCCTCAAACGTTTTTCAAAAGGTTTGAGCCTAAATCAAGCCTCAGATATACTCATTCCAACTAACTTCTCTCTGGCTTATAAAGCACTTTCACCTGCAATACCACATTGTCCTGTTTGGCACGGGGCGCTATTGAGCCAGTTTGTATGCATGTTATCTCCTGGTTCTGTGTGGAAAAAGTGAAAAAATTGGTTGGAACTGAAAAACGGGAGGGACTGAACCCTGACGTGACGTCACGTCAGGGACCAAATCAGTTTGGTCTGTTTTGAGACCAATTTACAGAAAACCCCAGATTTGCTGTGAAAGCCTGAGTGTTCAAACTGGGGTATTTTTGGGGATAGAAGAGAGGTAGGGGAGACCAAAAACACACAAAAAAGAAGAAAAAGTTAAAATTCATGGTGTAGTCCCTTTAAAGGGGAATACCACTCATTTTCAACATTGAACTATGTCTCTTAGAGCTGTTGTGTGGAAATAAGAAAAAAAAAGTCTTCACCCCCCCCCTTCTATGTTGCCTAAAACTGGATAATTGATTGAGGTCATGTGATCAGTGCAGTGACTTGGCTGAGAGGGGGCGGAGCCAAATCAATGTTGAAAATGACTGGTATTCTCCTTTAAACCCTCTAGACTTAAGGGTGCCTTGACACCTGGATGTTAGTTAAAGGGACACTTCATAATTTGATGACCAGCGGACTGGTAGGCAGCGGTTCCGAGACACAACGAGTCGTTGTGTCTCCTACCGGAACCGCTGCCGGTCATCAAATTATTGTCTTAGGAATGAGACAAAAAACAAAAAAATATCCATGAATTCAAGTCTCCATGGGGTGACTAATCCATTGAAACAAAGTTTTTTTTGGGTGAAGTGTCCCTTTAACTGGACCGGAGTGGTCTCTGTACTTGGACCACCAAATCTCTTTGGCAAAAAAGACGCGTTGTGAGCTTGTAGATTGGAAAGTATTTGAATTTCAGGCACAGTAGTTGGCAACCAGTGGTGGAAAACATACTAAAATTCTTTACTTAAGTAAAAGTATCAATAGCCTACTGCAATTTGTTACCTTTTTTTTTCTCTTTAAAAAAAAAAAAAATATGCGGTTAATTTGGTTAATTTGGTACAAAAAAATGTACTCCATGAAGTGAGTTTTTTTTTAGAGTTTTTTTCTTTTTATTTTTTTGTGATGAGGGTGCTCGTCATTTCTCCTGGGTGCTTTAGCCCCGAGGCACCCACAGTATCGATGCCCTTGACTCGGACATACAACCTGACACACTAACTTAATATCCAGCACTTAAAACACTCGGACACACAGTCTAAAAAGTCTCTAGAGCTCGTCACCCAACCAAGCTCAGCTGGTCCTCACGGGTGACGGCAGTGAGGGCAATCAGACTCTTCTAGGCCACAGAGGAGAGGGCAGAGGAGAGGGCGGAGGGGATTGGCTGAGGGGAATTAGGAGCAGGGCATGGAGGGGCAGAGGCAGAGGCAGAGGCAAATCATGGACAAACGGGGAGGGGCTGAGGCTGTGACCATGACCGTATCCCTGGATTTCACAGTCTGAGGTTTATGTGTATCGTGACGTGATTCCATTTTAATTCCAATTCCATACCAATTTCACTTCAAGAATCATTTCTACAAGGAAACTGACCGCACAAACAGGCAAAAAGCAAAAACCTTTAACCACTTTTTGGGCACATTGTTAACTTGTAGATCTGCTATATTGCTAGTTTTAATATATTTTTTTAAATGTCTTAAAGTTTTTGTTTCAAGATAACACTAATAATAATGTTAGATGTTCTTCTTTGCCTTAACCTGGGTCCTTGAAATAGACAACCCAAAGTAAAATAATGAAGCACTCACTACGTGTGAAGGTTAATCATAATAATAATAATAATAATAATAACTTTACTTGTATTGCACTTTACATTTGAAACAAACCTCAAAGTGCTAAAAGGTTCATTGCATGTTGGATGAGATCTCCTTCCTAATCAAGTTCAAGGGAGCAAGTATGATGTCATCTGTCCAGCAATTATGACATCACCACAACCACAGAGTGGGATGGTGATGTCATCTCCAAAAGTCTATCTGTACATGCACGCATGGACAAAACTCGTGTGTGTGTGTGTGTGTGTGTGTGTGTGCGTGCGGGCACACACACACACACACACAAACACACACACGCAGCCACACGCACACACGCACACACACACACACACACACACACACACACATACACACACACAAACAGACTGTTCCTTTGTGTCCTGACTAAAAGATATACTGACCAAAGTGCATGCATGGTGTGAATTTGTGTGTGTGTGTGCGGTGCGTGTGCGTGTGCGTGTGCGTGTGCGTGTGCGTGTGCGTGTGTGTGTGGTAGGGTCAGAGTAGAGAGGGGGAAGTTATTGCAGTCACCCCAGGGGACAGAATAATCTATTACACCTTCCTGACAGGACATAGACAGCAGAGACAGAGAAAGAGAGAGAGAGAGGGGCGCGCACAGGGGCGGGGGGCGTGGCCAAATGGCCAAATATGATACATTAAACAGATGCACATCAGAGGAAAGAAAAAGAATGATAGAGAAGAGGAGAGAAAGACAGGATGAGAAGGAGGAGAAGGGGCAAAATAAGTTAAATAACACACAGAGGAAAATGTGTGTGCATGTGCGCGTGTGTCTGTGTGTGTGTCTGTGTGAGAGTGTGTGAGTGTGTGTGTGTGTGTGTGTGTGTGTGTGTGTGTGTGTGTGTGTGTGTGTGTGTGTGTGTGTGTGCGTGCGTGCGTGCGTGCGTGCGTGCGTGCGTGCGTGCGTGCGTGCGTGCGTGCGTGCGTGTGTGTGTGTGTGTGTGCGTGCTATCGAGTTGGATTTCACACATCACACCTCTCACACATTCTCACCTGTCATCAAGAGTAAATATACACACACAGACACACACACACACACACACACACACACACACACACACACACACACACACACACACACAGACACACACACACACACACACACACACACACACACGCACGCACGCACGCACGCACACACGCACACACACACACGCACGCACACACACACACACACACACACACACACACACACACACACGCGCGCAAGCACGCACACACTGTTGCTGTGGCAAGAAGAA
This sequence comes from Gymnoscopelus braueri, assembly GCF_963280865.1. Taxonomy (NCBI): domain Eukaryota; kingdom Metazoa; phylum Chordata; class Actinopteri; order Myctophiformes; family Myctophidae; genus Gymnoscopelus; species Gymnoscopelus braueri. Next base: position 4,125,544 of record NC_137605.1, read on the forward strand.
GCACAGGACAGATACAGGTGAGAGTAGAGATATACCTGACCAAGCGAAGTCAGATGTTAGCTCATACTCTCGTTTATATAGTCACTGTCGAGCAGAAATATTGTATCTCCATACAGTAATTCCCCCCCAGGGGGGGTCCCCAAATTATTTTGGGGGTTCCCAAGATAATTAGCTTAATGTGCAACATTGTTTTCTCACTCAACAGTAAACAAACCAACATAAAGTTTAAGCGTACAGGGTATCTGCACATTTCTACAGTTAAAATGTAATGACTTTTAAGACGTTTATGATACCAAATTGGCCAAATTTTCAAATATTACATAAGAAAGAGGCAAACATCGAGAAAATAGCCAATCTATTTTCACAATATTTATCTGTGGAACCGAGTCAAACTAAATGCAATGCCTACAATTCCGAGTGCTTGTCGTGGTGGGGGGTCCTCAGTTCAAATATGATTATTTTGGGGGGGGGGGGGTCGCGGCACTGAAAAGTTTGGGAACCCATGGGATAGAGAAGGGAGGCCCACGAGCGAGAGAAGGTCAAATTGCTCGAGCTGGCCGAGCATACATGGGCAACTGGCGGCCCGGGGGCCAGTGGCGGCCTTTCCTATGTTTCACCCGTTTCAATTGAAACAGGCCCCCAACTTCAGGGCGCCCCCCCCCTCAAAAATAAATAAATAATAATAATAATAATTTTGATATTTTTTGACTTGAATCCCAGTCCGGGGCCCGCCTCTGGCTGGCCGACGTCCAAGAATTTCATGCAAGAAGAGGATGTAGATCTGATTGAATCAGGGCTCAGCTCAAGTGAATCATGTGAGTGAGTTGTTTTAGCTGTCTGTCCATGGTGGAAGTGCAGATAGCCTAATTAATTTAGTTCGAAAATGCATCATTATGGATTGTGGAAGCAAACCAACTTCAGTCCACAAATTATTTTTTAATTAAAAAAAATAAAATAAAAAAGTTGTTTTTGCGGGGGGGGGGGGGGGGGGGGGGGGGCATATGAGCTCTTGAAACGGGCCCCCAGATCATTAAGGCCGCCCCTGCCGGGGGCCACATGAGGCCCCTACCTTCACTTAATGTGGCCCGCAGGTTAACATTGGAATACCGATATAATTATTGATTTCAGCTGTTACAATTCCAAACATGCAAACATGACCCGCTTTTAATTACGTCAGTCTATATTAGTAGCTTAATGACTAGTATTACAATTCTATTGTCTTTTTTATGTGCAACGTATTTGTATTTAAGGTCATAAAGTTAACATAAGTATAACTAAATGCATTTGAAATTAAATAAAAATGTTACTTTTTCACGATTCCAATTAAAAAATTGCAAAAACGAAAATCTGAATTCCAATTAAATTTTGTGTGACATAGAATGGCCCGACATTATATGCAACGTGGCCCTCTGGAGTGAGTGTGGAAATATAGTGGCCCTCTCCATCATCAAAGTTGCATCACCCCATGTGGTAGAGGCCTGCGGAGCCACTATAGGCTGGAGGGCCCGCTGTGAGCCGATTGAGAGCGGCTGCAGGGGATTTCTGTGGCATTAGAGGATCGCAGGAGAGGAAAGCCACCAGAAACATCATTAAAGCAGCAGGGAAACGCTTCAAGGTGGTTGTGGGTCAAGAGGGGGGGGGGGGTTGGGGGTCCATGGAGTATCTAGCGCCCTGCTCGGCCTTAAGCCCATGACCCACCTAATTCCAACACACTTTGCTAGTCTGGGATGGCTCAGGGTAGAAGACAGGGTTAAGCAAATATCAATGGGATTGGTGTTTAAGATGGTCAAAGGGACAGTGCCCTCAGTAGACCATATTCACACGGCGGCCATATTGCTATTAAGTTAATACCCGACAACGGGGTGGCATTTTCAATGTAAAATGGCCACCGTGTGAATATGGTTCACACAACGTTTTCTTGGCCAAGGACCCCCTAGCTGAGAGAGATGAAGCAGGGACCCCCTCTATATTGTATAAAATTGTGTTTCAGATCAACTACTTTTTTTTTTTACTTGGTCTGCTCTCTTTTCCCTCTACACCAAGCCTCTTTGCCAAAAATAGCAGATCTACAAGCTCACAACGCCTCGCAGCGCGAGACGTTGAGCTTGTAGATCAGCTACTTTTGGCTAAAGTTCTCTTCAGAATAGGGATGCTATAGGTTCAAGTTAAGGAAAAAAATAATATATCACACAAAGATTTGGCGGACCACCTGTAGTAACTCTGAGGACCCCCTAGGGTCGCAATGCGACGCGTTGTGAGCTTGTAGATCGTCTATTTTCAAATAGCCTATGTATAAAATAGGGCTAAAGTGGTTAATGTACAGTATGTTTTATAATATAATAATTGATAATTGCAAAGTAACTAGCAACTAAAGTTTCAAATAGTTGTAATGGAGTAAAAGTACAATATTTGCCTCTGAGATGTAGTGGAGTAGAAGTAAAAGTACGGAAAATTGGAAATACTCCAGTAAAGTAAAATTACCTCAAAATCGTACTTAAGTACAGTACTTGTACTTGAGTACATGTACTTAGTTACTTTACACCACTGAGGGTGTCTGATGATCTCACACCATCTATGTGTGAAACAACAACACACCAAATCTCAGTGTTTCTTGTAGTGATTGTAGTAAACTAGAAGTTCTGCCCGCTACGCGGGCAGAATTCTAGTACCCCCCCCCCCTACCCCCCCCCAAAGAAAATGTCGTTTGGGGGTACAAAATCATGGGATAAAAAAAAAAAAAAAAAAAGCCCAGAGGGTCTCCCCCCCCCCCCCCTTAGGGGTCCCTGGAGACCCTGGGGTCTCCAGGCCGTGACCTACAGACACTGCGAAGGAAAACTGTGAAGCCACAGCCACGCATGCAAGATGTTGCACATGAATTCTGCAGCCGCACTGAGGCGCTCCAACACAAACACTCTGACATTAAGCTTCACACAACAAACATCAGCAGCACACACAAACATTCACCACAATGACAAACAAATTACGTCCGCGCAAAAATGAGCAAGGGCTCGCTTATTTTGGGGTTCAAAAATCGTGGGCTAAAAATTTCCCCCAAAAAAGTTTTTAAATTTTTAACAGCGCATCGCCTCCTGCCGTCCTTTCTCTCTCTCCATCTCCGTGTCTCTCTCTCTCTCTCTCCCCTCTGGCCCTCTCTCTCTCCCTGTCTTCCTCTCTCTCCTCTCTCTCTCTTTCCCTCCCTCCCTCTCTTCCTCTCTCTCTCTCTCCCTCTATGTCTCTCTGTCTCTCTCTGTCCGTCAGCGAATAAATGAAGGCACTCGCACCCTGACTCGCACAAAACAATGGCTGCCGTTCGTTTTTTGTCGGCTGCACTCGGAGCCATTCGGGCTCACTCGAACTCGCCACCTGATTGGCCAGCTTTTGCTGTCAATCACAGAACGATGAGCGACGTTGCCATGTCCAGGTTTTGTAAGCGTGAAGTGGGTGTAAATTGGTTAGAGAAAGTGCGTCGACGCATGCGCAGTGGGCAGCTTTGTGTGTTAGGTTGCTTGTTGCTCGCTTAGGTTGCTTGTTGCTCGCGCACGATCTGGCAACAGCGGGTTTTTTGGTCGTGGCTTTCAGCCAACAATCGGATTGTAAGGTAGATGTGTCAGAATCAGTAATCCAAGAGCAGACATTGTAGGTCTTAAGGCCTCGTATACTTATAACTTAACTTAATCCTCTTTGTTCCTGCTTC
>NC_137605.1:4144237-4154237 GCF_963280865.1 Gymnoscopelus braueri
AAATTAGTTAATAAAGCGTCACAATCACTTTTAACCCCTTTATACATATTGTGTACTTTGGATATTCAAAAATAGCAGATCTACAAGCTCATAGTGCCGCACTATGAGCTTGTAGATCTGCAATTTTTTTAAAGAATCGAGAAATGTTGCTTTAAAAAAAAAAAGTGCTAATCTTTGAATATATTTTTTAAAGCGAACACTTGTAACTCAAATCTTTGCTTCTTGGGGTCCCTGGAACAACATATTTTGAGATGGGGGTCCGTGGCCAAATACGTATCATTTTGGGGGTCCTTGACATGAAAAAGCCACTGGTTTAGACAGATGCTATAGGTTCCTGGTTTTGCTGTGATCATATAGTTCCCTGAGGCCTAGACTGTCTCTCTGCGTTCGATATGTGATTACCGTGCTGATTGTAAGTCGCTCTGGATTAGAGTGTCTGCTAAATGCCTAAATTGTCTCTTTCTCTCTCCTCTATCTCCAGTAGATCTCTCTCAATTCAAACACAACATACATTTCGCGAAACCTGTTTCCCATTGGCACGGGAAACATACGCTTACATTGCCAAAGCAAGTGTGGAAAAAACACAAACACAAACAAAGCAAAGTTCAAAACTAGCTTCAAATACAAACCTTTTATTTTCGTTTAATTTTTCTACTTTTGCTGTTAAAGATTATACAAGTACTGTCTGCAGATCATAAAGTAGACTTTATGTTCCTTTATGGTACCTTTTAATACCTTTATAGCAGTTTTTCTCCATCTCTCTATCGATTCAATTCAATTGCATGGAATGTACTGACATGAATGAATGAAACAGCTACAATTCTCTCTCCCATCTCTCTGTTTCTCTCTCTTCAAGATTTACCTCATGCCTCTTTTCTCTTCTTCCCTTAACATCTCTCTTTCCCTCACGCTGTTACCTATCCTCTGTCTACCTCACAAGACGCTCCCCCCCCCCTCTCTCTCTCTCTCTCTCTCTCTCTCTCTCTCTCTCTCTCTCTCTCCCCATCCTGTCAATTCTTTGTTCTCTTGTGATGGTGTGACACATTCCTCAAACATGTTGAAGGGTGAGAGGAGGAGGAGGAGGAGGAGGAGGAGGAGGAGGAGGAGGAGGAGAAGAAGAGAGAGAAAGGTGGGGTGGGGGCTAAAAGCTAGTGACCAGACAGAAAAGAAGGTCATTTGTTATCTGATTGTTCCGAAGGAGAAAGGAGCGAGAGAGAGATCAAACACAAACAGAGTGACAGAGATGGAGAGAGAGAGAGAGAGAGAGAGAGAGAGAGAGAGAGAGAGAGAGAGAGAGAGAGAGAGAGAGAGAGAGAGGAAAATGACAAGTAAAGAGAGACATCTCTTTCTTTTGGACGTGTAAAAGAAGTATCGTTTCTCGTCAACATTTCATACCTCTCTTCCTCTCTTCCTCTCTCTCTCTCTCTCTCGCTCTCTCTCTCTCCTCGTCTTTCATGTTCTATCTGTCTATCTGTCTTTTGTTCCGTCCTCTCTTCTTTATCCCTCTGCCTTTCTTTTATTCTGTCTGTCTTTCATTCTTTCCCCTACGCCAGGAACATTGTTGATAGCTGATACCTTCTGCCTGCCAAGGTTCACACATAGGATGACTCACACTCTCACACACACACACACACACACACACACACACACACACACACACACACACACACACACACACACACACACACACACACACACACACACACACACACACACACACAGACAGACAGACAGACAGACAGACAGACACACACACACACACACACACACACACACACACAGACAGACACGTGCGCGCATGGAATGAACCTGTTGACTTGTTTACAGTAATGTTTTATACTGTGGGACGCGACCCAAAAGTGGGCCGTGAGATGCTTAATTGCTATTGTATATTATTGTGCATTGCTGTATATTGTGGTACATTACCGTATATATGTATTATTGTTGACTTTGAATGTCTGGGTCGCTTCGTTGACTGCAGTGAGAAGGTCCTCGTGGTCACTGTTTCTCTCATAACGACTGAGTTAGATTCAATTCAGACTATGGTCCCGGGCGCGGACCCGGTGCCACTTGCCAGATGTTGTGATTAGTGTGAACGCTGTATTCCGTATACCCAGTGGTGGAAAAAGTAGGCTACTCCAATTCTTTACTTAAGTAAAAGTACCGATACTGCCATGTAGAAATCCTCTGTTACAAGTAAAAGTCCGGAATTCAAAATTGACTTGTGTGCAAAAGTATTGGTATCAAAATGTACTTAAAGTATCAAAAGTAGAAAGTACTCATTATGCAGAATATCCCATTTCACAAGTTTTCAAATGTATAAAAATCTTTTGAAAATAGCAGATCTACAAGCTCACAATGCGTCGCATTGTGAGCTTGCAGATCGGCTATTTTCAAATGGCCAACATGTATATAGGGCTTAAGTGGTTACTGTATGTTTTGTAACAATAATCAAAATCTACAAAGTAACTAGTAACTGAAGTTTTCAAATAATTGAAGTGGAGTAAAATACAATATTTGGCTTTGAAATGTAGTGGAGTAGAAGTAAAAGATACAGAAAATTGGAAATACTCCAGTAAAGTAAAAACTCCTCAAAGGTGTACTTAAGTACAGTACTTAAGTAAATGTACTTACTTTACACCACTGTCCGTACCGGAGTTCGGAACACCGTACCGTACCCGTGTACGCCTGGAGAGGTGGTCTGGAGTACGGTTCACGTGTACTCGGGTATGGAACGCTGCAATGTGAAAGCCATCCGTACCAAAAGAAGGAAGTGGACTGCTAAACAAAAATCATTTATCACATGAGTGACACATTATTTTACCTGGGTTATTATACCTTCTGATAGTTCTACTTGAACGTTGACATGAAATAATAATCCTGCTAGTGTTTGAGTAGCGCGCGAGTATGAAAAAAACGAAAACAAAAAATGTTACTGTTATGCGACACTTGCACTCATACATTCAATGGCATACGCTACAGGCTGCTTATAAGATACCAAGGATGCGTCAGTGACGTCACTGTCATGCGATAATTGCGGACGAGGTTATACATTGCGATGTTTCAAAGACCGTCAGCGAACACTGCTTTGGTTGTGTACTGTTTATTATTGTTTATTATAACTCAAGACAACCTCAGGAACATAGTCAAACTTTATCATTCGCTCTAAACTCTGACAAGTGACTCTTCTTCTGTCACATGACATTCTCTTCTGTACTCGGGTACGGAAGAATCATGGCCAATGTGAATGCTGGCCAGTGGGGAGAGGGCAATTGTGCTCTGGAACGATTGGAATCGGTCGGACCCAGTCTGAATCCGCCCTCAGTCCTCTACGGCACGGCTCAGAGATGTGGACCCTCACGACCGAGACAGAGAAGTCACTCGAAGGCTGCATGCATGGCCCTGGATGTATGAAAGGACCACGTACTGAACGGAACATCAACCTGAAGCCTGATGCTCACTGTGTCCAACGTTCTGAGCTTGCTGTCTTTCCGCCTAAACCTAAACCCATGGTTCTCAAACATTTTCATCTCAAGGACCCCCACATTGGTGTTTGGCCGCAGACCCCCATCTGAAAAGGTTTTGTGCCAGCGACTCCCATAAGAGAACATTTGTGTTGTTAAAACATTTTCAGTTATTCCAACATTTTCAAGAATAGACGATCTACAAGATCTCGTAGATCCGCTATAAAATAGGGTTAAAGTGGTTAAACTGATTTTGACGCTATATTGACACATTTCGCTTGGGACTGGGTAGAGCACTATCTCGAGGGAGAGAAGAAGACTGACTGCTACAACCCTCTGTGTCTAGAGGTAAGGGATGAACCAATACACATGTGGTGTGATACAAAGAGTTAATGTTTTATTGTGGCGAACAGGTTAAACATACGTTTCAAGTGCAAGGGAAGACAGTGACTGCTTTTTCTTTTTTACAAGGTGTTGACAGCAATGCAGTGGTGGATAGGGCAGAGCAGGTGCCAAAGCAAATAATAAAACCAAGAGGACACATTGTATCAATGCAACCCCTAAAACTATTTCCCTATCTAACTACTAACGAGAAAACAATAAACAAAACCTATCCTATCTACCTAACCTACTCAAAAGCAAACACTGGGAACCGTTCTCTTACCTGACGTGCTAAACAAACAATTGTCTAACCAGGATATACAAATAAGGAATTTAGTATATATATTTACCCTGGCCCTCATCCTCCAACTAATGCACTTAAGACTCAGTGAACCAAACAGTCGACAATTCTAAATAGTCACTTATAAATCAAGGCAACACAATGTGACAGAATGGCGAGTTCTCTCTACTCTGAAAAGGAACGCACCTTGGACAAGGAGGATCCCTGAACCTTCTATAACAATGTCCGTGACACTGATCTATGTAGAGCAGTTCAAGATGGACACCGGCCTCGAACACTGCCTATCGCTGCGACGCGTTGTGAGCTTGTAGATCTGCTATTTTCAGCATGCAAATCAAGTGTAAAATCGGCCATTAAGACGCCATCAAGGCACCGCCAAAATACATTTTAGTCGACTAAATCAATTGTTGATTTAGTCGACTATAATCTTATAATATTTAGTCGACTAAAACTAGACAAAAACTAAAACATTTCAGATGACTAAAATATGACTAAAACTAGATGGAATTTTATACAAAAGACTATGACTAAAACTGAATCAAAATGTGCTGTCAAAATCAACACTATAGCGGATGGAAGTCTATGCATTCACATAAAACTCCAGTGGGCCATGCCATCTGTCTAACATCTGCAAACATGCTGGACAATGTCTGGGAGCATTGTGAACAAGCTTGATGTCTGTCTCTAAATGTTTCATACATTTTCAAACATTTTCAAAAGTAGTGGAGGAGAAAGCAAATCATGAATGCATTGTTCAAACGACCCCAAATTTGAATATTCCAATAGCAATTTACTATTGACATAGGCTACCTGATGCCTATTAGGCCTACTTGCAAAAGACTATGCTTTATTTCTGTGAGTACAAACGTACTGTTTATATCTTATTGTATACTGATATACGTCTATTTTGTCATGTTTTCTTATAATTATTTAAGTACGCTTTGTTGAGTATCTTGTATACACTTTTACAACTGTAAACTTCATGTGCAAATAAAGTGAAGATGAAGTTACACTTCCCTCTCCATATCCCTCTCTCTCTCTCTCTCTCTCTCTCTCTCTCTCTCTCTTTCTCTCTCTCTCTCTCTCTCTCGCTCCCCTCCAGGCAGGCAGTGGTTCAGTCAAATCAGTGTGTTGTCAACACTCAGTGAGGTCAGCTGATAGATGTATCTCTATTCTCACTTCCTGCTGTCATTCAAATCGCTTCCTGTTTCCTCTTTTCTCAGTCAAATCACCCAGGGAAGGAACAGCACACACATGCACACGCACACGCACACGCACACGCACACACACACACACACAGTATCTCAATCAGAACATTTGTGATTGATTCATCCATAATTTTAGGACGCACGAAACATTAGGATTCAGGAGGATGTGGTGTGTGTGTGTGCGAGTGTGCGAGTGTGCGAGTGTGCGTGCGAGTGTGCGTGCGAGTGTGCGTGCGTGCGTGCGTGCGTGCGTGCGTGCGTGCGTGCGTGCGTGCGTGCGTGCGTGCGTGCGTGCGCGTGACATTCTCCACTTTATCTTCCTGGTGACCTCCCAGTAAAACCATCGACCCTGGTAACCGTGGTAACACCAGATGTGAACTTGACCTTCCTTCAACGTTAACTCTGGAAACCGTTATCTCTCTCACACACACGCACACGCACACATACGCACGCACATACGCACGCACGCACGCACGCATACATCATACATAAAGGATAAACAAGTGAAATTTGAAGTGAGGACACAAATAAGATAGATATATAAAAAGAAAATTGAAGAAGAACACAAACTGATAAATTATGTTTGCAGGGCTTTGGATTGGAATTTGTGTCTCTCCCACAATCAGTATATAGAGCTTTAACTTTTTTAACAAAAACAATATCCCTTAACAGCACTTTCAACTGCAGAGACGTGGATAAAGAAATGCCTCTGGGGTTAAACCACTGGTATTCAGAGCTGATTTGTTTTCTTCCATGGAAAGAGTCACATGCTATGGGACTGTGGACACTCTCTCCACAGAGGCTGCTGAGAGGCTACATGAGCAAAGACAGGGGATCCTTACAATAAGACTTTGTTCAGACCGCAGGCAAATCCCATTTGATTCTCAAATGTGATCTTTATCTCCGACTGTCCACACTGTTATTTGCAAGTCATCAGATCTGATTTCTGTGTTCAGACATCATCGACCTACTGTATAGTCTATCTGTATCTGCGTTGGTTGCTGTGGTAACCGTGTAACGACATAAGGCGTAAGTCAGGGGTGGGGAACCTTTTTGACATGAAGTGCCCTGTTTGTTTATTTTATTGATAGTCAGTGTGCCATAGCAACATAAAGGTTAATTATGACTCTACATCAAAATAAAAGAGATTTACATTTCCCATACATAAGACATTATTTCTTCTTCTTCTGAAATATTTTCTTTCACATCAGGGCCAGTGGTAACTAAGTACATTTACTTCAGTAGTGTACTTAATAAGTACAATGTTTGAGGTATTTGTACTTTACTTGAGTATTTCCAATTTCCAATACTTTTACTTCTACATCTCAGAGGCAAATATTGTACTTTTACTCCACTACAATTATTTGAAAACTTTAGTTACTAGTTACTTTTTAGATATAAATTATTACATTATGAAACATATATAGGCCTACATCAACCACTTCTGCCCTATTTATATCTAGGCTATTTGAAAATAGCCGATCTACAAGCTCACAACGCGTCGCATCGCGACGCGTTGTGAGCTTGTAGATCTGCTATTTTCAAATATTTTAATACTTTTACTCTTGATACTTTAAGTACAGTTTGATGCCAATACTTCTGTACTTTTACTCAAGTAAATTTGGAATTCTGGCCTTTTCTTGTAACCTAAGTAAAGAATGTGAGTACTTTTTCCACCACTGAGCTCCATTGAAGTGATAATTCGACTCCATCTCCCAGAGTCTCTCCCCCACCAGTCAGAGTTCATAGTTTGAATCAATGCAGAATTATGTGCAGGATGTAATTTGCATACAGATGTGAGGGAATTAGATTTAATGGACTAAATGTTTCACACACATGCTTTATTTTAAAAGAACAATCCTCTCTCACACACTTATGCCGGTGCACCAGTGATCACCCTCCTCTGTGCCAATATAATAATATATATAATTAATATTTTTTGGGGAAAATGAAAAAAATGAAATGCAATAAAAAAACAAAATAAAATAAATGAAAAAATGAATCCGAAAAACACGGCCCCTCACGCATTAGGAGGGCAGGGTGAGTCACCAGAACCAAGGACGGGTGTTTCCGATGAATCTAACATGGTTAAAATGGAGTTTGAAGTTATAATGGGTTTGTATAGGAAGGGGGCGTGTCTGATAAAAATGAATATCAAATATCTAAATACTGAATCAAGCAACTTGAAAACGGTCTGGGGGGCTCACAAAAGCCTGAGTAGACGATAAAATGACCAAAAGTTTTTTTGAAAGTGAAATATCCCTTTAACTCTGTCGTATCAAAGTGCTGCTAAACTACACTGTGCTGTTTCACAGATTGCGCCCTTTGCCACTTGTTGCCACAGGCGCCACAGTTGCTCACATGCATATTTTTGGTGATTCATATATTGCTGATGTTCGCGTTTGAATGCCACTCATAATGTAACGCCTAATTGTTTTCGTATTTGTCAAGGTGCACTGTGACAATGTTTTCGTATTGCACCTGCATGTTTTCATAGTGTGTGCGCATGAACGTGCGCGTTCACATGCATTATACTGGCAGGTGCTTCTAAAATTAGCACTGCAAACCCTTGGTCATAGACGACTGAGCAGTAGTAGTAGTAGAGCAGCAGTAGTAGTAGTCGTACTAACTAGCACTATAGGACTCCTTATTTCCTTGTATCTGTATTTTTGCCTATTATACTGTAGATACTAGTTCATAATAGTAATAACTAGAAAAAGTGCTCCTCGGAGCACAGGTCTCCGCCAGGTCAGGTACGTTATTCTGGCCTCCTGGTGGCGCTATAATAGGCCAATGTGAAAAGGGTGCCATTTATTCTTAGGTCTTTCACGGCAATCAGACACTGCATTCATGATTTGAGGCATTTTGTTCCAAAAATGTGTTTTGCTACATTAGACCTGCTGGTGGCGCTATAACAGGCCAATGTGAAAGGGGTGGCATTTCTTCCTCGGCCTAGTGGGAATGTGCGTGTGAAATTTCACGGAAATCGAAAGCTGCGTGCATAGTTTGAGGCTTTTTGTTCAAACGGACCAATCGTGCAAACTTTGGAAGCCAACCATAGGCAATGAGGATGGAATATGGGAAATCGGACAGATCCGTGTTGATCACATGACTATAGAGATACTGTGTACCGATTTGCATGACGTTTGGATAAAATCTGTAGGAGTAATATAAAAAAATGGGTTTTGCACAAATCGGCCTCCTGGTGGCGCTATAACAGGCCCATGTGAAAAAATTGGGGCAGAGGTTCTGAATTGGCATCCAGGGAGTGTGTGTGCACAGTTTCGGAGCGACCGGGCCAACGGTGCCGGAGATTAGCTGCTAACACACAGACAGGACGGACGGACGGACGGACACACGGACGGACGGACACACGGACGGACGGACGGAGGGTAAAACATACTCTCTCGCCATGCCTTTCGGCCTGGCGGAGACAATAATACTATAGTGCAGTGCCTTTAACCCATCCAAAGTATCAGGATCGCTGGGCGCTATGGCGGCCAGGGTTAAGTGTCTTGCTCATGCAGGGACACCTCGAACATGTAGTGCGGGGCCGGCACGCAAACCGCCGAGGACCTTCTGTAGACGGCCTCTCTACCCACTCGCCACAAACTATACAGATAATACGCATGTTGGTTATGTTCACATAGTGCTATTTAAAGGACGACTTCGCCCATTTTCAACCTATCTTCGTATAATAGATCCCCACTAATGCTCCTGAGGAAATTGTGTAATTTTTTTCTACTCAGTCTGTGTCTCATAGGAGGACTGTGGACACTTCAGAAACCCGTCTACCAGTGACATCATCGTTAGGAAGTTCTTTTTTATATTTCAAGTTTTTTATTTTTTATAAAGTGAGAACAATGGCTTCCATTATAGCATGCTAACTTTCCAGGAATAGAAAGGCTGTAGTTTCTATTAGCTTGGATTCCCCATCGATGATGTCACTGGTAGACAGGTTTCTGAACTGTCCACAGCCCTCCTCTGAGACACAGACTGAGTAGACAAAAATGGTGCCATGCTATCATGAGCATTAGTGAGGACCGGTTGAAAATGGGTGAAGTGGTCCTTTAACATCAACACCCCACCCACACACCCAACCTACCGTAGACATACTGTACGTTGGGCTGACCATGAATGCTGAGAATGTGATTTTGAATTAGACAGATAGTAGGGTTTGATGTTTACCTGGTATCCTAGTTACTTATTTGAGTCACTACATTGTTCTCTGTGCACTCTGTTTACATGACTGTTTACGTTTGTTGACTATTAGCTCATGACATTTACTCTGATCGTACCCTTTGTATGTAAGTCCCTCTGCTACATAATAACCTTCCTGTCGGGCAGAAAACGTGTGTCTCCATGTTTCAGCTTTTTATGTTTGTTGGTGAATTAATGCCCTACTTTTGTCATACAACAGTATCACACTAAAGTAGCTGAAATAGCCGATCTACAAGCTCGCAACGCATCGCGATGCAATGTGTTGCGAGCTTTTAGATCTGCTATTTTTGCGTGATTTTTTAAAGTGAAAGTTATAGTGGTTGAGTATGTCTGTGTGTTTTATAAATATTGAACCAATGAAAATGATTAAAAAGGTTATTTTTTTCCAGTTCCTGAAAAGTAACCGTTTGGGCTTACAAGGTTTC
>NC_137605.1:4156737-4188362 GCF_963280865.1 Gymnoscopelus braueri
TCCCGTCGAGGCCCCCTCCATGCGCTACGGCCACACGGCCGTGCTGATAGGAGATACCGTCTACATCTGGGGAGGGAGCACTTACACGCGGGAGGACAGCAAGGAGCTTTACGCTTTCGACGTCGACGCCCACGGATGGTTCAAGCCCTGGGTTTCCGGGCCCGTGCCGGGGGCGAGGCGTAGCCACTCGGCCTGTGTCTTGGGAAAGGTCATGTATATCTATGGCGGATACAACCAGCTGACCGGGTGCACCAATGACATCTACAAGCTGGACACCACCACGATGGTCTGGTCTCTAGTTAACACCAGAGGCACGACACCCCCCGTTTCATTTTATCACTCTGCCACCAGCATCGGGACGAAGATGTTTGTATTTGGGGGCCACGGGGACCGGTTCGAAAACATCAGTGTGTTTGACACGGAGACCAACTGCTGGCTGAGCTCGTCCTCTGCACAGCTTCTCCCAGAAGGACGTGGGGTCCATTCAGCCTTTGCCTACGACAGCGAGCTGTACATATTTACCAGCTACCCCATGACGGCCTTCGTCGATCTGTGGAAATTCAATCCGGCGTCCCTCTCCTGGAAGAAGGTCGAGCCCCAGGGGAAGAACCCGTCTTCGTGGATGTCTAGGATGTGCTGTTGCATGGTGGGAAATCGCGTCTTCCTCTTCGCGGGATACAATCTCGAAGATCTTGAGGGTGAGGATGATGACGACGAAGAAGACGAGCTGTCCGACCTGTACATCTTAGACCTAAGTCCTAGTCTGAAGACGTTGTGTAAGCTAGCGGTTATTCAGTGCGGTCTGGAGCGGTCTGGACTCCCACACGACATCCGGTGGGAACTGGCAGCCTTGGCGACCAGCAGCCACAGGAACAGAAAACATAACGTCAGTGTGCTCTCCGCCAGCGAGGCCGCTAAGAATCAGTTCAGTTTGTGTGTGTGTCAGCAAGCGTTTATGGCTGTGTTTGTTGTTGTATGGTTTCACTTTTATACTATGCTGCTGTGACACTCTGAATCACACCCCCCCCCTGGGAGATTATAAATGAAGTTTTATCCTATGTTGAAGATGAAGATGCTGATGATAATGACTCCAAGGTGTCCCAACTGTAAATGTTAGACTCTAAGTCCAAGGTGAGAGAAGAGAATCATTTCCAAACGATGGAACAGAAGAAAGGTAAAGATGAGATCACTATACCCTTAAAAAAAGAAGCTTCCTTCATTCAGATGGGGAGAAAAAGAAGAGCACAGGAATGTCCTCAGCGATACTCACCAGGAACATAGAGAACTACTAGCAACAGAACGGCACCAGGACAGACATGGCCGCAAAGGAGAAGAATCTTGAAGAATAGAAACCTCTGTGCCCAGTTTGATCTCCGTCAGCAACGAATACAGACACCATAAAGACAGTTACGGAAGATGACTTCACGTGCGTAAAGAACTGGGAGTGGAAGAGGAAATTGACTGCAAAGGTGGAGACCTTTGTGTTTCTGACATGTTTTTTTTTTTCATGCTCATGTTTGAGGCAATAACACAGTGAGTAGAACGTGAGATCAGAATGACCTGTTCCTTTCTAAAGCAGTGATTCTAGCCCTTTTCAGTTCAAAGGCGCCCAGCTTGATATGCACAGGCCACAAACCCCCATATTTGATACAATGCATTGTCTGGGACCCCAATCTACTCTGTAAACTCCTCCGTGTTTGTTTACAGACCCATACTGTAAGCATCCATGTGGACCCCCTGGTGGTCCCGGGACCCGGCATTTAGAACCAGTGTTCTAGAGATCTTCAGTTGTTTCCCAGCATACGCTGTGCTGTGCACCATCTTCATGGCCCATGGCCCATGATGACATGAAATAGTAGGGTAAACACAGATGTAACCAAATGATACTAATTGGTGATGACGGAGCAGCCATCAGCTGGGTGAAGTTGAAACTGAATATATATAATCTTTATTCCAGACTTGTGGGTCCATATAAAAAGAAAAGACATCACATAATATAAAAAGAGACAGCAGTATAAAAATATACAATGTATACAAAACAAAACAAAACATCACTCAAGTGCACCCGCCCCCCACCCCACTCACACCAATTCATGAGGCGGCTGTCAAGCGCCAAGTCAAAATGTTCAAGTACGTAAATTAATTAAAAAGTGCAAAGGCTATTACGCCAATGCTCTCTAAGCCTGGATGAGTATCTATAGCTGCTTCTCATAGGGTTGGTTAGAGCCTCTATGATGCTGTTCATGGACACATCTAGCCGACACATAAAATTGTACATCAATTGTCTTAAAAGTGCATCACAAGTAGGCACACCAGTGGACACAAACAATTGACTGGCACTATGCCATCTGGGTATGTGGAGTAACAGCCTCATGGCATCATTATACGCCACTCTGAGCCTCCGCAAACTCCTCACCCTGTAAGAGTACCAGAGATGAGCCGTATACAGACTGAACAGTCTGTATACTCTGAACAGTGAACACTTAAAATCAACAGAACACATAGAAAATTTCCGTAACAGCATATTGGCTTGTCCATAGATTTTTCTACATTGTCTATAGATATCTTTGTCGTCCATCCAATCATCAGTGAGGACATGACCATGGTATTTAATTTCCTTACATACTAGAAGAGGACTCTCACACAATTGAAAAGCGGGGAAGGATTCTTTCCTGTCCTCTCTGCTTCTCATGATCATGATGTTACTTTTTTTTAGCATTATATTTGATGTCAAAGTCTTTACCATACTGTGTGCAGATCCTCAATAATTGTTGAAGGCCAGCACTGTATGGACTACATAAAACCAAATCATCTGCATACATGAGATGATTGACAACAGTGTCACCCACAAGACAGCCAGTGTTGCACCCATTTAACTGTATTGACAGGTCATCCATATAAAAACGTTAAACAATACGGGGGATAAAATCCCCCCTTGGCGTACGCCATTGCTGACATGAAATGGTTCCGAAATGCAATTGCCCCATTTTACCTGAAACATCTGACGGGCATACCAAAAGACTAGTATTCTTACTAAATATTTTGGAACACCTCTATCAATCAATTTCATAAATAACTTTGCATGGTTAATTCTATCAAAAGCTCTAGAGGCATCAATAAAGCATAAAAATACAGTAGAATTCTGGTTTCTGTATTTGTCAACTATCTCTTTTAAGGCATATATATGTTACAGTATGATTGGAGAACCAGTACGATTGAAGAAGGCTCGCTCGTTTTTACCACCCACCCAGCAATTCTGTAGAAGCAACACTAGAGGGAGCCACAAGCCAGGCTTGTGCACAAGCATATATTGCCGCGACCACACACACACGTGCGCGCGTGTGTGACCGGCTTCGAGTGCTATCAATGCATTGAATGGGGAAATAGGCGAGTTTATTAGACCTTTCAATGGGCGAAATAGGCTACTACCTACCCGCGATTTATCAGACCATTCATTCAGGACCTACTGACCTACTTGGAGGCGGAGCAGTCCGCACAACAATATTTACGATTCTGTGCCTATCGGTACATAACTCAAACGGCGCTGAGTAGGCACAGGCGAACGTCACACCGTTCAGGACGGCAACTCGGTCGCCTTAGCTCCCTCTGTGGTCCTTCACGGGGTGACAGTTCGCCTGTGACTGCGCGCCTCCGTCAGGGTCCAAAACCAAAAGCGAAACCTAAACTGAACTATTAAGTCATGTCAGTTGGTAGGTTAGTATGTCTTGATAACACCCAATGAATGGTCTGATAAATCGTGGGTAGGTAAGTAGGTCGCCTATTTCGCCCATTCAAAGGTCTAATAAACTCGCCTATTTCCCCATTCAATGCAGATAGCATTCGAATCAGGTGGACTGTTAAGATACTTTTATTGTGTTCTGCTGGCTTTTGTTTTAGTTTCTCCCTGACACACACACACACACACACACACACACACACACACACACACACACACACACACACACACGGAGGAGGAGAAGGAGAAGGAGGAGGAGCTCCTCCTCCTCGCGAGCCTCGCTAATAAACCCTGTCTCGAAAAGCCCCGCATCGCCCCGAAGCCCCGTGCCTAAAAACGAGCGCTCTGTCTTCAATCGTACTGGTTCTCCAAACGTACTGTGACATATACATAAATCAGTGCTATGTTTTCTTTTGAACCCAAACTGATTATCAGTAGTGAGAACAAACATCTCCAGCCTAGTTAGGAGGATTCTTTCCAATATTTTAGACAAGATACTGGCAAGGGCAATAGGTCTGTAATTGTCCATGCTATTTAGCTTCCCAGCCTTGTCTTTCAGGACAGGCACCAGCATAACAGACATAATGGATTCAGGAAGAACACCATGAACCATGAGGCCTGTGAAACACATAGCAAGCAGAGGACAGAGCCTAAAGCTGGCATACTTTAGGTGTTCTGCAGAAATACAGTCCAGTCCACAAGCCTTGCTGTTGTCAAGCAACTTGATGGCATCAGAAACATCAGCTGATTTCACTACCATGTTAGCGGATAGGTCAACATTATCAATTACCACAGCATTGCTCTTAATACAGTTAAAAAGATTACAGTAATTCTCCCGCCACACTTTAGCAAACTTCTCTTGGCCACAAACACCCTCAATATCAGATGGTAGAGGTTTTAGAATTATTCATGACCCTGACCTCTTTCCAGAAGTCATCATAGTTGCTTTTTTGCATTTTCCTAGCAAGCGAATTAGCCCTCATTGTGTTCTCCTTTGTCTTAATAAAACGAAGGGCATGTTTAAATTTTGCATTTGTTTGTTTTTTACGATCAAGTAAGACCCCCTGTCTGGGCCTGCCTGCCTCAGACCAGACTTTAAAGGCCTACCTGGCTTCAGAGTGTTGCTCAGCCACAAACTCATTCCACCCGGGTTTGAGGTTAAAAACCTTGCTCTTGCCTTTACAGAATGGCTCACTAGAGGCAATTAAAGCTGACACAATATTATCATACATGGCACACAATTAGCATGATGTGGGTCTGTACAGTTCACATTTAAACACATCAGTGCATCCCTGGGCAGTTCTGTATTTTTTAATAAATTGTCTGTCAGGATAGAATATCTCTCAATGTCCTCTTTGGTTAGTTTTGACCACACCAGCTTCCCTTTGTTAACAGCACTACCAGTAACAGTCAGCTGGGGTACATTCTCAACATTAATCATCATGGCAATGGGTATATGATCAGAAGTGGCTAACCCATACAGAATCTCTATATTATCCAGGGAGGCATGAGCATCTGCTATTTTTGATATAGCTCAAAGAAATCCAAAATGACACAAGATGCGTTCCCTGGATTGAATGGGTTAATGGAAGCAGAACGTGTGGGTCCTCTTGCAAGTCAGAATGTCAATGTGTGGGAAAAACATTGAATTGATGCACGTGTTCTGTGAACAAATCCTGCATGAGCGCAGGAATACAAACAAATGCTTGCTCCCACCCCTTAAAGCTGCACTATGTAACTTTCCTCTTCTACCCCGGATTTGAACCCGGTTTCCTGCGCAGGTGCTGACATTTTTTTTTTTACCATTGAGCTAATAGAGCCTGCCTGCTTGCTCAGGGGATAAAATTAATCTAGGTCAAAGTTTG
This sequence comes from Gymnoscopelus braueri, assembly GCF_963280865.1. Taxonomy (NCBI): domain Eukaryota; kingdom Metazoa; phylum Chordata; class Actinopteri; order Myctophiformes; family Myctophidae; genus Gymnoscopelus; species Gymnoscopelus braueri. The sequence continues at coordinate 4,162,339 of NC_137605.1, forward strand.
GGTCAGATCCTGTGTCTAGGTGAGACATGACCTTTGACACGATCTTAATGTCTCAATAGAAGAGCAGGGAGACAAAATACAACCACCCCAATTATATAACTTATATTGTGTTAACATACTCTACCATATAGATTGGACAAAATGACAATTTAATCATAAAAGAATACGTTACTTAGGCCTACTGTAGTGCCGCTTAAATTAGTGGCTTCACAGTGTTGTTAATATCATTCGGAAGAGTTAACACATGAAATGGAACCCTAAGGGTCCAGTACATGTGTTAACTCTTCTAAATGTGATAGAAAAGGTAACGCACACCCATGGTTGTGGTGAGGTGCTGACTACTGGAAATAAAGTTCCAAAAGAAAAAAGTGTCACACATTCTGGCTCCATATGAACTTCTTTTGAATGTATTAACGTTTCGGCCTCCCTGGCTATCATCAGAATGTAGGGATGGCAGTATAACAAACACAGGTCTGTTATATAGGCCACACCAACAGAGACACACCTGATGGGGATCAGACAATCATGACTGGGTGGAGCAATCAAGAGCAACCTCTTCAATCCCCCACATCAGTGTCAGTGACTAGTCAATTAAGATAATCAATCAAACGACAGTGAAAAAATTGCATACGTTTAAAAACTGTCCAATACAGTTGAAAAATATTACAGATTTCTAGTGGACGTACCTAGATAATCACACATATCAGTTCTAAATTAACATCATGAATAATAATCCATTCATCCAAAAATAAATTACAGAAAACTCTTCGTCATACTCGATATTTTGGTCCATGAGGAATGAACATACTGTATACGTCTAAAAAAAAACAGATGTAGCAAAACGGTATATCATTGTCCTAAACAGGATTCAAATTCAAAAATAGCTAAAGTAGCAGATCTACAAGTTCAAAACGCGTCGCTTTGCGTCATGTTTCAAGGTTGTAGATCTGCTATAGTTTGATGCTTTTGTGTGTCTCTGCATGATCAAGTAGGGCGTTAGTTTACGGGGGGAAAAACGTATTTAGATCTGCTATCTAAATAACATTATGTGAAAGTTCCAGAGAAAAACTAAACAGAGGGGAAGACATGTGTGGAGGACAGGTACTACGTTGGCCTACTGACAGTGTAGGCCAGTGGTTCTCAAACTTTGTCATGTCAAGGACCCCTAAAAAAGACACTTATTAGCCCGCGGACCCCCATTTGAAAAGATAAGCCAGGGACCCCCATAAGAGAAGATTCTTACGGCTCTAGCCGTAAATGTTTTTATTTCAAGGACCCCCAGTTTGACATGCATTAGGCTACGGACCCCTATTTAATGGCATTTCTATGCCTGGGACCCCATTTTATATTGTAAAATCAATGTTCATTTAACTCTGAGAGTGTACAAATGGAACCAAATGGACCCGTTAGGGTCCATTTGGTTCCATTTGTACACTCTCAGACCCATAAGGGTCCACTTGGTTCCTATCCATCATTTAGCTGGGGACCCCCTGGAACCCCCTCAAGTACCCCTGGGGGTCCCCGGACCCCACTTTGAGAAACAATGGTGTAGGCTACACAAGACATTTGGCACCGGTGGATCCTGAGTTCCAATATATATGCCATCTTTTTTTTAATTATTATTATTTAGAGAGGGATAGGGAAAGTAGACTCACAGGAAATGGGGAGAGAGATGGGGGGAGGGGGAGGGGGTGGTGACACGCAGCAAAGGTCGTCGGGAAAGGGAGTCGAACCCGCGACACGCTGTCAGGCTGTCATTGCAGCCTATAGGGTGCCTGGACCGCCACGCTACGGCCCAGCTGGCCCTGAGTTCGGACTTCATGTGACCAGCCTGTCTTCTTACTGCATGTACTGTATGGTCAGATGTCCAGCTCAACGTCATGTAGCCACGGCCTCCTCTCTGGTCCTTAGATACGTCCTAAGAGGCTGGCGTCTGAGGGTGGCCTGTATAGATAGGGCAGTGGTTTCCAAAACCTCTTGGCTCGAGACCCAAAAGACACAATGTTATGTCTCCCTGGGACCCAAAGGACTGGAAATAGCAGATTTATTTTCCTTTTTGAAAATCTTTTGAAATAGTCATTTAAAAAATGTAGGGAGAAAAAAAAGGGGGATATTTACTCGCAACCCGTGACTGGTATGGGGGGGGGGGCAGGTGGTAATGATATGCGTGGCAGTCTGCTCAGGCTCGACACACTCACAGGTCTGCCAAGCCTCTACTTGACCAGCCTCCATGACCGGCCTGTGACAGCAGTCATGGAGGATGTCGTCCTCAGACTGACACCAAAGAGGAGCTGAGGGAGGCCGGCTGTCAGCCGTCCATCTATGACACATCTATGACACATCTATGACACATCTACAGTATGACGTATATATGAATCCAAATGTGGCCACGGTTTCAGCCTGTTCAGAGACCCATTGACTTCCATTATAAAATGTAATTAAGATATTTCAAACCCCTCTCTCTCTCTCTCTCTCTCTCTCTCTCTCTCTCTCTCTCTCTCTCTCTCTCTCTCTCTCTCTCTCTCTCTCTCTCTCTCTCTCTCTCTCTCTCTCTCTCTCTCTCTCTCTCTCTCTCTCTCTCTCTCTCTCCAGTTCAATAAAAGTGCAGACTGGTCTTTTTTATGGTCTCTTCCTCTCTACCTCTCCACCCTCCATCCCTCCATTCCTTCTCACTCTGCACTCATTCTTTCATCCTCCTGTTCTTTCCTCTCTGCTCTCATACAACAATTGTTGTTAGCTTTAGCCTTTTCCTCAGCCATGTGTGTGTGTGTGTGTGTGTGTGTGTGTGTGTGTGTGTGTGTGTGTGTGTGTGTGTGTGTGTGTGTGTGTGTGTGTGTGTGTGTGTGTGTGTGTGTGTGTGTGCATGCATGAGTAAGAGTGAGCATGTGGATGTGTGTACGTACAGTACGTGTGCATGTTTGTATAGATGGGTGTGTATATGTCGGAGTGCGAGTGTGTGTGAGTGTATGTGCATAAGAGAGAGAGAGAGAGAGAGAGAGAGAGAGAGAGAGAGAGAGAGAGAGAGAGAGAGAGAGCGCATGCATACTTCCAGTAAATCAGCAGGTTGTGGGATCACGGCATGCATTGCCCAAAAGCACTTTGAAAGGACACGTATTGTCAGTTGTCATGTGGGGATTGAACCTGTGACCTTGTTGTGGAGAGTGTGTGTGTCTCTGTGTGTCTGTGTGTCTGTCTGTATGTGTGTGTGTGTGTGTGTGTGTGTGTGTGTGTGTGTGTGTGTGTGTGTGTGTGTGTGTGTGTCTGTGTCTGTGTCTGTGTCTGTGTGTGTGTGTGTGTGTGTGTGTGTGTCTGTGTCTGTGTCTGTGTGTGTCTGTGTCTGTGTGTGTCTGTGTGTGTGTGTGTGTGTGTGTGTGTGTGTGTGTCTCTGTGTGTGTGTGTGTGTGTGTGTGTGTGTGTGTTTTCCGTGTGTGTGTGTGTGTGTGTGTGTGTGTGTGTGTGTGTGTGTGTGTGTGTGTGTGTGTGTGTGTGTGTGTGTGTGTGTGTGTGTGCGCGCGTGTGTGCGCGTGTGTTTCCGTGTGCGTGTGTGTTGATTTTGATGTGACTGCTGTAGACAGGGCAGCAAACAGAGGTGCGTTTTACACAGATCCTGTAGATTTCTACATGACTGTGTGATTTGGCCCGAGAAACCACTATTGAAACACAGGAAATATTCACAGAGGAGAGAGAGAGAGAGAGAGAGAGAGAGAGAGAGAGAGAGAGAGAGAGAGAGAGAGAGAGAGAGAGAGAGAGAGAGAGAGAGATTTTTAAGGTGGGGTTCAGAATGGGAAAGTAGTGTTTTATGGTAGAATACATTCCTGTGAGAGCTGAATACAATAGAGTCACACAGAGGACAGATCGGTAGAGATGTGCTCTACGCCATAATGTCCTCGTTTACTGTGAATTGTATTTGTTTCTTTCCCCCTGGGAGCTGTAATGTACACAGCATCCATGCACTGTGAGGGTATGACCCTATTCCTATTGTATTAAATAATTGCTCAAATAACCCGGTCAGGACTTATCGTGTGACTTACATTCGGGGCCCCGACCTGAATTGGGAACCCCATGTGCTCAGTGGTGTAAAGTAACTAAGTACATGTACTCAAGTACTGTACTTAAGTACAATTTTGAGGTACTTTTACTTTACTGGAGTATTTCCAATTGTCTATACTTTTACTCCACTACATCTCAGAGGCAAATATTGTACTTTTACTCCACCACAATTATTTGAAAACTCGATTAGTTTTCAGATATAAATTATTACATTATAAAACATACATTAACCACTTTAGCCCTATTTTATACCTATGCTATTTGAAAATAGCCGATCTACAAGCTCACAAAGCGTCGCATCGCAACGCGCTGTGAGCTTGTAGATCTGCTATTTTCAAACATTTTAGTACTTTTACTTTTGGAGTACTTCGACATCGCAGTATTGATACTTTTACTTAAGTAAAACATTTGAGTACTTTTTCCACCACTGCTCTACGTAACACATAATTGTAAATGGTGGAAATTCAAATAATGTGAAAAACAGAGCTAATGTTATAATTTGGCATGATTCGCACAATACATTAGTTTAGTTATATAGCCTATATTTTTGAATGTTTCGATGTTCAAACAGCTAAATCCACCCTGCTGTTCAGAACACATCCACTAAATGCAGTTTGGTGTGGAAGATTCCCAAGCCCCATATAACATACAAGGATTCTTCAACAGGATATACATTTGTTTTTACGGTTAAACCCGTTAAAACACAATTTGATTGGCCAGGGGGAGCCTGCTCTGGATTTGTCTACAATTTTTGAGAACCAATCACAAATACTACATTTCTGATCTTCTTCAAGTCATTTGTACTGTAATTGGCCTTTGCTGCCACCTACTGGTGGCAGTGTGGCAATGCACAGAGTAGGCGCTTATGGTTTATTTAGATAATACTTTCAAAATAAAGTGCTTTGCATAGACTTGAATCACCAAACGTGATACAAACGTTAAGAGAAATCAAACTACATTTAAATTCAATACGTCCTCAGGCAGGTGGTTCCAGAGTGGAGGAGTCCTGGCAGCAAAGACACAGTCACTCAGTTTGGACTGAGAAACAACCAGCAGCCTGCATGTTGACCTCATGCACGCTGGCTCATAAGGGGTTAATGATAACTGTAACATGTTATTAGAGGCCTGGCCATGGCGTCAAGCAATGAAAATGAATCATCATTTCATACACATCCCCTAGAGCACCCCTGGTTCTCAAACTCTACACATGGAACCTATATGTGAACACTTTAAAACTATTTCCAAAAATGTCTCATATCTAAAATCTTTTTTTTTTAAAGAGTCAAACTAGCAAGCCCACAATGAATTGCATCACTTGTAGCTATGATATTCAGACAACTTTGAAAGGATAAAACAGGGCATATGTGGTTAATTATTTCTTGTTGGATGACTCATTTAAAATTCCAGCAGCAGTAACTTGTTTGAAGCCTATTAAAGGTAGGGTAAGTGATATTTTTTGGTTAAAACAAAAAATATTTTGTTAAAAGGTTAAAATACTATATTCTGATAGTAATCATTGCTATAGAGTGTTTGTTCAGTAACAGATGTCTCCCTGTCTCTCCAGCTCTTTAATAAACAGAAAATACATTTTTCGGTAGGTGTCAAAATCTCAGCCAATCAGGAGAAAGTACCCATTTTTAAGCTTAATTTGTATAGTGTTCCAGTTAAAATTTTGTCTGCTCATTTCTTAGTGTCATCACTTCCAATTTCACTTGTTTAATCTATATCCTGATTGAGTTCTCTGTCCTGGTTGGATAAAATTGGAAATGAAACTACAAAAAAAAAAAAAAAAACTACAAAATACATTTTCTGTTTTATAAAGAGCTGGAGAGACATGGAGACTTTTTATATGGACAGGACACTCTATAGTAACGAGCACTATCAGAACATAGACCCATTTTGCAATTATTTGAATAATTGCAAATCACTTACCGTACCTTTAAGTATTGTTTGCGTAAAACTTGATCATTAGTCACGGTGGGAAGAAATAAAAGCATTAAAGCTGCACTATATAACTTTCCTCTTCTACCCCGAATTTGAACCCAGGTTTCTGTGCAAGTGCTGATTACTTTTTAACCTTTGAGCTAATAGAACCTGCATGCCTGCTTGCTCAGGGGATACATTGACCTTCAGGTCAAAAACTTGTGTCAAAGCAAAAACAGGATCATGTCTCAAAGGTCATGTCTCACCTAGACACAGGATCTAAATGCCTCAATAGAAGAGCAGGGAGACCAAATACAACCACCCCAATTATATAAGTGATATTACTGTATTCAGTGGTGGAAAAAGTACTCACATGTTTTACTTAAGTAAAAGTACCAATACTGCAATATAGAAATACTCAGTTACAAGTAAAAGTCCGAATTCAAAATTTACTTGAGTAAAAGTATAAAAGTGTTGGCATCAAAATATACTTAAAGGGGTAGTTCACCCCCAAAATAACTTTTTTTCTATTGATTACTGACCATCTGGAGCCTTGAATTCATAGATATTTTTTTTGTTTTTGTCACATTCCTAAGCCAATAATTTGATTATAATAAATGTGTCCCCATTGATGTCTCCTACCGGAATCAATGGGGCTAAATTTATTATAATCAAATAATAAAGGAAGGAATGCGACAAAAACAAATAAATATCCATGAATTCAAGGCTCCATGGGGTGAGTAATCAATAGAAAAAAAGTTATTTGGGGGGTGAACTACCCCTTTAAAGTAGGCTACCAAAAGTAAAAGTACTAATATATTTGAAAATAGCCGATCTACAAGCTCACAACGCGTCGCCATGCGACGCATTGTGAGCTTGTAGATCTGCTATTTTCAAATAGCCCAGGTATGAAATAGGGCTAAAGTGGTTAATGTGTGTTTTATAATATAATAATGTATATCTGCAAAGTAACTAGTAGCTAAAGTTTTCAAAGAATTGTAGTGGAGTAAAAGTACATTATTTGCCTCTGAGATGTAGTGGAGTAGAAGTAGGCTATATTGGAAATTGGAAATACTCAAAAAATTACTTAAGTACAGTACTTAGTAAATCCACCACTGATTGTATTAACATTTACTCTACCATACAGATTGGACAAAATAAAATAAAAAGTTACATAGTGCCGCTTTAATGAACATTTTGGTGTCTTCAGTCTGATCCTGTCTGGACCATGTATGGCTGAGACATAAAGCAATTAATAATAATAATAACAAATGTGTCTTATCTAGTTTGCTAACGTGTCAGTGTTTAGGTTGGACGGATCGAATACGACACCAAGGTTGTTTGGCAACAGACAAAGAGAGACGACACGAGGTGACAGAATTTGAGAATGGAAGTGATCCGGGCCAATTATGAGAGTTTCACTTTAAATGGCAGGTGATGTGACACATACGTTAAAATGTGACACGTCTGACAGAATAACACAGGATCACACACTGCTGCTCTGAGGGCTTTATGTGTTCCGCTGGGCTCAATGACAAAACCACACACACACGCACGCACGCACGCACGCACACGCGCACACACACACACACACACACACACACACACACACACACACACACACACACACACACACAACCACAAAACCCCCTGTAGGGACAGGTGCTGTCATAATACAGGTTTGATTAGAAAAATCGTTGGGAAATTGGAGCGGTTCCCTCAATCAATTTTTTTTTTTCGGTTTTTATGTGTGCTGTGTGTGTGTGTGTGTGTGTGTGTGTGTGTGTGTGTGTGTGTGTGTGTGTGTGTGTGTGTGTGTGTGTGTGTGTGTGTGTGTGTGTGTGTGCGTGCGTGTGTGTATGTACATGTGTACAATGCGTCCATGCACGTGTGCATATTTGTTGTGAGTGTGTGTGCAATGCATCCATGCGCGTGCACATTTGTGTGTGTGTGTGTGTGTGTGTGTGTGTGTGTGTGTGTGTTTCATGTTGAAGCCTGTATTGTGTGTGTATTGCCTGCATATGTGTGTGTGTGTGTGTGTGTGTGTGTGTGTGTGTGTGTGTGTGTGTGTGTGTGTGTGTGTGTGTGTGTGTGTGTGTGTGTGTGTGTGTGTGTGTGTGTGTGTGTGTGTGTGTGTGTGTGTGTGTGCGTGGGTGGTGGTGTGTATGATATAAAAGCTGTGCAATGGAATCAGATCAAAGGATTGGTGTTACACTGGGAACAGAGGTGAACCTCAGTGGGCCCAGTAATGAGCCCTGTGGGACCCCTGCAGGTGTCTTACAGGGTGTTTACTGTGTTGGCACACATGTGGTTCAGCTCAACAGGGCCTTGTGTTCACACTAAAACATGTCTGATGCTGTAATCAACAGACGTCATGAAACACATTCAACCGCATTTAAAGGGGAATTTCACCGTGATTCTCAAACGTTTGAATTTAAAGTTCTCCCAGTTTGCTGCTGTCGGGGCAAAAAACAGCTTTTTCAGTCAGATACTTGAATGTGTCATTATATTATCATCACTTTACCCAAATACAGCTCAAGTGGAGTTAAGAGGTTTTTGACCATTCATGTGGGGACAGTTTTTTTTCCCGTCTGACTTCGTCATTCTAATTAATGATGGAAAAAACATCTATACAGTATCTCCAAAGTTGGAGTTAAGTGGTTTGACCGACAGTTTGAAGTTAGGAGGATTAGTCAGAAGCACTTTTTTAATACTTTTCATTGGTTCAATATTTGTAAACCACACACACAGACATAAAGGGTGTTCAATAACACTGATGTATTTTAAAAAGTTGAAAAATGGAGCTGGTTTCTGCCCGACAACGACGATAATGCATTATGCAACAAACACTCATTTGATACTGTCGTTTTACATCTGGGACCCCAAAACTCTGAGAGCGTACAAAGGGAACCAAATGGACCCGCTTGCGGGTCCATTTGATCTGTAAGGGATCTGTAAGGGTCCATTTGGGCCCCTGGTGCTCCCCACACATTGAGAACCAGCTGTGCTTTAAACACTTTTTTCACATCTACTCAGTTTTTGAGTTGCTTAATTCAATATTTAGATATTTGATATTCATTTGATCAGACACGCCCCATCCTGTGTACGACCATTCAACTTCAAACTCCATTTGAACCATGTTAGACTCATTGAAAACACACGTTCGGGCTTCTGGTGACTGATATTATCCTTGAAAGGGGAGACCTTCATGTTCACACTTACACATTCACACCAGTGCAAAAACAAATGAAAGGAATTAGAATCAGACCTTTATTGATCCCACAAGGAAAATGAAGTCGTCATGGCAGCGTCGCAGTTATAGAAACATGGGCCAGATACAGAACAAAACTGTTCTATCAATATGGATATATGAGACTAGATCGGCTAGGGTTATGGATATCATAATACTGTGATATGGGAAGTGTTGAGCTGCATTAAAGTAACATTATGTCATTTTCTGAAGATACCTGATGTTCTAGACAACCTATTATATTATTTGCCTTTTTTCATTTATATTTGACATATTTCACACAACTTAATGTGTTTTACCCACCTGGCTTCTATAGGCGTTACTGAGGACTATCAGACTAAATATCTCACTGTTTAAATATTTTGTGAATGAAAGCGCCAATAGTCCAACAATATCATCACACCATAATGAATATAATGAATATGTACACAAGTGTAAAAACAAATTCCACAAAACAATAACACAGAACACATAATATACGTACACTGACAAATCATATGACCAGGATTGTAGAAAAACTATAATTTCATACGCATTCCCTCAGTCTGTGCCGAGTAATCCCAAATTGCATTAATACTGTACATGCTATGCAGTACACGAAATAGGATGCATTACTAATATCATGAAGTGTGCACTTTTACAAAAAGAAATACCTCTCCACCATGTGGCGTTTAGGGGTGCATCCAGTTTGGGCTCTATGCACATCAGCAGCCATATTGGAAAGAAATTGGGCCTCTCCCTTACTTACCAATTATACTAATTACGACTCTGTTCCGTTTAGTGTAGCACAGTGGTTCTCAAACGTTTTTTTACTTCCAAGGACCCCCATAAGAGTGTACAAATGGAACCTAATGGACCCGTAAGGGTCACCTTATTGGTGTACACCTTATTGGTGTAGACCAAGTAAGGGTACACCAAGTAAGGGTACACCAATAAGGGTTCATTTGGAACCCTCTCTAGGAACCTTGAAACAATACGTTTTCATGAATGTCTTAATAAGAGAGAAGAATGTCAAACACCGTCCTACTGCTTACTGATGAGAACATTATAAGATAATTTAAAAAAAAAGTAAAGCCTATTCAAAATATTGTAGTAGTTATTCAAGTAATTAACCACTTTAACCCTGGCATCCCTATTATAATATAGGTGGACATTTATAAAACTTTTCAAACACCTTTAAAAGCAAAAACAGTCAATCTACAGTACAAGCTCACAACATGTCACATATGCCACGTGTTGTGAGCTTGCACGACACATTATAAATCAAGTGGTAATAATTATTTCAAGTCATTGAGTAATTACCACTCAAATATGAGAATGATAGCACTCATAGCACTCATATTGAGAGTATAAATCTCTTAACTATCATTATATACTGTGAATGTACATTATATTATAAATCCTGAGTCCTCTCGTTCGAGTCAACGTCGAGACCAAGACAAGACCACGACCACTGAAATGTGTCTTGAAATGTCTTGACTTGAGACTAAACTCAAAACTTAGACCGGTCTCCAGCCCTAGTGTATGTTCACACTGTCTGTCCTTTATGAAGAAATGGCAAGCGCTTTTTTTTCCTGAAAATGAACGAAAAGAACTGATCACGAGAAATAGAGTTCAATGTAACTGAATTGAAAGTACCGAATATTGATAACATTTTTAAGACGATAACCGCCAAGGTATTAAACATCGTTGTTATCCCCTTGCCAGCGTAATTACCTTCATCCGATGACATTTGAAACGCTGTGGAGGCGACATTGTATTGCAAAAAAAACAAGAAAGGCGGAGGGAAGGGGTAGGCGGAGGGATCTGTGTATTCAGACGAACCACAACAATCCAACCGCGATCCGCCATTTAGGAGCTGGGGCCCAGTGGTTTTCAATGCAAAAAACATCAACTGAGTTACAGCCGTTTTTCTGAAAATCCCATCGTCAGGGCGGGCGGAAGTGACGTTTTTTGGAATGATGTCACATCCACATGCTTCTTCTCTGGTTGACGATGGATTATCCCAGAGCTGTGTTACGGTGCCTAAAACAGTGTGCCAATTTTTTTTAATAGAACGCATTTATGCGATTTGGCGGGCAAGCGCGCTATTTAATAGAACGACTTTATGCGTGTATGGCAGGAGATGAGTTAAACTAGTAGTTGTAGATGAGGAAGTTATTAAGATTGGGTGTTATTCTTAAATAAAATGTATTGATCGTTTAATAGACAAGCTTACAGAGAGGGACACAGAGATTCTGTATTTCTCCTTCCCAGTCTGTCAGCTCTGCTGCCGGCGCCGGCTGCTGCTTTGAGTCACCTGGAACTCACCCTGCTGGACCACAACTCACTTATTAATGCAGATATTATATTAATATAGGTCTGCTTTTAAGACAATGCAACTCCATGATGAATATAGCAAATGTAATGTAATTAGGAACGGATAGGTTTAAATACACATTTTTGTTTAACCCTAAAGGTCCTTACACACCGGGGGCCATTTTTTCATGCGAATAATATGTTTTTTTTTAAAACCTTATAAAGTCAATGCAAGCTTCCACATCCGTTTCGCGGAGCGAAAAAGCATCTTTTATTTATTCGGACTGTATCCGAAATTTTGCGTATATTCGCATAATTGCCGGTGTGTAATGACCTTAAAGGAGAATTTTGGACTAAAGTTTTCTTACCTTTTCTATGACGTTATGATATCTTAGGATGAATGGTACAGTAGAAAAATTTCATAACTCCACCCCTGAGCCGCCACAGCTTAAAAGGTGCGCGGATAGGCCTTAGGTTAGATCACATATTTTAATATCTTTTTTATTTTTTTTATTTGGTGAGATCTGACGTTCATAGTGACAGAACACTATGCAACCAAAAAAAAAAAAAAAAAAAAAAAACAGAAGTCTCGCTAGACAAGATTGAAATCTCGAGATTTCAATCTCGTCTAGCGAGACTTCTGTTTTTTTTTTTTTTTTTTTTTTTCTTTTTGGGACAGTGTTCTGTCACTATGAACGTCAGATCTCACCAAAAAATTTAATAAAAAAAGCTATTAAAATATGTGATCTAACCTAAGGCCTATCCGCGCACCTTTTAAGCTGTGGCGGCTTAGGGGTGGAGTTATGAAAATGTTCTACTGTACCATTCATCCTAAGATATCATAACGTCATAGAAAAGGTAAGAAAACTTTAGTCCAAAATTCCCCTTTAAGCCTCAAAGGAAGCCTCTGTCAAAAGTGCATTTCTCAAAAGGTTTCAAAGCACTCCACTCACCCAAAAACCTACATTGACCGGCACCTTTTAACACATTGAGTGCCAGAGGTTTTTAAAAACAGGGTGCAGCCAGTGTCAGCGTTTTCTTACAGTTTATTGGCGATCTTTTTAGAGGCTGCAGAAGCCACAACGATGTAAACAAAAGGTGTCTGGGCGATGGCCGAGGGTCCCGTCTAACGACTGGAACAATAACATTTCTACCACGATCCGCCATTGCAGAGAGATCGCCCGTTGAAAAAATGGCTTGTTTTGTTTTTGGGGCGGATGGATGCACGTCCGTTTTTTTGGGATGACGTCACATCCATCCATTTCCTTTTAAAGGGTCCTAGGATCATTCCTAAGTTGCGTTAGAACGCCTCCTTGTGGTAAAAATAAAAATAAATACAAATTGAAAAAACGTAATATTACGTTTATGGCACTCAATGAGTAAAGGTTGCCTCCTTTTGTGCCATGCGTTCTTCTTTTGGCCATTTCTCATAGGTTTTAACTGCTTGAACCCTATTTTTGGCGTTGAGACGCGTTGTGAGCTTGTAGATTTGCCATTTTTGGCGTCGAGACGCGTTGTGAGCTTGTATATTTGCCATTTTTGGTGTTGAGACGCGTTGTGAGCTTGTAGATTTGCCATTTTTGGCGTCGAGACGCGCTGTGAGCTTGTAGATTTGCCATTATTGGCGTTGAGACGCGTTGTGAGCTTGTAGATTTGCCATTTTTGGCGTCGAGACGCGTTGTGAGCTTGTAGATTTGCTATTTTTGGCGTCGAGACGCTTTGTGAGCTTGTAGATTTGCCATTTTTGGCGTCGAGACGCGTTGTGAGCTTGTAGATTTGCCATTTTTGGCAACGAGACGCGCTGTGAGCTTGTAGATCCTCTATTTTTGGTCAATGTTTCCCCCAGAATATGGACGCTGGGGTTAGTTCATGTAAAAAGGTGGACAGTGTGCACATACATACCCCTAGTGGATGGCAGGGGCAGAGCATGCTAGTGAGCATTAACAACGAGAACCATGACAGACGCGAGCAGCCAGAGGCAGGCGGTCGTGCTAGCGGCGGTAGCGCCAGCTTTGTCGGGGTCCTGGGCTTCGTCGGGGTCCTGGGCTTTGTCGGGGTCCTGGGCTTTGTCGGGGTCCTGGCAGGCGCGTGCGTTGTTGTCGGGTTTGGCGTCGTTCGGGTTCCCCTCGAAGTGGACAGGAACACACTGGTTGTCCACGTTCTCACAGGCCAGGATCAGATACTTGGTTTCCTCCCTGACGCTCTTGATCCCACAAGTTCCATCGTAACTCCTCACCGTGACGAAGGTGAACGGCTTCCGGCTGCAGATCACAACAATAATACTTACTGGTGTAAAGTAACCGAGTACATGTACTCAAGTACTGTACTTAAGCACACTTTTGAGGTAGTTTTACCTTACTTGAGTATTTCCAATTTTCAATACTTTTACTTCTACTCCACTACATCTCAGAGTCAAATATTGTACTTTTACTCCTTTACTATAATTTGAAAACTTTAGTTACTTGTTACTTTGTAGATTTTGATTACAAAACATACATTACCCACTTCAGCCCTATATACATTTCGGCCATTTGAAAATAGCCTATCTACAAGCTCACAATGCGTCGCGATGCGACGCATTGTGAGCTTGTAGATCTGCTATTTTTAAAAGACTTACATTATACATTTGAAAACTTGAATCAGGACAATCCGCACATTGAGAACTTTTACTTTTGGTACTTTAAGTCCATTTTGATGCCAATACTTTTGTACTTTTACTCTCAAGTACAGTATTTCTATATTGCAGTATTGATAAGTAAAACATGTGAGTACTTTTTCCACCACTGCTTACTGTAAAGACTAGAATTGCTTAGGGCGGTCACCACCATTACAACATTTAAGTTGACTTAATTAATTGTCATACAAATAATTACGATTAACCATTTAATCGTTTTTGGCATTGCATTTTAAAACATAAATAAGAATTACATTTCTGCTTGCCTTTTAGGCTTCATAATAAAAAAATGCACATGGCAGATATGACAAATGAAGAAATTACATATTTAATCATTTTACACTTTCAAATATTTTTTTAAATAGCAGTAATAGCTGATCTGAGCTTACAACGTTGTACTCAAATTCACAACACCAGCCGATATGATAACACACGTGACAGTGAATACATAAGTAGTAGACTGTGCCAGTTCATTTTAATCTATTCTAATTCATAAAGAACAATTTGAAGAGGGGGATTGGGAGGTAGTGAAGCAGCAGTTATTTTGCTGCTAACGTATGATTTGAGTCAGTGGGGGGCAACATTATTTAGCCTAAAATACAATAAAAAATACCTTCCTCCGTACTTGAACATAATCCACTCCAACATTTCTTTATGTCAGTCGTCATAAGCTCTCTATTATTGTCTTCCTGATGAACGAATTGACACTTGTCTCCTTTTAATGAGAATGTGCTGTAGTACCCCTCTGTACCACATGAGGGTGCTTTGGAAGCATTTTCTTTCATTTCAACCTCTCAAGAGCATGACTGTATTACTGAACCTGTTAAAATCCTTGAAACTGTTTGCCCTTTCAATAAAGTCCTGTTGCCTCCATTTACTCCCTTCGTCCCTTCTTTAATTTGTATATGGGTCCATTTGAAGAAAGGTTCATTTATGCTAAAATAATTTCACACTTAACTATTTTGCACAATAGTGTGATAGTGTTTCTTCTTTAAAGCACATTACATTTTGGTTGAGGTTTGCTACAAAACCTGTACAGCCAATCATTTTGGGCATAAACAAGAAGTTGAATGGTAAATCTAGGTCTGATAATGATGTACCGTGCATGTTCAAATCATGTATACTTTACATTACTTAAGACTTCCAAATTCTTTATTCTTTTTAAATTTTTGGAAAGAATAGCCAATAGGCTCAATGCACAGCAGTCATATTGGTAATATAAATTTGGCCTCTTACTTACTTCCTTTATAGGTGTTACCAATGATACTAATGAAGGCTCTGTTCCATTCTGGTCAAACAGAGTCAGTCAGGGTGCTGATATTGTTGCATGTTGGCTCACTGGACACACTCTGCTACACCAGTGGGTTTCAAAGTGTGGTCCAGGTACCCTCATGGTTCCTTGAGGGGGTTCCAAATGGCCCCTTACTGGTGTGTAAGGGGCAAAAATGGCACCAAATGGATCTTAAGGATCCAAATGGACCCTTATGGGTCCATTTGATTCAATTTTACACTCTCAGAGTTATGGGGGTCCTTGAAATTAAAACGTTTTTCACTTCGCCCAAAGTCAAGCTGTTTATTAGCATTTTTTGGAAACTCTTTTTAACTCTATGACCGCAGTTTTCACCGTTACTGCTCATGTGCGGCCACGTGCGCATCATGCATGCACGGCCACGGGGTCTGTTGTCACGGCTCTGTTAGCTCTTGGTGCTAACAGCGTTAACGACGCGTTATTATGGATCCCACTTCAGTTCTAGGCAAACCCCGCTGTGATTGGCCAGTAGTCTAACCTAACCTCAGTAAAACTAAGCCTAAACCTTACCTTAACCCTAACCCTAACCTCAGTAAAACTATGCCTAAACCTTACCTTAACCCTAACCCTAACCTCAGTAAAACTACGCCTAAACCTAACCTTAACCCTAACCCTAACCTCAGTAAAACTATGCCTGCCAGGGAGCCAATCAGACAGGTAAGGCGGGTCTATATCCTATAACGTTGGTGGGATTCATAATCACGCGTTAACGATCACGGGGTCTGTTATCCCGGTTACGCTCCCCGGGCTGTGGGATGTACTCTGTTATCACAGTCCCAACCCGTGGCCATGCAGTCCCCGGGTAGACTTAGCTAACAGGCTGCAGCTCTCCGTGCTAATAGCGTGAGCGATGAGCGTGTAGATTGTTTACTCGGGCATTGATGCAACGGACGGAGCGCTTATTATGTGCGATCTCACCACGTGTCAGAAAGTACTTTATTTCAAGTATTGTCACGTTGAGAGACGACACAACACTTTTCTCTCTCTACCAGTGGTGGGAAAAGTACTCAAATTCTTTACTTAAGTAAAAGTACCAATACTGCAAAATAAAAATACTCTGTTACAAGTAAAAGTCCAGAATTCAAAATTTACTTGAGTAAAAGTACAAAAGTATTGGCATCAAAATGTTCCTAAAGAACCAAAAGTAAAAGTACTAAAATGTTTGAAAATAGCCGATCTACAAGCTCACAACGCGTCGCGAA
The DNA here is from genome assembly GCF_963280865.1 of Gymnoscopelus braueri. NCBI lineage: Eukaryota > Metazoa > Chordata > Actinopteri > Myctophiformes > Myctophidae > Gymnoscopelus > Gymnoscopelus braueri. Next base: position 4,179,045 of record NC_137605.1, read on the forward strand.
GCTTGTAGATCGTCTATTTTCAAATAGCCTATGTATAAAACAGGGCTAAAGTGGTTAATGTATGTTTCATAATATCATAATTTATATCTGAAAAGTAACTAGTAACTAATGTTCTCAAATAATTGTAGTGGAGTTAAAGTACAATATTTGCCTCTGAGATGTAGTGGAGTAGAAGTAAAAGTATTGGAAATTGGAAATACTCAAGTAAAGTACAAATACCTCAAAATTGTACTTAAGTACAGTACTTAAGTAAATGTACTTAGTTACTTTCCACCACTGCTCTCTACTATATACGTACCTAATGCAGAGGTTGTCCTTGTAGACTCTGCCTCCCTGGCTGGAGCACACGGCCTTCACCTGCTCCAGGTCGGCCGGGTGGATGAAGGACTGCGTGGGGCGGTTGCATCGGTTGTCCGTGCCGTCCCGGATGAACTTGAACCAGGCGTTCTGGTCCAGCGAGCCGGGCATCCCCGAGCGCAGGTGTCTCCTCAGGAAGGTGCTGAAGCCGTTGTTCCACCTGGAGCGCTGGCACGGGGCGTCCGTCTTGGCCAGGGACGGGCGAGCCAGCAGGACACAGCAGACGGAGAGAGAGAGGAGGAGGAGGGAATGGAGAGAAGAGAGAGACGCACCGCCGGCCATCGTTCCGCTGAAGAGGTCCTGGAGATCAGTGGTGTGAAGTACTGTTAGTACTTAAGTACACTTTTGAGGAATTTGTACTTTACTGGAGTACTTTCCTATTTTCAATCATTTTACTTCTACTCCACTACATCTCAAAGGCAAATATCATACTTTAACTCCACTGTAATGATTTAACTTTAGTTACTAGTTACTTTGTAGATTTGGATTATTATTACAAAAAACACTTCAGACCCAAATGTATACTTTGGCAATTTGAAAATAGCAGATCTACAAGCTCACAACACGTCGCAAAGCGACACGTTGTGAGCTTGTAGATCTGCTATTTTCAAAGGATTTTTATAAATTTTATACAAGTGAAAACTTGTGAAATGGGACCTTCTGCATAACGAGTACTTATACTTCCGATACTCTAAAGTACATTTTGATGCCAATACTTTTGTACTTTTACTCAAGTAATTTTTTGAATACCGAACTTGTACTATAGCAGACAATAGGTTATTGATACTTTTACTTAAGTAAAAAAGTGTGGGTACGTCTCCCAAGGAGAGGGATAGATTCCACAGTTTCACTGACAGCGCAGTGCGCCAGCGGTTCTCAACCTTTTCAGGCCGCGACCCTCCCAAAATAATCATATTTGAACTGGGGAACCCCCCCCACCCTGACAAACGCTTGTTGTTGACATGGAGCCTGATGTCAGACTGGAGACTGAGAGCAGTCTATGGTGTGTGTGTGTGTGTGTGTGTGTGTGTGTGTGTGTGTGTGTGTGTGTGTGTGTGTGTGGACCCAGACAAGGTGAAATGTGTTGTACAAACAAACCTGGCCTCGTCTTGACTTACTGGCAGTGAGCACGAGAACTGTGCTGTTGATAACCTCAGCTGTGTGATTAGCCCCGGACACACACACACACACACACACACACACACACACACACACACACACACACACACACACACACACACACACACACACACACACACACACACACACACACACACACACACACACACTTGTAAGACCTTTTAAATACCTAAAATAATTCCAAATCCTCAAATAATAAAAGAAAGAGCCGATCTACAAGCTGAGGCGCTTGTAGATCGGCTATTTCACATTTTCCATTTCAAAATTCAATACTTTTTCCAGACTCAAATTTCCAGAATTGTTGGTGCAACGCTCAGGTCCTGGACCTGGTGAGACGGAGGAGGAGCCCGGCCAGGAGGCCACCCACAGAGCCTAGTCCCTCCACGTGCCAGAGTATCTCCTCTCCCCCATTCCCGGCAGAGTAGTTCCGGACAAGCGGATTGAGTGGCCCTGTCTTTCCCTATTTAGGACTGACCGTGGGTAGCTACCTGGGACGTAAGTCGGGGCTTGATCAACCCTGGCTGGGTCACCTGGGCGAGGGTGTATGTTGCGAGACCCGAAACACCCACTGACCCCAGGCTACAACACTGATGATACGTCCCAGGTGCATCCATGTGATGTTTTTTCGTTATAAATGTGTACTTGTTGTATGGCTTTTTGGGACGAAATGAGAAATGATTTTAAAATCGTTGAAAATGTTAGCCTACAATGACATGACCAAAATAGAGACGCCACATTGAAAGTGGTTAACACTAAACCCAGGCAGTGCTAAAACAGAGCAATGTTATTGAGATTTTGGCATGTCAAGTTTAACTAACTGTATTCCTTCAACCCCTACAGTATAGAAAGGATGTTTATGTACAAATCACCAGTGAACTAGAAAGGAGAACTAAAGTCTATTGACTTTATTGGCTGTTAGATCAGGTAAATCATACTTGTAAACACTGTTTCTCTTACACAGAAAGTTTGAGAAATTCTAAATGTCATATTTTATAAACAGAATAGGGGCTATGCTGTACAGTCTGGAAGCATACATGTTTTCCCATTCTCTCTTTTCTTTTGTCCAGCCTTATACAGACCTGGAAATTACTGTAATTAAATTCCATACTTTCCCATACATACTTGCGTAGGAACCCTACTTGCGTAGGAACCTTTATCTGTGGAACTGAGTCAAACTATGTTATGCCTCAACTCCTACAATTCCAAGTGCTTGTCAGGGTGGGGGGGGGGGTCACCAGTTCAGATGATTATTTTGTAGGATTACAACCTGATAAAAGGTTGAGATTGAGAACCACTGTTCTAGACTATGTACTACAGAGCCACACCGTAAGAATGCACGTGTAAGCGAGTCTTTACATGTTACAGTTTGGTCATTGGTCATGTCTCTGATAGCCTGTAGTGTGTGTCTTTATGGTGACAACACGGTTGTTTAGCTGACAGGCCGCATATAGTCCACCCCTGAACATGAATGACAAACTGTGACATCATCAGGTGTGAGTTTCATTTCTGCAGAATGAATCCTAATCATTCACTAATCATTGACCACGGGTCAACCTAGCCTCCACATTTTGCTCAAGTAGGTCGTTATTTTACAAAAAAAATCAAAAAGTTAGAATATGGAGATAAGAGGTTTCTGCCCTACAGCAACGATATATTACATATTACTGCCTTCCTTGTATTGTAAATGTGTTATTACCTTACATGTATTATGGTCTTGTATTATAAATGTGTTATTACCTTACTTGTATTAGGTCTTGTATTATAAATGTGTTATAACCTTACTTGTATTAGGTCTTGTATTATAAATGTGTTATTACCCAATTACTTGTATTATAAATGTGTTATTACCTTAATTGTATTAGATCTTGTATTATAAATGTTATTACCTTACTCGTATTAGGTCTTGTATTATAAATGTGTTATAACCTTAATCGTATTAGGTCTTGTATTATAAATGTGTTATTACCTTACTTGTATAATAAATGTGTTATTACCTTACTTGTATTATAAATGTGTTATTATCTTACTTGTATTAGGTCTTGTATTATACGTGTTGGACATTACTTGTAGCAGTCTGATGAAGTCTGCCACGAAACTGTGCAAAATGTTTATCCCACTTCCTGGGAAAAACGTCCTTTACTTAAAGGGATATTTCACTTTCAAAACAACTTTTGGTCATTTTATCGTCTACTACGCCTTTGTGAGACAGTTTTTAAGTTACTTGATTCAGTATTTAGATATTTGATATTCATTTTATCAGACACGCCCCCTTCCTATACAAACCCATTGTAACTTCAAACTCCTTTCTAACCATGTTAGATTCATCAAAAACACCGGTCCTTGGTTCTGGTGACTCATACCGCCCCCCTAATACGTGAGGGGGCTGTGTTTTTTCAATTACTTTTTTCATTTATTTTAAAAAAAAAAATTTGGAAAATGAAAAAGATTAAATACAATAAAAAAATATATAAAAAAATGAAAAAATGTATCGGAAAAACATGGCCTCCTCACGCATTAGGAGGGCAGGGTGAGTCACCAGAACCAAGGACGGGTGTTTTCGATGAATTTAACATGGTTAAAATGGAGTTTGAAGTTATAATAGGTTTGTATAGGAAGGGGGCGTGTCTGACAAAATGAATATCAAATATCTAAATATTGAATCAAGCAACTTAAAAACTGTCTGGGGGGCTCACAAAAGCCTGAGTAGATGATAAAATGACCAGAAGTTTTTTTGAAAGTGAAATATCCCTTTAAAGTAATACAATGCAGAATCCCAAATAACGATTTTTAGCAACCTCTGCTGGTCACTACCGTCACTGCATACAATTTCCGTAATCCTCGATTACCCAGAATTCCATTCGTTTTCACCGGAAGCCGGAAGCGTTTCAAAAAGCGATCTTTTAATTGTTTTATACTATCTACGGATCGTTTCTCTTAGCCAGTGGAGCATTAGTTACCATGAGCTGTGCTTTCTTTTTCTGTTCTTTTTCGATCTTCCAATCCTACATTATCTTAACATCAGCGTGAGGTTCCTTTTTGTTATAGCGCGGTAGTTCCTGGCCAAACAGGAAACCGTTGCGGTAGTTCCTGGGGACGTCGGCCACGACGTCATGACGTTGGCCAGGAACGTCATTTCCCCGGGAATGTCCCCCCAGTCCACTTTCAATAGAAAATATATAAATAAAAGGCTTCCGGGGGTGAAATTCACGGAGTGGGTGTTGTGAAACTTTTGCCACTCGCAAAAGATATACAATTTAACTTTAGTTTTGTTGAAAACGTTACCTAGTATTACTTTAAGTAAAACAATGTGAGCACTTTTTCCACCCCTGCACACTAGCGAGTATGTCTTTACATGTTGAATTGAAGCCCTGCCACAGATGACTCACCACCTACTACAGTTTATAGAGAGGAAAGCCTATAATAACACAGTATCCACTGCTCTACAAACAGCCCAACCTGTGTTCTAAAATGACTCCAGAGTTTAGCCTACAAATCAACAATGAATGCAGCATGGAATGCTCGGCTGTTCCGACAATACTTTAGTTGGGATAGGAGATGAAGAAGTCTTTGTTTGTAACAGTTTCAGAGACACATCTGTGTGGACACACACACACACACACACACACACACACACACACACACACACACACACACACACACACACACACACACACACACACACACACACACACACACACACACACACACACACACACACACACACACACACACACACACACTGAGAGAGAGAAGTTCCTTACCTTGTATCAGAGGGGTTTCAGACAGTATGCTTTCAGACAGCTGAGAGGTTTTTCAGAGGTTTGTGTCTCACTTCCACGTTCTGACCAGGAGGGGGAGGAGCCTGTCTGTTATAGCTGTGTGACATCGACATGCGTGGCTGGGAAGGAGATCCAGTTACTGCCCCTGTCTGAATACCAACAGCCAATGGCAGGCTGTTTGTGTGTGTGTGTGTGTGACGTGTGTGTGTGTGTGTGTGTGTGTGTGTGTGTGTGTGTGTGTGTGTGTGTGTGTGTGTGTGTGTGTGTGTGTGTGTGTGTGTGTGTGTGTGTGTGTGTGTGTGTGTTTCACTTTCAGGATCAAAATATCACAATTCTTCCTTAAAAAAAAGGAACACAAACCCACATTCTGACTCCAGCCTACACATGTATCAGACACTTTTATCCGTCTAGACTCTAGATTGACTTTAGATACAGATACAGTTAGTATGAGACCAGTGTAAACAACATGAACCCTAGTCAACCAACACAGTAAATGTTTGCGTAAATAGATACTGTAAAACAGTTAAGTGCTTCAAAGTAACGAGGATACTATAGGTAAACAAAGTTAGCAACTATCGAAACAACATGCTTTTCATGCCATGTGAACCTTCTTACCCCAGTACGTCGTCCAGGAGGTACCAAAGCAGACGTCTCCTTGTCTTCCCAGGGCTCACAGGCTCTGGTGTCTTCGGGAGAAGGATGTCCGGTGTGGGGGGGGGGGGGGGGGGGGGGCTGTCAGCCTCCGGGAGGGTGCCAGTCAAGACGGGTCAAATAGCCACACCCTGATTTCTCGGGTCCCTCTCGTAGCCGTATGAGACCTTAGTTCTGTCTCAAGGGGCTTTTCATGCTACCATAAGACATCAGAAAAAAAGTTCTTATTGACAAGACACCTTTCATACTAACTCCTCCCACTAGTTCTGAAGGGCTTTAGTTCTGACAGTCAAAACATCTGGGTGTGATGGGGTGACAAGTTCTGAGACCGCCCATAAGAACTTCTTAATGACATCATTATGTAGTTTTAACCTGCCCCATAAGAACTTCTTAATGACATCATTATGTAGTTTTAACCTGCCCCATAAGAACTTCTTAATGACATCATTATGTAGTTTTAACCTGCCCCATAAGAACTTCTTAATGACGTCATGATGTAGTTTTAACCTGCCCCATAAGAACTTCTTAGTGACATCATTATGTAGTTTTAACCTGCCCCATAAGAACTTCTTAATGACGTCATTATGTAGTTTTAACCTGCCCCATAAGAACTTCTTAATGACGTCATGATGTAGTTTTAACCTGCCCCATAAGAACTTCTTAATGACTTCATTATGTAGTTTTAACCTGCCCCATAAGAACTTCTTAATGACATCATTATGTAGTTTTAACCTGCCCCATAAGAACTTTGTTCTGATGTCTTTGTGGTAGCATGTAGCCCCCTTCAGGCTCCAGCCTAAAGACGATCCACCTAGACTCGGGCCGTTCCGTCAAGGTGGCTCCGCCGTTCTACCGGCAAGACAACCCTCTGCCCCCGGACGCTGTGGAGCTACATTGTGTTCTATTATTACCTCTAAGCAGGATTTAAAAGATTAAATAATGTGTAGCAAAAAAAAGAGCTTCATTCATCGCAAACATTTTGTATAAAACTTTATTTGATCAAACATCATTGTGAAAACAAATTCTCTTTTTACAAAACCTGTCAAAGGATTAAAGTAAACGTTTCAGAGATAAAAAGAAAATAAATAAAAAATAAATGTCCCTTTATAGTCCTTGAGCCAGAGCCCCAAAATTGAGCAATGATTATCGAAAGAGTGGGCAAAACCAAACCTATATTAAATTGTTCATAGGGTCAATACGAGTAAATAAATATATGATAACCTTTCCACAGGAGCAGCTTTTTCATAGTTATCACACATTTTGTTATTTTCCCCATACGTACATGACAGGTATAAAAATGACAAAATTAAAAAAATAGCTATCATAATGAAACTTCCCCAGTTGATTACTTACATGAAGACAATGATTTATCGTATCACAAGTTTTCTGAAATTGTATATTTAAATATGCAAATTAAGCATTTAGTCCATGAGCCAAAGCCCAAAAATTGAGCCAGATATTGAATATTCCCTCGTTAAAAACCTTTGACTCCATCATCTTAACAAAATTAAATAAGAATGTTGACTCTAGCTTTGTCCAATGTTCCAATGTTGATTCTGGAAAGTTATGCAAATTCGGGCCTACTTTCTAATGCCCAGTTCGCATATTTAAATATACAATTTCAGAAAACTTGTAATACGATAAATCATTGTCTTCATGTAAGTAATCAACTCAGGAAGTTTCATTATAATAACTATTTTTTAATTTGGTCATTTTTCACCTGTCATGTACGTATGGGAAAATAACAAAATGTGTGATAACCATGAAAAAGCTGCTCCTGTGGAGAGGTTATCATATATTTATTTACTCGTATTGACCCTATGAACAATTTAATATAGTATGGTTTTGCCCACTCTTTCGATAATGAAATCTTGTCTGGCTCATGGACTATTAGAACAAGTAACACATGTCAGATAGCTTAAGTCAGGGGGTTCTTAGGGTGGGGTCCTTGAGGTGGTCCCGGGGGTCCCCTGCAAAATGTGTTATTATTATAGCATCAAAATCATCTATTTGAAAATAGCCGATCTACAAGCTCACAATCCAAAAATCTTGTACGGGGGTTCCTGGCACAAAATATTTGCGGGGCCAAATACATATTGTTTTGGGGGCCTTGACATGAACATTATATTCCTGTAAAATATCAATTTTAATGAAATGATTGATTCTTTAGATTTGTCCCTTCTTTTTTTCCCCCTTTTTAAATACAACAGCAAAAACAGCAACGATACCAGATCTACAAGCTCAGAACACACGGCGACGCAACAGGTTGTGAGCTTTTAGATCAGCTATTTTCACTATTGTTGCGTGACACCGTTGTACGACAAAGTATGAAATAGGGGTTAAGAATGAATACTATTCTTTTTTCATTGATATCATTATTTTAAATATTTTTTAAACCCTGCTTCTTCATTATTCACTTAATCAAAAAAGATAGAATCATTGCTAAAAATTAGACAGTTGCAGCCCTAAATATCATCTACTGTAGTTCAGAATCCCTGTTCATAGCTGATGGAACTAAGGCTTTGTTCACATAGGCAGCCCAAATCTGATGGAAACTGGAAACATGGAAACTTATTTTTTTTCTGGACACTCTGACACTTGATGCCTGATTTATACTTTATACTTAAAAAATAGCCGATCTACAAGCTCATAACGTGTCGTGTTGCGAGCCTGTAGATCTGCTATGTTAAGCGATGTCCTGAACACACAAATCCGAGCTGATCACTTGCAAATAACAGTGTGGACAATCAGTGGGTCCTAAATATCAGATGCACGACATGTGTCTGCAGTCTAAACAAAAGTCTAAGAACCGACACAAGCACAGGTACCCTGCTGCTGCTCTGTGGTCAGATCCCACCAGAGGCCCTTCCATGTCAGCTCAGCGTCATCCGTTAGAAAGCCTTCTTCTTCAGTCCACACACAGCGATGAACAGGACAAACTCCACCAAGGCAGGGAGCACACTGGAGAGAGAGAGAGAGAGAGAGAGAGAGAGAGAGAGAGAGAGAGAGAGAGGAGAGAGAGAGAGAGAGAGAGAGAGAGAGAGAGAGAGAGAGAGAGAGAGAGAGAGAGAGAGAGAGAGAGAATACATATTACATACATACAGCGAAGGATATTTCGTCCCCCTTTAATCATCATTATTGTTTTTCTTCCCTTTGTATTTTGCTGTATATGACAGTACTTTCCTTTTCTGTACCTGTAACTCTTAACTGCTGTGCTGCATCGGGGGCGACTGAAATCCCCCCCACGGGATCAATAAAGGTATCTATCTATCTATCTATCTCTCTCTCTATCTACCTATGCTCTATATTACAAATAGCAGATGTACAAGCTTATGTGTTGCAATATGAAGTGGTGTGAGTGTGTAGATTCTGCTATTTTCTGAAATTGTTT
>NC_137605.1:4201062-4216062 GCF_963280865.1 Gymnoscopelus braueri
CCTTGCGCTGTTATTAGCTGGTAATGCACAAATACCATTGGAAACACAAAAATACAGCTAGAGGACACATTTCTGCAGGTTAACACCACTACTCCAGTGATAATTGCTGCTATAAAGGGAAGTGATAGGTACAACAAGAAATGACATATCAGCTTGCAGCAAGCTATACCCCTTTGAAAAGTACTATCAACTATACTGTTTCAAAGACATATAGCGAATGTCATTCTTATCAAGCTATTAATTTCTATGTAATATAAACTTGAGTTTCTTATGATCTAATAATTTAACCAGGCTATTGTATCAGACAGAGTGCTGACAATGTCGTCAGATAGGGAGGGGCGGTCTCGGTAAACTCCTAATGTATGTATTTCTACTCACACATACATGAACACAAACAGCTGTTTCCGTGTCCGCTCTAGACCGAATATGCAAATTACCAAGCGAATTTGACAGCGTTTCAAACGCGGTCCAAAATACGTCCCATAACCATTTTCTTCATCGAACACGGCCAGCATAGCATTCTGACTAAACACACTATGTCATACATGTGTTTAGTAATGTACTTTTGCGTTCTATCGTTAAATAAAACGATATTTGCCAGTCTGTGATCCTGTCCGCATAAACGCTAAACAAGATGTCTGCTTCTGCTTCTGCAAAACTGAGCTAGCCCTTTCATTGGCTGGGCCGAATGAGGAACAGCGTCACAGATTTACCATAGAGATATATACAGTGGCCGAACACAGTATTGCATCCTACAGTGACTACCATAGACATTGTATGTTTAGATCCCATATGCTGCGTAGTTCTTTAGATGCCATATTCTGAGAGGACATGGGAAGCCATTGGCGAGCCCTCTTTTTCCCATGAGGAAAAAGTGATGAGAAAGTGACGACTAGTTGCAGCGTCTCTTTACTGATCAGTTCTGCAAGCTGATACAAATGTAGGTAACCCTTCCTTTTACAGTACGGTAATTACCAGATAATTACCAGATAATTACCAGGTTACTACCAGGTAATAAGAAGTATTTATTGGGTAATTAGTAAATACTCATAATTACCTGGTAAATGCCTGGTAGTTGTCAGGGAAATACTTGGTAATTACCTAGTAATTACTAGGTCATTTACCTGGTAGTTACCATGTAATTAAAAAGTAAATACTTATAATTAGGCCTACCTGCTAATTACCTTGTAGTTGTCAGGAAAATACTTAGTAGTTACCTAGTAATGGAAGGTTCCTGGTAATTACCTGTTAATTACTTTACTGTAAAAGGAAGGGTTACCTAAATTTATATTGGTAAATGGTGCATTTATATAGCGCTTTTATCCAAAGCGCTTTACATTGATTGTGCCATTCACACACACATTCATACACCGATGGCGGAGGAAACCATGCAAGGCACCAACCTGCTCATCGGGAGCAATTAGGGGTTTAGCGTCTTGCTCAAGGACACTTCGACACTAACTCTGTTAGCGCTCCCCCAGCCCGGGATCGAACTGGGAACCTTGCGGTTTCCAGTTCACTCTACCCGGCCACTCTACCCCTCTACCCCTGAGCCACTGCCGTTTTGTTATGTAAACCCAGGCCAGGGCAACATACTATGCCTTTAATTAATATCCAAATAATGTATTTCTTCTGCTACGGGATAATTCAGCAATTCAGCAACAGAGTCAAAAGGCAACACAAATAATAGGACCAGTAGAAGCATACAAAAAACCCAGCAAACATAAAACAGGAACCAGCTAATAAGTAAGTAAGTAGAGCAAATATAGAGTGGTTAAGGACCGAGATTCGAGACTAATTCGAGACTAATTGGTTGTCTGTGTCATCAATGGGTGTGGAATGGGAGGCTCAAGGCCATACTTAAGGGATTATCCAACATAATTGCTTTCATAAAAGGATTAATGCACAAACTGCTAGATTTGGAACATTTAATTTAATATACGAAACAGAGATGAAGCAGTGAATGCCACATACAGTAAGAGCCTGAGAGAACTGACTAAACCACTCATTGAAAACACCCGTCCTTTTATGAAAAATAAATTGGTTTTAAAAAAATAAATGAATATTGAAAAACACGGCCCCTCACGCATTAGAAGGCCAATATCAGGCACCAGAACCAAGGAAGGGTGTTTTCAATGATACTAACATGGTTCAAATGGATTTTCAAGTTACAATGGGTTTATATAGGAAGGGGGGCGTGTTTGATCAAATTTACATTTAATATCTAAATACTGAATCAAGCAACTTAAAAACTGTCTGTGGTGCTCACAAAAGCCAGAGTAGACGTTCAAATGACCCCAAACATGTTTGAAGTGAAATAGCCCTTTAATATCCCAGAAGGTTTTAATGTATTCAGCGCTAGATAAAGTTGAGTTAGTCGTCAGGGTTCTCCATTGTGATGTGACGTCAGACTCGACAGAACTCGAACAGAAACCTAACCGTGCCTATTTGCACACTTTGCATCACGTTATCAGCCTGCCCATCGTTGCCGGGGTTACAGTGTTGCGTTGACGTGTCGCAAATGACCAAGACATTTGCATATCGTTTCTGCCCGACAACAATTTTAATTTATCATTATTAGACAACAAGATAACAAACCCCGCCTTCCCTCTCTCCCGCAGCCCCATTGGCTCCCGTCATTGACACTCAGAAAACGCTGGCCTACGACGAGCTGTTCCTGTGCTGGCGCCTCCCCCAGGACTCCGCCCCGGCCTGGCACTTCTCCGTCGAGTACCAGCGGCGTTCGGGACTGACCGGAGCCACGTGGGGCGGGGTCCGGACGCCCGACTCCGCGTCGGCGTGGCAGCGCATAAACGAGGTGGGCGGGACCAACGCCGTGATTGACAGGCTGGAGATGGACAGCGTGTACGTGCTGAGGGTCCGAGGATGTAACAAGGCGGGGTTTGGAGAATACAGCGAAGACGTTTACCTGCACACCCCGCCTGCACCAGGTGAGACTGACGCCAATCTGGGAACCCATTGGGTAAAACAAAAGAGAAAAAACAAAATACGTTTTTGCCTCTGGGGGCACCATTTCCTTTTTTTGTGTAGAAACAGGAGCTCGGTTTGGCCTCCCCGAAAAGCGAAGCTTGAAGCAACGTGTTTCAAGCTTGTAGATCTGCTACTTTGGATACTTTTTTAATTTGAATCCTGAAAAGTATTGGAGATATGAGGTTTCCACCTGACAGAGACACTGGTACGTACTGTTATACATACTGGTATGTAGTGGTTACACTTTATAGTTCGACCGACACATATACTGGTATTATTTACACCAGTAGATAAACTGGTTCCACTCCATGGCTCGGTCACACCTGTAGATATAGTGGCTCTAGTTTCATTGTGTTTGTTTTTTTGCGTCTTACGTATCACTGCTGTCAGGTGGAAACCTTGTATGTCCAAAACTGTTCCTTTTATTATTATTTACAAAAAGTTAAATAGTGAAAATAACCGATCTACAAGCTCACAATTCGTTGTGATGCGACAAATTGTGAGCTTGTAGATTCACTATTTTCACCACTTTTGTGTGACACTCTTGCATTAATTTATCACACAACTAATGTGGAGACAAAAACGTGACACAAAAACGTGGAGATACGAGGTTTCTGCCTGACAGCAACAAAATAAAGTGTGAAATTGTGTCTGAACTATATATTTTCGTAGCATTTTATTTGCTCATATTGCATGTTAATTCTATCATGGTGCGAATCAGGAGAATACTGTAGGACAGACATTGGTTCTCAAAGTGGGGTCCGGGGACCCCAGGGGTCCTTGAAGGGATTCCAGGGGGTCCCCAGCAAAAGTAGTTAATACAGCATCATAATCATTTTAACCACTCATCCATTTACGTATACTGTACATTGGCTATTCAAAAATAGCAGATCTACAAGCTCGCAGCGCGGCACAAAGTGTGCTATTTTTGAAAATATTTGCAAAAATATACAAAATGTTTGGACAATTTGGAACAATTTTGAATCTTCTCTTCTGGGGATCCCGGACACAAAACCTTGTCAGATGGGGGTCCGCGGCCAAATACACATCAATTTGGGGGTCCTTGACACAAAAAGGTTTGAGAACCACTGGTGTAGGAACCAAGCACAGCACAGGACAGGCAGAGGCAGCTAGGGCACTTCCAACTCCAGGGTTTATTAGCAACCAAAACAGGAGAATCAGGCACAAGGCTAAGTCTAAAGGCCAAGCAAAAGGTCAAGAACTGGAGATTGTTTCACTATTAGCACTATAGGTATAATATAAGTTTCACTAGGAGCACTAATAATCCAACAAGGAAAACACTGGGGAACAAAATATAAGGAGCCATAACACACGTCAACAACAAACGTCATGTACTGGAAAGGAACAGAAAGGCTTTGCAGGACACAGGTGAACTCCATTAGCAATTAGCACGATGGATAAGACAAGGCAGGCAACAGGGAACACTAGAACTTTACTTAAAAATAAGAGGAACACAACTGTAAATCACTCCAACTACAACAAAGAACCAGAAAACAATAAAATGACACTACAAAACAAGGAGACAGTATTCATGCCTTTTCTCTCATCTCATGTCAACTTTGATGAACTAATTTCACATAATATATTCTCTCTCCAACTCTTTACCTCCACAGTTCCTTTCTTATCGTTATTGTTTCATCCCTTCCATCTTCACCTCCTTCAAACCTCCTTGTTCTGTTGTTCCCCGCACGTCCAATTAACTCTACACCTCCTTCCACTGCTCCTCCTTCTATCAGTCTTTCCTGCTATCCTTTTGGGAAGCTTCTTTATCATTCATTTCCTATCTTTGCCTCTTTATCATTCATTATTCTGAATTTACTTCACAAATGAAACCAGTTTTCAACCTCTCTGCTGGTGTTCAGATGTATCAGCTGGTTAGTTAGTTCCATTCACCTGTTTGTTCCAGGACTATACTAGTCGCTGGTTATCTCCACCAGGCTGAAGGCAGGGGGGGGGGATTAGGATTTCTCACAGCACTTTCCCCCTGTGTGTCTGTTTGCACCTAATCTAGCAAAGTCAATATGATGACATTATTGATGACACAAGATTATCCGGCGGAGATTTGGAAACCAGCATCAGACTGGGAGCTGAGAGCTAATCATCATCACTGTTTCATCAGGACCATTCTCTATTGGTCCCGTTGAATACTCCTCTCCTCTCCTCTCCTCTCCTCTCCTCTCCTCTCCTCTCCTCTCCTCTCCTCTCCTCTCCTCTCCTCCCATAATGTACTGAACTCGACTGAACCTGCATGGTTCCATGGTTTTATCTCCATCTCACGAGGAGATAACTCTGACTGTCCCTACTGGTGGATCGAACTTCCATTGATTCCTACCTTATTCCCCCAAACCCCCCTTCTTTCAATCATTCCTTTCTTCCTATTCCTTTCTTCCTTCCCTCCAACACCCCCCCCCCCCCCCTCTCTCTCTCTCTCTCTCTCTCTCTCTCTCTCTCTCTCTCTCTCTCTCTCTCTCTCTCGCTCAGTGTTGAGTTTCTGTCTAGACTCCCGCTGGGGTCTCCATGGCGACCGGCTGGCGCTGGGTAAAGGCCAGACGTACGCGCGCAGCGTCCCGGGCCTCTCTCTCCTGCAGGCGGCCGACCGAGCCCTCACCTCCTGTCACCTGACCTCCGACCTCCTGGTGGCCGACCTGGCCATCACGCAGGGCCGACACTACTGGGCGTGCTCAGTGGAGCCCAGCTCCTACCTGGTCAAGGTGTGTGTGTGTGTGTGTGTGTGTGTGTGTGTGTGTGTGTGTGTGTGTGTGTGTGTGTGTGTATGTGCGTGCGTGCGTGTGTTTGCGCGCGTGTGGTTTATTATCAGTGGTGTAAAATAACTAAGTACATTTACTGAACTACTGTACTTAAGTAAAATGTTGAGGTATTTTTACTTTACTGGAGTATTTCCAATGTTCAGTACTTTTTACTTCTACTCCACTACGTCTCAGAGGCAAATATTATACTTTTACTCCACTACGATTATTTGACAACTTTAGTTACTAGCTAGGCCTACTTTGTAAATGTAGATTATTATTACAAAACATACTTTAACCACTTCAGCCCCTATATACTGTACCTTTCTGCCATTTGAAAATAGCCGATCTCACAATGCGTCACAATGCGTCGCAATGCGATGCAATGCGATGCATTGTGAGCTTGTAGATCTGCTATTTTCAAAATATTTGTATTTCAAAAGATATTTTATACATTTGAAAACGTGTTAAATGGGACATTCTGCATAATGGGTACTTTTACTTTTGTACTTTTAAGTATATTTTGATACCAATACTTTTGTACTTTTACTAATTTTTTATTCCGGACTTTTACTTGTAACAGAGTATTTCTACATTGCAGTATTGATACTTTTACTTAAGTAAAAAATGTGAGTACTTTTTCCACCACTGTTCATTATCATGAGTGTTATAATTGAGAAAGTTCAGCAAAACTAAATTAAATAGGAAAGGACTCAGTCAAACTGGACCAGTAAGACTATTGTTCTGTCTGTCTGTCTGTCTGTCTGTCTGTCTGTCTGTCTGTCTGTCTGTCTGTCTGTCTGTCTGTCTGTCTGTCTGTCTGTCTGTCTGTCTGTCTGTCTGTCTGTCTGTCTGTCTGTCTGTCTGTCTGTCTGTCTGTCTGTCTGTCTGTCTGTCTGTCTGTCTCAGGTGGGCGTAGGACAGGAGTCTAAGCTACAGGAATGGTTCCATCTTCCTCAGGACATGGCCAGTCCAAGGTATACGCTCTCCTCCTATACAGTAAATACACATTGGTGTGTAACAGTGAACCAGTGGTTCAGCACCCCGTAGCTATCATTCTGTATGACACTATGAATGGATGATAACCCTCCTTTTGAAGAAGATAACATCAATAATAAGAAATTGTAAGTGAAATAGTTGTAATTAGTGCCTCCTGAGCAGATTTTTTTTTAAACTGTGGTCATAACGTTTCAGTTAGTCCAGTTTTAATGTCAATAATGTGCAAATAAATGTTGCTTACAGTTAAATGACACGTTTTAGATTTGTTGATGTTTTTTGACACTTTTACAGTTGCACAGAGTCAATGTTTCATCAATTAACATAATAGTAAAATAAATGATTCCATTTACCACTTTCTCTCACGTACGTACCTCCACATACCCCTAGGGGCACATGTACACCATTTGATTTAGACAGTACAACCTCTCCCCTCCCCTCCCCTCCCCTCCCCTCCCCTCCCCTCCTCTCCTCTCCTCTCCTCTCCTCTCCTCTCCTCTCCTCTCCTCTCCCCTCCCCTCCCCTCCCCTCCCCTCCCCTCTCCTCTCCTCTCCTCTCCCCTCCCCTCCCCTCCCCTCCCCTCCCCTCCCCTCTCCTCTCCCCTCCCCTCCCCTCCCCTCTCCCCTCCCCTCCCCTCCCCTCCTCTCCTCTCCTCCTCTCCTCTCCTCTCCTCTCCTCTCCTCTCCTCTCCTCTCCTCTCCTCTCCTCTCCCCTCCCCTCCCCTCTCCCCTCCCCTCCCCTCCCCTCCCCTCCCCTCCTCTCCTCTCCTCCCCTCCCCTCTCTCCTCTCCTCTCCTCTCCTCTCCTCTCCTCTCCTCTCCTCTCCTCTCCTCTCCCCTCCCCTCCCCTCCCCTCCCCTCCCCTCCCCTCTCCTCTCCTCTCCTCTCCTCTCCTCTCCCCTCCCCTCCCCTCTCCTCTCCTCTCCTCTCCTCTCCTCTCCCCTCCCCTCCCCTCCTCTCCTCTCCTCCTCTCCTCTCCTCTCCTCTCCTCTCCTCTCCCCTCCCCTCCTCTCCTCTCCTCTCCTCTCCTCTCCTCTCCTCTCCTCTTCTCTCCTCTCCTCTCCTCTCCTCTCCTCTCCTCTCCTCTCCTCTAGATGTGATCCAGACAGTGGACACGACAGCGAGGCCGAAGAGGCTCAGGAAGCCCCTCCATTTTGTTTCCTCACCATCGGGATGGGTAAGATCCTCCTCCCCCCGGGTCACCACGGCCACGGCCACTCCCACCACCACCACGGCAACCACGGCAACACCTCGTCCTCCAACGGCCCCGCCCCCCACACCGCCCCCCTGCCCCCCCGCCTGGGCGTGTGCCTGGACTTCGACAGGGGCCGGGTCTCCTTCTACGACGCCCACTCCCTGCGCGTCCTGTGGGAGGGGCACGTGGACTGCTCCGCCCCCATGTGCCCGGCCTTCTGCTTCATCGGAGGCGGGGCCCTCCAGCTGCAGGACCTGGTGGCCAATCGGAGCACGGACGAGCCGCCGCCGCGCAGGGTCACCATCCAATCGCGCGCCACGAACCTGGGGAAATAAGAGAGAGGGGGGTGGGGGGCGGGGGGGGGGGGACGGGGGGGGGTGAGAGAGTTGGCTCAATGATCAAAGTGTGTCTGTGACGCTGATCTGAGGTCTGTACTGGAGCCCGACCGATATTTTGCAAATCCACTTTACTTTCCTGTCGTTGTAGGAGAAAATGTTCAAGTTTAAAAACTTTTCAAATGGGGCTTAACACATTAAAACCGCGAACGCACCTGTGTTGCCACTTTAACCATTATTTTATACTTTGTCTATTCAAAAATACTGATTATTTTTAACTCAAATCTTTGCTTCTGGGGGTCCCTGGAACAACATGTTTTGAGAGGGGGGGGGGGGTCGGCAGCCAAATACATATAATTTTGGGGGTCCTTGACATGAAAAAGTTTGAGAACCACTGATATATAGCAACATAGTTGCATAGCAACAGTTTTTGTTTGTTTTAACTGTTAGGATTTAGAAGGCATTTGTAGAATCCCCCCAGAAGCAAAGATTTCAGTTACAAATGTTTGCTTTAAAAACATATATATATTCAGATTTGCACAGATTTTCACGATTATAAAAAATAAATAGCAGATCTACAAGCTCATAGCGGATAAGGGGGATACATTGAATCTTGACCTTCAGGTAAAAATGTGTATCAGATCCTATGTGTCCAGGTGAGACATGACCTTTGACACCATCTAAATGTCTCAATAGAAGAGCAGGGAAGACAAAATACAACCAAACCAATTGTATAAGTTATATTGTATTAACATACTCTACCATACAGATTCAAAAAAGTGACATAGTGCTGCTTTAAATGTTTCTTTTCATATATTGAAGAATATTTTACAGTATAGACTTACTTAAAACAATGAATCTATCAAAAAGTTATTTGTGTTTGATTTTTTTTTTTTGTTAAAAAGTTAAATGTTTACAAATAGAATATTTTTTTAAGTTTTTCAAATTGATTCGAATGTATTTTTTTTTTTTAAACATGAGTAATCGGTGGTCTAGGACTCTGCGAAATGGAGATTGGTCGGGCTCCTCTAGTCTGTACCCCGGCTATCTGCTTGGATCCAGACACAGGAAGTCAAACTTACATTCTTAAACAGCATCTGTATGACGTGCCTGTATCATAGCCTTGCATGTCATTTTAAAACACTTGAAAACCAACTTTAAACTTTTGTCACCTGTATTAGCAATCACACAAAAAAAATGAAATGTATGTTCAGACAGTGAAGGAGGACTGTGTTCACATTTAACCACTTAAACTCTCTCTTCTTCTTGGACCGCTTTTGTTCCTCCACACCAGATTTCTTCACCAGAAATAGCCGATATGAGCTTTGTTTGTTGATCACCGATCGGCCATT
This sequence comes from Gymnoscopelus braueri, assembly GCF_963280865.1. Classification (NCBI taxonomy): domain Eukaryota; kingdom Metazoa; phylum Chordata; class Actinopteri; order Myctophiformes; family Myctophidae; genus Gymnoscopelus; species Gymnoscopelus braueri. The sequence goes on from NC_137605.1 coordinate 4,210,698, forward strand.
TTTGGCGAACGTTCCCTGCAGAATAGGGATGCTGGGGTTCAAGTGGTTAAGTAGGACTCTGTCCAGACAGTATCTTTGATTGTTTACTGAACTCTCACTGCGACCATGGTTACACTTTCAGGTCAGATCAAAGATTCACAAAAAAATGTTTTGAATATTGTCGAGGATAATGTACTCATGCGTGAACCAGACCTCTCAGAAGGTAACACGTCAGCCGATGTTGTCTCTGGCAATACATTCTCACTCTCAGGTAGTAATATAGTGACGATTTGGGGCAAAATCTGACCGTTTATCGGACTGTGCTGACCATGGAATGCGGAGGCATTCTCATTCCCCAACTCATAATAGGTTGAAGTGCCAGTAAAGACACTTAAAACAAGTCAGGAGCAGATTTGAACACGGTGAGGCATGCCCAAGCGAGGTGCTAGCCGAGCAAGTGCCCGAGCCGGGCGGTGCAGTTTCCGCTTCTGCCGAACTCGGTGCCTTTCCAAGACGCAGCCGTCGGACGCACGGTGAGATGTTGCCCCAGCTGGAGTTGTCACTGTAGTGTGACCTTGCTGTGAGAATGAGGTGAACCATGTTGAATCACAGACATGGAGTTAACTACGCCAGGAGCAGAGCCATTTTGCTTTACCAACCAAGAAAGAGGACTGCTTGCATGAAAAAATGTCCTCATGGTTAACTGCTTTTGTGCTTGTTACTTCGACGTACAGTATAATATCTCCGTCTCGTCACAAAACTTGCAACTGAGTAGGGCAGTTTGAACACATTTACACTTGACACACATTTACAATGACTTCTTTGGATTCTTTTGAAAGGGCTCGCCAGTGTCATCCTGCCTTGTCAAGAATCTTTGATCTGGGCCAGCTCAAGCTTGCAGCATACTCCAAACAAAGTCTTTTTTTCGGCACTGTCACAGGTCAGTAAGAACAAAATGATTGCAGAGCAAAAGAGTAGAACGCATTGCCTTGCCCCTTCAATAATTTCTAACTAGCTGAAGATCACCACAGGGACGCCAATGCGAACATCGTGATTCATGTTGTTTTATTTCATTAAATCTGCCGGCAACAGTATGGACAGTTATGAAGAAAGGTGGTCTGAGGAGGTTAGGAGGTACTCCCTCTGTAATCCCTCTCTGAGAGACTACAAACACAACCAGGTGGCAATGAATTAATGGAGAGATACAGTAAAGCATGCACAATGTCGAATGTCTGTCACCTGAAATGGCGAAACAGATTACAGAATTATGTTAAAGCATGTTGGACGCTGATGTAAACAAACAGAAGTGATCTGTGGTCAAATCATGACTCCAGCACATGTACACAATAGAATCAAGAATCAAGAAGGCTTTATTTGTCACTTCTCATACAGGCAGAAGAGGCGAAATGCAATTGTGTGCGGTCCGCAAAGTATACTGTGCTAAAAAACAATGATATTTGTAATAAGAAAAACTAAGATAATATAAGAAGCATTCAGAACCCAGCATCTAACATTCAGAACCCAGCATGAAGCCACAGTCTTTGTGAAATGAAATGTGTTCATTTCGATAAGACCCGCGGAAAGCCAAAAACAGTTGGACTTTGTTTGGAATATGCTGCCAGCCTCAGTGGAACTGCAGCCCAGTTTCTGAGTATTATTATGGTCTGTCCGTATCCACCAGGGACCCCCTCGGTGTGCTTTGTACTGTAGGTTCTGATCCTAAACATTGGCCGTGATGGATCACATTTCTTGTGCATCCACACTTGCTCTTGGTCTTGTTCACTGAGATCTCTGTCGACAAGACTTTTTTTTTTACCCCCCTGCTGTGTCCGTCCACGTTTCGATGATGTTTCTATGAAAACTGTGGATGGATTCAGACTATGCACAAGTGACTGGAGGAGCACTGAAGCAGCTTTATTATCTTGGCCCTTCTACACACCCTCCTCTGACTGGATGACGTTATGACCTTATTTATCTGTTCCGGGGTCAGTTTGATTGGACTGCAACTCCACCTAAGAAACACACTGTTACGGTTTACTTTTCTACCTTATCAGGTTGCATTTTCTACGTACGTAATCTCAGCAACAACGCGCATGTAACACGGAACAGGAGAATGTAATTAATTATTCCAATCAAGTCTAATTTATTTGTTTTGTTTTTTTGTAGAGGACATTTCACTCACAGGGAAAGTCAGTGTACCTCAGAGTAAATACCTGCAAGACACACGTCGATCGATAAAGATAGAAATATATCCAATAGAAAGGTTGCACATAAACCAGCGGTTCTCTGAGTTTTACATTTCAAGGCCCGCCATAAATAATGGAGAGTGTCTAAATGGAACCAAATGGACCGGTAAGGGTCCAGGTCCATTTGGAACCCTGAGGGTCCCTGGAACCCACTTAGAGAACCACTGACATAAACTGAAGTTGGCTTGTGTGGTTCTACACACAGATACACAATGTATCTCTGTGTCGTACCACCCCCTGCTGGTGTAGCACACACATTACACCACAGTCACTCTAGTAGTGAGTGTGGTGGTGTAATGTGTCAAGTACAATGAGTTGGTGTGTTGGTGGCATTATGGTATGTCTCACATACAGTACAGACACGCTCACCTGTGTTTCACATTTACAACAGAGACTAAGACACATAATAATGATGATAATAATAATAATAAGACTACAGCTAAAAGATGTCAGAGGACTTGTTTCATAAATACGTTTCAGTAAGTGTTTACATGATGAAGAATGATGTCTGTTGGAATGTGTTGCACATGTACAGAAATGATGTTAACCCTTTAGATTACTGTTGAATGACTATGTACCGCGTGGATTCACAGCCTGTGGCCCGGGGCCCACTGGTGGGTTGTGAGGATATTGCAAGATTTTAATGATATGTCATTAATATTATTTAAAAAATATATGTAAAAAAGGGAAAAAAGTCATTTTTTTCTCCTCTTGTTTACTTAAAAACCTTGAAAAATTAGTTTTCATTGTGATAATGATAAATACTTACTTAAAGTATACTATGTTATTTCCCATTGATCCAAGCCGGAACACAATAGATTGATTGATCATTAAACTAAACATGCTCTGAAAATGTAAACTTTTGAGATTTTCAAGTCCCGATGCTGATACGGTTGTGAACCACTGCTCTACAGAAATGACCAAGTAATATAGGAGTATGATATACATATTAACCAGTTATTACACTAAATTAACCAGTTATTACACTATAATAACTGTCTGCCTGTTTTAACTTCATAACTGTCATTGCTATCACTCACAAGGAAATAACAACCTCAAAGCTGCTTACTTATTTGTTTATTACTCAGTAATAACTGGTTATTACTCCATAATATGTTATAACGTTTATTTTACATTACTTGGTGATTTGCAGTAATGAATGTGTAATTCTGGCCTTTAATTTGAAGGTTTAACAACGTTTGTTAATCAGTAAACTTGACATATGGGGATATAATGGTGTTTATTAATATACTAGGTGACCCATTATCAGACCAGTTCAAAGTGAAATCCTCCATATAGACAGGCATGTTATAACTGCATAGAATAACTGAAGGTTAATTGCTCTTGGTTTTTATGTTCAGTTTACGGAATGTAAAATATGATTTAGATGCAAGAGAATGTCTATATTCTAATTTTACACAAAGGGATGGCTCTGACTGTATTTTGATATGAAATGTTACTATGTAAGGTGTGCACACTAAGGTAGGATACAGTATATAAAGTGTAATTATTATGCAGCACGTGTGTGTGTGTGTGTGTGTGTGTGTGTGTGTGTGTGTGTGTGTGTGTGTGTGTGTGTGTGTGTGTGTGTGTGTGTGTGTGTGTGTGTGTGTGTGTGTGTGTGTGTGTGTGTGTGTGGCTATCATTGCACAGAGCTCTGGTTGCATCTAGCATCATGTCACATTTCTATCTGTTCATATTTCATGCTTGGTCTACATACCTTTCATGTCCGTATCGGACGTGAAAGCGTCGGCAGCTCAAGTCTGCTTCTCTCTCATGTTTTATGATTCATATTCAATGGATTTAAAGGGGTGTCAATGATATGTTTTTGTTCCAAAACAAGTTTTTTGTTAAAAAGTTAAACCTCTATATTCTGATAGTAATCGTTGCTATAAAGTGTTTGTTCAGTAACAGGGGTCTCCGCAACTCTTTAGTAGAACAGAAAAGACATGTTCAGGTCGGGATAACAATTGTTTTCCAATCAGGAGAGAGAACCCCACAAAGATCATTTATCAGCTTCAATGTTATAGTGTTCCACTTCATATTTTGTCAGCAACGTTTTTTGTTTTGTTTGTTTTAACAAAAACGTCCAATTTCATTTGATTATCCTGTATCCTGTCTGAGTTCTCTCTCCTGATTGGATGAAATTTATATCCCGACGTGAAAATGTATTTTCTGTTAACGAAAGAGATGGAGAGAGACGACGAGACCCACGTTACTGAACAAAGAATGATTACTATGAGAATATAGAGATAGTCAAGACTTATTTTAACAAGAAAATATCACGTACAGTACATCGCCTTTAACTCATTCACTGCCAAGGATGTAATAGACGTAATTGACGTCCAAATGCCAATTCTGCCAAACGACGTGAATGATCCAAGCACCACCGAAGAAGAGTACACCCAGAAATCACCTGATCACAACTAAATTCACATTTTCAGATTTCTGTTGTTGGCCATAGCTCTGGAATGGAGGGTCGCGGCCGGCGAATTTTTTTTTCTCGACGCTACCGGACCCCCGTGCGTGCAACAAGCCCCTGTCCGTGACGACGGCGGTCACGGAGAATATTCCATGATTTTTCAAAGGTACAGTAAATCGCCGTTTTCGCTGGCAAGGGGGCGGTATAGACGAAAAAATGAATGAATGAATTCCTGGCAGTGAAAGAGTTAATGGTGTTTTCAATGTTATGCGTCATGTGACGCATAACGCATGTGCATTGTCCCCAGCATTAGTATGTGACGCGTTGGGAGGGACAATGTGTGTCTCCCTGTGTGTCCTTTGTGTCAGCAGTAGCTGGACGTCTCTAGACTGTATGGTATGAGAACTTCCTCCACGTGCTCTGCTGCTAGAATGTCTGTGACTTGTCATGAGATCAAAACACAGCAAATAAATGGAAATGAAATGTAAGCACTTATCAGTGGTGGAAAAAGCACTTCTTTTTTTTACTTAAGTAAAAGTATCAGTACCGCAATAGTTACAAGTAAAAGTCCAGAATTCCAATTTCACTTGAGTAAAAGTACAAAAGTATTGGTATCAAATATACTTAAAGTAGACCAAAAGTAGAAAGTACTCATTATGCAGAATGTCCCATTTCACAAGTTTTAAAATGTATAGACATCTTTTGAAAATAGCAGATC